>NW_012100521.1:120573-172654 GCF_000951045.1 Mandrillus leucophaeus | reverse complement strand
TGCAGAGACACACATAGGCTCAAAATAAAGGGATGAAGGAAGATCTACCAAGCAAATGGAAAACAAAAAAAAGGCAGGGGTTGCAATCCTAGTCTCTGATAAAACAGACTTTTTTTTCTTAAAAAGAAAAAGGTGTTGTCAATGATGTGGAGAAATTGCAATCCTGGTATATTGCTTATAGGAATGTAAAACACATGAACCAACCCCTCAGATCAAGATCAAGAGCATCCCCTGACACCATGGCAACCAACCGTGTGCTCCTTCCCTAGCTCATCTCTGGTTTTCTTCCCCATAACAGAGACAGTGGTACTTCTGGTTACAGTGGCACCAACTTTCTGGTTATCATACACTTGTCTTTTATTTTTTGAGTTTTGAAACACATATTTCTAAATATATATTAAAGAAGCTATTTCTTACTTTTAATAGCCTGATATCTAAAAATGGTATCATATTCAATATGATACACCATATTAATAGAATAAAAGGAAAAAACCCCACATGATCTTGTTTGTACCCAGAAAAAGTATTTGACAAAGTATAACACCTTTTTATAATAAAAACACTGAACAAACTAAGAGTAGAAAGGAACTTCCTATACCCGGTAAAGCATTCTATGAAAAAAAGCTGCAGATAACATCACACATGATACAAAACTGAACTTTTCCGCAAGTCAGTCTCCTGACGTGAAGCAGGAGAAGTGCTTGTACAAACCCCGAGGATAATAGATGTGATCCTGCTTTGTAAATTGTAAAGCACTGTGTCCACAGAAGGGTTCAGGGTTCTGTTCAATGTTTCTCTGCCTGGGGACAGTCCTTCTCCCCTGCATTTTGCCCCTGAGTGTGCTGGCTAGGTTGGAGAGATTAGCTCTGTGGAGTGTTCAGGTTTGGATTGGAAGCTGTGGCCCTGAACAGAACAGACGGTTTGGCAGCCATTTAGAATCAACGGTTTATGATTAAAGCCTCAGTGGGTAGTATAGAGCCCTGCAGACAAAGGCCTGTCACTTCTGATCATGTTCCTACTCCATCATCTGTGCCTGACTCTTTAGCATGCTGATGCAGGGCTAGAGCCTGGAACTCTAATCTAATTCTTCAGCACCCATTGGGGTGTTCTGGGCCTTTGTGCATGTCAAAGAGGGGAAACACTTCTTCCTTTTCAGATGTAGCCAGTTGTGGCTGTCCTTCATTTCCAATTCCTATTAACACTTGCCTAGACAATTGCAACAGCCTCCAAACCAGTCTCTCTGCCTCCAGTCTTGTCCTTTCAGGCTACTTTTCACATGGCAACCAGGGTGAACATGTGAACATGAAAATACGACCACATCATTGGCCTACTGAAGAGTGCCCTCAAGACGAAGTCAAAGCTGCTCGGATTTCAGAAAGCCTTTCAGGACTTTTTTTGTTTTGTTTTAAAGTGATTAGCCCTTGCTTTGTTACTAAGTTACTGAGCTTTTTATTTAGATACTAGCCCAGTATTATCCACAACATGATGACAATAACAGCAGCAGGTCACCTTCATTTAGCGTGCCAGGCACTGAGCCATGCACTCTGCGTGCATTCTCTCCTGTAATACTTATGGGAGGAAGCCACTAACAGTATTTCCACTTTACAGATAGAAAACTGGCCCCAGTGAAGCTATGTAACTTGCCAAAAGTTACCCAGCTTGAAGGAGCAAAGCCTGGATTTGAAGACTGCCTTGTGTCTTAATCACTGTGTGTGGGACTTCCTCAAGTCTCTATCCAGTGACTGACCTGCAGTGACAGGTTGCTCACCACCATAAGACATCCTGTTCCAGTGGGAGGCACTCTGCCTATGCTATTGCTTTGGTTGAGTGGTAGTCTGCCTCCCTGGCCTCAGCACAGCCTACTAGAGCCCATCAGAACAAATCTCTGTCCTCTGCTTCAGTCTTGCCCTGTGCAGACTGTGAGCTGGTCACCAAATCTCCTCACCTCACCTGCCCGAAGCTTTCTGGGGCCATCAGCCCTCTGGTCAATTTTCTCTGGAGTGCTCAGCCTATCACAACTAACTCACCCGCATTCACTAGAGAGAGCTGTTGGGGAATCAAATTTGTTTCTTGGTTAAGGGCTTTGGAGCCACACAGGCCCGGATTCTAATCTCCACTAGACTCGTTATTGGCTCTGTGACACGGGAAATGTTGCTTAACTTCTTCAAATCTAGTTTCTGCTTTGTAATACTGGAATAACCACAGTATTTTCCTTATAAGTTTATTGTGAGAATTAACTTGAATTAATTTATGTAAAATACTTAAAATACTGCCATACACATAGCAAACTATAAGACTGTATTTGTTGCACTATATGTTTTCCCAATTTGCCTGAGAACAGACATTTTCTTTTTTATTTTTATTTTTTAAATATTGAGAGGCATAGCTTACATATATAGGATAGCATATGAACATTAAGTGACTATTTATATAGGTATAAACCTGTATAACCAGAACTCAGCTCAATATAGGGAAAATATTCCTTCCCTAATGTCCATTCTCATTCAATGCCCCATTCTTAGATGTATTTAATAATCTGGTTTGTGTTCCTATAGGTTATATTTGTCCCTTCTAGAGTTTCATACAGGTAGAATCATAGTTTGTATTTTTTGTCTGGCTTCTTTTATACAGCATGTGTTTGAGGTCATCCATGTTGTAAAATGTGTCAGTGGTTCATTTTTTTTATTGCATCATGTCACATTTTGTTAGCTATTAACCTGTTGATGAACATATTTTTCCAGGTGAGAGACAATATGAGTAATGTTATTGTGAACATTTGAGTACAAGTATTTGTGCAAACATACGTTTTTGTTTCATTTGGGTATATACCTAGGAATGGAATTGCTGGATCGTATGGTAACTCTATGTTTAACTGCCTATCACGGGGAGGGGGGAGGGGGGAGGGATTGCATTGGGAGTTATACCTGATGTAAATGACGAGTTGATGGGTGCTGACGAGTTGATGGGTGCAGCACGCCAACATGGCACAGGTATACATATGTAAAAAACCTGCCCGTTATCCACATGTACCCTAGAACTTAAAGTATAATAATAAAAAAAAAAAAAGAAAAGAAGCCATCAAACTATTTTCTGAAGTGTTTGTATCATTTTACCAACAGTGTGTGAGGGTTCCAGTTGCTCCCCATTCTTGCCAACATTTGTTGTTATCAGTCTTTTAAATAGGCCGTTAGTAGCCATTCTAGTGGATGTACAGTAATTGGAAGTTGTTAAATGACCATACACTGGGCTCAGTCTTGTTGTAGGCATTGCGTGTGACATTGATTGGACACAGTAGGTGTGAAAACTACAATTATGAGGGTACCTTATATTCAGTATCATTATCACTCTGACTTCAGTACATAACAGCACTGTAAGGTAAGGTAGGCATCTCAGAAATCATTATCCTCATTGTACAGATGAAGAAACTGCAGCTTGTTCACTCATTAAACAGTGAACATCTGCTATGTGCCAGATGTCAGACTGGACTCTGGGAGACTTGTGGACCAGCCAGACATTTTTGCCAGCCACAGTGAGGGCTCCAGGCCATTGGGAAAGATGGCTCCTGGACAAGTACTAAGCCACACAACCCAGACACAAAGATTCAAATGAGACTTGAGGCCATGCTAAACTGGATCCCAGCCCTTTTGACATTCTCTATTGGGCTCAGCCTAGTCCAGGTTTGAGAGTCCTTTCTGAAGAGGACTTATTTTTCAAGTACAGTTAATGAGGTTGTCTTTTCAGAACTGAGGTAAAGAGAAGGGTCTCCATGGCTGGCACATAGCAGATAACCAGCAAGGGGCACAGTGGTCATTAGATATCGACCCTTTGGCCATCCTAGTGTCACTCAGGCTCATTGATCCATTACTGGGTGAAAAATCATTTGTAATAGGGAGGGTCTACCCTAGGAACTTTTCACTGGAGAATCATATTTGGGGACACTCTCTGCCCAACACCTCTTAGAATCACTAGATACTCTGTACTAATCACCACCCCAAAGCAATTTTTATGCATTGTACAAGGCCTAAAACTTTTCCAAACTTCCCTTAAACTGGGTGGCAATACATCCAGCAGTTTTCAAGTGATACAGAAATGGTTACACAGACACAAACTAAATTGGCAATACATCTAATTGAAAGGGCGGAGTAGGACAACACGTGTCTCCTCCCACACATATATCCCACTCCCTCTGTTCCTTTGGATAGTATGACAGGAAATTGGGAGACACTTCCAAAGGGGCCTTTCCTGCCATTTCCCTGGGAGAAGTAAGGCATATGTTGTTTTCGTAAAAAGCTGATTCTTGGAGAGTTTTGCTTTTCAATAATTATGCATCCATGGCAGATTCATCAGTCTATAATACATTCCTTAGTGACGAGCAATTTGTTGTTCTTCTTCTAGCACAAATCACAGCAGCCTTGGTAAACTCGTCTTCTTCTCCCGCTATCTTTCAAAGGGTGACTAACGTGGGCCATCCAATAGGTAATGTAAACATGACCCTGGGGTTAAAATGGGACAGGTGGGTGCTAATTTAAACTGAATTTCTACTTGAAGGGATACCAACCACCCAGAAAGCCATGTTGGAGGCATTGTTAACCTGTGCTCACCCACTGCTGAAGGTCCCACTTGGAAGGTCCCAACAACTCTTTCTTCTCAAAGGACTATATGAGTTCCTGCTTCTCTTTTTAATGTTTTTTAATTTTTAATTTTTGAGTTACATAATAGGTGTATCATTTATAGGTACGTGAGATGTTTTGATCCAGGCATGCAATGCAAACTAATCACATCATGGAGAATGGGGTATCCAGCCCCTCAAGTATTTACCCTTTGTGTTACAAACAATCCAGTTACACTCTTTTAGTTATTTTAAAATGTAAAATTAAGTTATTATTGACTATAGTATCACTTTTGTACTGTCAAATAGTAGGTCTTATTCATTCTTTCTATTTGCTTGTACCCATTAACCATCCCTACCTTCTCCCCAACCCCCTACTACCCTTCCCAGGCTCTGGTAACCATCCTTCTACTCTCTATGTCCATGAGTTCAATTGTTTTGATTTTTAGATTTCACAAATAAGTGAGAACATGCAATGTTTATCTTTCTGTGTCTGGTTTATTTCACTTAACATAATGATCTCCAGTTCCATCCATGTTGCTGCAAATGGCAAGATCTCGTTCTTCTTTTTGGCTGAGTAGTACTTCATTGTGCATACATACCACATTTTCTTTATCCGTTTATCTGTTGGTGGACACTTAAGTTGCTACCAGATGTTAACTACTATAACTATTTTAAATAGTGCTACAATAAACATGGGAGTGCAGATATCTCTTTGAAATACAGATTTTCTTTCTTTTGGATATATACCCAGCAGTGGGATTACGGAATCATAAGGTAGCTCAATTTTTAGTTTTTTGAGGCATGTCCAAACTGTTCTCCATAGTGGCTGTACTAATTTACATTCCCACTAACAGTATACAAAGATTCCCTTTTCTCCACATCCTCTCCAGCATTTATTATTGCCTGACTTTTGGATAGAAGTCATTTTAACCGGTATGAGATGATGTGTCATTGTAGTTTTGGTTTGTTTTTCTCTGATGATCAATGGTGTTGAGCAACTTTTCATATGTCTGTTTCCCATTTGTATGTCTTCTTTTGAGAAATGTCTATTCAAATATTTTGTCCACTTTTAATTGGATTATTAGACTGAGTTGTTTGAACTCCTTATATATTCTGGTTATTAATCTGTTATTAGACAGGTATTTTCCTGCTTCTCTTTCTCAAGGTTGTTTCGGGTATTCTAGGTGTATGTATTACTATATTAATTTTAGCATCAGATTTCCTATTTCTACAAAATACGTATTTTGTGATTTTTGATTGGAATTGCACTGAATCTATAGAACAGCTTAGGAAAATTAACATTCTAATGACATTGAGTCTTCTGATCCAGGAACACAGTATATCTATTTTGGTGTTTCATTTTTTCAGCAATGTTCTCTAATTTTCAGTGTCTAAGTGTTTAATTCCTTTGTCTGATTTATCCCTAAGTATTCCATACTTTTCAAAATGATTGTATACAGTATTTTTAAATTTTAATTTCTCTTTTTTATCATTACCATATACATCTACAATTGATTCTTGTTTATTGATCTTATATCCTGCAAACTTGCTGTATTAGATTCTTATGACCGCTATAACAAATTAACACAAACTTGGTAGCTTAAAACAATACACATTTATTATATTACAATTCTGGCAGTCAGAAGTCCAAAATTAGTCTCAGTGGGCTAAAATGAAGGTGTCATCATGGCTGTGTGCCTTCTGGAGGCTTTGGGGGAGAATCTCCTTTTTTTCTAGCTTCCAGAGGCTATTCATATTGTTTGACTCATGGCTCCAGTTTCCATCTTAAAGCCAACAGAATAACATCTTCCGATGTTTCTCTCTCTCTGACTCTGCCCCTTTTGCTTTCCACTTATGATTACATTAGGTCACCAGGATAATCCAGAATAATATTCTCGTCTCAAGTTCCTTAACTTAGTCACACCTGCCAAGCCCCTCTTGCCATGGAAGGTAACATATTCTGAAGATTAGAATATGAACATTTTTAGACAACTGTTATTCTGACTACAGCACTTATCAAAGACACTTACTAGTTTCAGACTTTTAAACAAGATTCAGTCAGATTTTCTATGTAGATTATAATAATGTCTGCAAATAAAGGATTTTTATTTTTCTTTTTCAATCTACATGCTTGCCTGCCTGCCTGCCTTCCTTCCTTCCTTCCTTCCTTCCTTCCTTCCTTCCTTCCTTCCTTCCTTCCTTCCTTCCTCCCTCCCTCCCTCCCTTCCTTCCTTCCTTCCTTCCTCCCTTCTTCTTCCCTTATTTTTATTCTGGCTTTATTGCAATGGTTAGAATCTCCAGTACAATGTTAAGTAGAAGTGATGAAAGTGCACTCCTTATCTTGTTCCAGATCTTCAAGCAAGGTCATTCATTCCTTTATCATAATGTATTACGATTTCTTATAAGTTCCTCTTATCTGGTTGTGGAAGTTCTCTTCTATTCCTAGTTTGTGCAGAGCTTTCATCAGTAATGGATTTTGAATACTGTCAAATGCTTCTGCTGAGATCATCATATGGATCTTTTTAGGTTTGTTAACATGATGTACTACATTGATTAATTTTCAAACATTAACACAAACTTGCATTCCTGGGATAAATCTACTTGAACATGATGTAGTATCCTTTTTACATGTTGCTGACTTTTAATTTGCTAAGAATATTTTAAGATTTTTTAAAAATTATGTACTTGAAGATATTGGTCTGTAGTTTTTGTTTCTTGTAATGTCTTTATTTGCTTTTATTATTAAGATAATGTTGGTCTCATAAATTGAGATGGAAAGTATTTCCTTCTCTTCAATTATAAATGTGGACATGCAAAAACTCCAACAACATAATAGCAAAGCAAATCCAGCAACATTTAAAAAGAATTATAAAACATGACCAGGTGAGATTTATCCCAGGAATATAAGGTTGGTTTACTATCTGGAAATAATGTAACATATCATATTAATTGGTTAGTAGAATCACATGATCATCTAAATAGATGCAGAAAACATCCAGCCCCCTTTCTCGGCAAGAACACTTAACAAACTAGGAATAGAAGGAATGATCTGTTAGTGGTGATGTCTTTCACCTATTGTATGCCTGAAAAAAGCTTCATTTTTCATATCATATCATACCATATCATGTGATTTTCATATCACTTCCTTTTTGAATGACATATGTCCTGGGTGTGGAATGTTAGGTTGACATGTTGTTTTCAATACTTTAAAAATATTGCTTCACTATCTTCTCACTTGCATTATTTCCAACAAAAATCTTATGCCCTTATCTTTATTCCTCTAACTGCTACATATCTCTTTTCTGTCTCCTTTTTAGGTTTTCTTATTATCTCTGTTTTTCATAATTTGTTTGTGATGTGCCTTGGTATAGTTTTCTTCATGTTTCTTGTGGTCTGTGTTTGCTGAGCTTTTTGGATTGGTGGGTGATACAGTTTGGATGTTTTGTTCCCTCCAAATCTCATGTTGGAATGGGACTTCCAATATTAGAGGTGGGCTCAGAGGGAGGTGTTTGTGTCATGGGGAACTATCCCTCACAAATGGTTTGATGCTGTGTTCACAGTAATAAGTTAGTTCTCACTTTATGACTTCATGCGAGATCTGGTTGTTTAAAAGAGCCTGGACCCTCCTCCCTCTCTCTTGCTCCTTCTCTTGTCATGTGACACACTGGCTGTCCCTTTGCCTTCCACCATGATTGTAAGCTTCCTGAAGCCTTACCAGAGGCACATGCTGGCACCACCATGCTTCCTGTATAGCCTGCAGAACCAAGAGCCAACATAAATCTCTTTTCTTTATAAATTGCCCAGTCTCAGGTATTACTTCTAGCAATGCAAAATGAACTAACGCAGTGGGATTATATTTTTCATCAAATTTGGAAAAAAGGGACATCATTTTGTTATGTAATTTTTCTGTTTGCCTCTCATTTTCAGAGACTCTAATTATATGTATATTAGGACATTTGCAGTTTTCTACAGCTCAGTGATGCTCTGCTATTTTTTTCTTTTATCTCAACTTCCCATCTTGGATAGTTTGTTTTGCTATATCTTCAAGCTCACTTTTGTTTTTTTCTGAAATATCTAATTTGTTAATCTCATCCAGTGCATTTTTATCTCGTTTTTTTTGTTTGTTTTCATCTGCAGAAGTTTGATTTGTGTCTTTTTGTATCTTCCACATTTCTACTTAACTTTTTACCATATGGAACATAATTATAATTATAATTATTGTTTTAATGCCCATGTTTGCTAATTCTGATATCTGTACACTTCTGGGTTGGTTTCAACTGATTACTTTTTCTTTCTGTTGTTTGGATTTTTCTAGTTCATTGCATGTCTGCTAATATTTGTTTGGAAACAGATATTTTGATTTTACCTTGCCAGATGCTAGATTTTACCTTGTCAAGTATTATATTTTTAAATTCCTATAAACATTGATCTTCATTCTAGAATGCAGTTAAATTAATTAGAAACAGTCTGATCCTTTTGAGTCTTGCTTTTAAGATTTATTAGGTGGGAGTGGGACATTGCTCAGTCTAGGGTTCATAATTCCTCACTTTTGAAGCAAGAATACCGTGTACTCTATCCAGTGTCAGGTGAATTACAAATTTGTCTAGTCTGGCTAGTGGCAGCAGGTACTGTTCCAGATTGTGTGAGTGCTATGTCCTTCACTCTCATCCTTTTAGATCATTCTTACCCCAGCCTCCAGTAGTTTCCTCATATGCATGTGGTGATCAGTATTCTGTTGAATACTTGAGGGGGGCAATCCACAGACATCTGGAATTATTTCTATGTGTATGTTTCTACTCTCCAATATTCTACACTACAAGCTCTGGCTGTCTTTGTTTTCCCAAACTCCAAGCTGGATGTCCTCAATTCAGGGATACTGTAAGGCTCTGCCCAGGTTTCCCCTCCTCGCATCACATCTTAGAAGCTTTTTCTAGGCAACAAGCTGGGAAAACCATAGTACTCACTGACTGTTTCCCTTTTCTCCAGGATCACTGTTCTTTGTTACGTGATGGACAGAGTCTCGAAAAGTATTGTTTCACGTATTTTGTTCTTTCAGGCAGGAGAATAAATCTAATCCTTATTGAGATCCAACAAAGTATCTTGGAGGAAGCAGCATTTGAGCTGAGTCTTTTAAGATGTAATTCTTTAGACAGGTAGAGATTAGATGCAAGGCATTCCACTTTGAGAGAACTGTGTAAGCAAGAGAAAGAAATGATACAGTACAAAATCTGCTTAGGTCATGGAAGAACTCTAAGGTGTTTGAGGGTGAAGAGGTAGGAAGGGAGGAGATGCAACAGCTAAGGACAACATACCAAGAACCGTGCAGCCACACAATCAACTGTTATTTAGTATGTGCCCCAGAGCAAAGGAAGGTGTCTGAGTTACATGGAGGTGGGCAGTGACAGGATAGTCACAAATATCTGTGTTTTGGAAAAGTCAATCTGGAGAACAGATTGTGTGGAGGGAAAATAGAGAGTTCCATTTGAAGATGATAGCAGGATTTCAGCGAGAGTTGAGGAGAGGCTAAAGTACTGGAAGTGGGGTTGGAGAAGAATTTGTCTTCCAAGTACAAAGAGGGAGAGGAAGGATAAAGGCAGTTCCCAGGATGCCTTCAGGAATCTTCCAGGAAGATGAGAGCATCACCCCTAAAATGGGGAATTCTGGAGGAGCAGTAGAGTGAGGAGGCTGATTTGGTCAGGTTTGGCCACGTTGAAGTGCAACATGCATATTGAGCAGCCAGGTGCATTGCAGGCAAATGATAATGTGGGCCTTTCCACACAAGAAAGGGCCCATGTGAAATCTTGAGATTCTTTAGAATCTGACCAGCTGTATTGCACCACCAGTGTGGAGCCCAAATGGGGATATGGTTGCTTTTTACCCAGTGGGCAGAATTAGTGCATTACCACAGATACAGCCACACCTAGTTCCTAAAGACTTGTCAGATGTCAAACCTCATGAGACTCTCAGCCTGATCTTAGTCTTGATTCTGGCTCTGCTAGGGTGTGACTTCAGTTAAACAGCCTGAAGAGCAAAAGAACAACAATTCTGTTTGTATTCTTGTTGGCAAAACACCCCAAACTAATAGCATGATTTTAGTAGATTTGAGAGGCCTTTGGTGGCAATTACTAGGACTCATAAAGGAAAGACCAAACACCTGTTGCTGGGATTAAATGCTTTCCTTTAGCCCTGTGTAGAGCTGTTGATGGGTTGATGGAGACCCAATAAGGGGAAGCTTTCTGTAGAAGAGCTGGGGGCCAGCACATCTGAGCCTTCTTGAAGTGGGAATGCGGGGTGGCAGGTGTGGCAAAAAAGATAAGGGAGTCCCTAACTGCTGGCATCCCAGCATCCTATACGCAGAATGGGAAGGCCCTCAGATTCTACCTCATCTGCCTCCCCATTGTTCTAGTAATGACGCTAAAGCTTGGATATGGAGCAAAGATTGGTCGGAAGCCAAATATCCCATCAGGGATGAAATCAGGTTGGGCTCCAGTTTAGATTCCTGGCTTGATGTTTGTGATGATTACTTTTGTGTGTCGACTTGACCGGGCCACAAAATGCCCAAATATTGGGTTAAACTTTTTTTTCCTTTTTCTGGGCGTGTGTGTGAGGGTGTTTCTGAAAGAGATTAACATTTAAATTAGTGCATTAAGTAAAGCAGATTGCCATCCCCAGTGAGGGTGGGCATGATCTAATCCATTTATGATCCAAATAGAGCGAGAAGGCAGAGGAAGGTTTAATTTGCTCTCTGCCTGACTGCTTGAGTGGGGACATCCATTTCTACTGCCCTCAGTGCTCCTGATTCTCAGGCCTTCAGATCCGGGCTGGAATTCACACCTTCAGCTTTCCAGCTATCAGGTTTTTCAGCCAAACCACCAGCGTTCCTGAGTCTATAGCTTGCAGACAGATTGTGGGACTTCTCAGCTTCTGTAATGGTGTAAGCCAATACTTCATGATAAATCTCTCTCTCTCTCCTCATTCCTCTCTTCTATCTCTCCTCTTTCTCTTTCTCTGTCTCCTCTCTTCTCTCTCTCTCTCTGTCTATATATATATATGTGTGTGTATGTGTGTGTGTGCGCATGCGCTTGTGCGTCTGGGTTGAATCTTCCACTATATCCATTCTGTTGGGACTGGTTCAAAAGTAACAGCCATGGGCCCACAAGCTTAATTTCGAGATGTCAGGCTTTCTCATTACTGGCCCTGGGCCTATAGAGAGTGGAGACAGGGGAAGAAGCCTATGTAGTATTTTGTTGAGAACGATTCTACAAGGAATTCGGGCTGCTGGGCCTCAGCAGATGGGACCGTTTTCCCCCAAGAGACTGCTCAGAGCCACCTCTTCCCCATGGGTGAGACATTACCAGCACAGGGGTTTGCATGCAGTCCAGTGTTCTACTTTATTAACCACCAGTGACAGTCAACAGAAAACCTATTTCAACCAGTTTTCTCTATGCTTTTCAGCCTCTGAAATCATCATCTACACTTTTTTTCTTTGCTCTAGTTCTTTTTGTCACAGAAACTTTCACTGTTAAAGTGCTCTTTCCCCAAAGTGGGGAGCCTGGCAGGAAGGCTTCTTTCAGTCTGCAGGTTGTAATTACAGTGAGAGGAGCAGTGCCATAGGCAGCTCTGTCTCCCATTTGCAGACAGATGGATGCTGCTTTCCCCTTTCCTTTTGGTCCCCTCTAGTTAATCCAGACCTCAGGACTTGTGTTACTTTTCAGGAATCCTCCCACAAGCACTAGCACAGAGCTAAATGCTCAGAAGAAACTGAAACATGAACCCTCCATACATGCCCAAAAAAGAAACTGGAGAGCTACGGTAGCATTAGTGAGAAAGGGAAGGGGACACCTGTAACTTTGGCAATGCCTTGCTGAGTACCTTTAGTAAGTCCTTCTCATTCATTTTAGGAGAGCAGAGACATGTTGAGAGGTGGCCAGTGGATAGAAACCTTCGGGAGAGACTAAGGCTGGTTCAATGCCAGGGCAGTGGCTCAGATGTTCAGTGACTGGCAGCAAGCACAGTCAAAGTAACAACCCAAATAACTTTCCTCCAATATGTCTGGTCTGTACTTCTGAAACTTTCCACTGAAGGTTGGACCACAGAGATGGCATCTAAGATGGCTGGCCCAGAGTAGGCTCTGTGGAAATGATTGGTGAATTAATGATTCAAGATGGATAGGACATGGAATATGGATGATCATTTTCATATAATTTTTTCTCTAATTTGCTTTTCCAGATATTTCTACTGCATTTCATTTTCTGTATTAATTATGTTATGGAATCCTGGTTTATGAGCATTTAACAATGTCCAGGGCATAATAAGCAATCAAACTATCAGCTGATGTTATTATTAAATCAGCATTTTAAGTCTTGTTAATACCCTGCAGGTGTCTTTAGTCTCCAAATAGGTCTTCTTTGTGGAAGGAGGAGTTAAATGAAGACCGGGTGCTCCAGGCTGCTAAGCCTCTGGGGTGGCCTCAGTCCTATCAGTATCCAGATCCTAGCAGCACCTTGCTTGCCCAAGAATAGCAGCCCAATCCTTAGTAGGCCTACAGAGGTGGAGGGAGAAGAAACAGGGAGCTCAGTATCCAGTGGCAGCAGGGACATAGCACAAGGGCACTGCCCTGCCAAGTGCAAAACTCATCCTGGCTGCAGGCACTCTGTGGCACCCAGCCCACAACCTGGGCAAGGATGAGAAATCATGTCTTCAGAGGGGCAGGAACTTGTCCAGGGTACCACAGCAAGAGATGGCAGAGTAGAAGTAAAAGCCAAGGCTGCAGCCTTGACCATGTCAGGTGACCTCTTCTTTCTAGCTTCACATTCTTGGGAGTCATATTTAAGACTTTTCTGGGAAAGGATAAAAATCTTTTCCCCATTCTGTCTCACTCCTAGGCAAATAAGAGAACTTGCAAAAGAGAAGAGCATCAGAAAAAAAGCATAAAGGTATCTCTTTCTACTGATAGCATCTCTCCCAGCCTGCTCAGCCACTCACGTGACTTAGCAGGGCTCAGGTTTGAGCATGTCCTGTTCACCTCTCACTGAGAAGCACAGAGCAGAGAGAGGACTTTTCACCTCAGCTGCTTGCCTCCACTCTGGCCTCCTACAGTCTAATCGCCACACAGCTGCTAAAGTGATTTTTTAGAAAACACAAGTCAGATCATGTTACTTTTGTGTTTACAGTCCTCAGTGATCCCCATCTCATCCAGAGCAGGTACCCAAACCTTTATGGTGGTCCCAAAGACCCTCCATGCTATGGACCTTACTGTCTTGCTGGCCTCCCCTCTCCTGTCACCGTCCCTTCTGGACACACTCCTCTCCCACGACCCCAGACTTCTTGCTGTCCCTCAATCTCAGGAATAACAAGGACCTCACACTTAAAGTTCACTCCACCTGAGACATTCTCCCTGCAGATGTCAGCATAGGACACTCCCTCACTTTCCTTGAGCTCTGTTCAAGTGGCACCTTCTTAACGAGACCTCTCTCGAATGCCAAATTGAAAGTAACTTCCTTGGGATGCAGTGAAAAGGAAACCCTTATACGCTGTTGGTGGAAGTGTAAATTAGTACAACCATTAAGGAAAACAGTATGGAGATTGCCCAAAAAATTTAAAATAGAACTGCCATATGATCAAGCAATCGACTACTGGATGTATACCTGGGAAAGGAAAATATCTTGGGCCCCCAAAATCACTAAGCTAAAGGGAAAAGTCAAGCTGGGAACTGCATAAGGCAAACATGCCTCCCATCCTGTTCAAAGTCACCCCTCTGCTCACTGAGATAAATGCATATCTGACTCTCCTTTGGAGAGGTTAATCAGAAACTCAAAATAATGCAACCATTTGTTTCTTATCTACCTGTATTAGTCCATTTTGTGCTGCTGATAAAGCCCAAGACTGGGCCATTTACAAAAGAGATTTATAATAGACTTACAATTCCACATGGCTGGGGAGGCCTCACAATCATGGCAGAAGACAAGGAGGAGCAAGTCACATCTTATGTGGATGGATGGCGGCAGGAAAAACGAAAGCTTGTGCAGAGAAGCTTCCATTTTTAAAACCATCATATCTCATCAGACCCATTCACTATCAGGAGGACAGCACTGGAAAGACCCATCCCCATGATTCAATCATCTCCCACTGGGTCCCTCCCACAACACATGGGAATTATGGGAACTACAAGATGATGTTTGGATGGGGACACAGAAACAAACCATATCATTCCATCCCTGGCCCTTCCCAAATCTCATATGTTCACATTTCAAAACCAATCATGCCTTCGCACAGTCCCCCAAAGTCTCAACTCATTTCAGCATTAACTCAAAAGTTCACAGTCCAAAGTCCCTTCTGAGATAAGGCAAGTCCCTTTCACCTATGAGCTCATAAAATCAAAAGCAATTTAGTTACTTCTTAGATACAATGGGGGTACAGGCATTAGGTAAATACAGCCATTCCAAGTGGGAGAAATTGGCCAACATAAAGGGGCTACAGGCCACAGTGCAAGTCTGAAATTCAGCAGAGCAGTCAAATCTTAAAACTCCAAAACAATCTCCTTTGACTCCATGTCTCACATCCAGGTCACGCTGATGGAAGAGGTGGGTTCCCATGTCTTGGGCGACTCCCCCCTTGTGGCTTTTCAGGGTATAGCCTCCCTCGTTGCTGCCTTCATGAAATGGTGTTGAGTGTCTGAGGCTTTCCCAGTCTCATGCTACAAGCTGTTGGTGGATCTACCATTCTGGGGTCTGGAACAATGGCCCTCTTCTCATGGCTCCACTAGGCCGTACCCCAGTAGGGACTCTGTGTGGGTGATCCAACTCCACATTTCCCTCCTGCACTGCTCTAGCAGAGGTTCTCCTTGAGGGCCCTGCCCCTGAAGCAAACTTCTGCCTAGGTATCCAGGCATTTCTGTACATCTTCTGATATCTAGGTGGAGGTTCCCAAACCCTAATTCTTGACTTCTGTGCACCGCAAGCTCAACACCACATGAAAGCTGCCAAGGCTCGGGGCTTGCACCCTCTAAAGCCATGGTCTGAGCTTTACATTGGCTCCTTTCAGACATGGCTAGAGCAGCTGGGACACAGGGAACCAAGTCCCTAGGATGCACACAGCACAGAGACAGTGGGTCCGGCCCATGAAACCACTTTTTCCTTCTAGGCCTCCAAACCTGTGATGGAAGGGGCTGCTGTGAAGACCTCTGACATGCCGTGGAGACGTTTTCCCCATTGTCTTGGGGATTAACATTCAGTTCCTCACTATGTATGCAAATTTCTGCAGCCAGGTTGAATTTCTCCTCAGAAAATGGGATTTTCTTTTCTATCATATTGTCAGGCTGCAGAATTTCCAAATTTTTTATGCTCTGCTTCCCTTATAAAACTGAATGCCTTTAACAGCACCAAGTCACATCTTCAATGCTTTCCTGCTTAGAAATTTCTTCCTCCAGATACCCTAGAACATGTGTCTCAAGTTCAAAGCTCCACACATCTCCAGGGCAGGGGCAAAATGCTACCAGTCTCTTTGCTAAAACATAACAAGAGTCATCTTTGCTCCAGATCCCAACAAGTTCCTCATCTCCATCACAGAACACTTCAGCCTGGATTTTATTGTCCATATTGCTATCAGCATTTTGTGTAAAGCCATTCAATAAGTCTCTAGGAAGTTCCAAACTTTCCCACATTTTCCTGTCTTCTTCTGAGCCCTCCAAACTCTTCCAACCTCTGCCCATCACCCAGTTCCAAAGTCACTTCTACATTTTCGGGACTCATTTCAGCAGCACCCCACTCCACTAGTACCAATTTACTGTGTTAGTCCGTTTTCACACTGCCGATAAAGACATACCCGAGACTGGGAAGAAAAAGATGTTTAATTGGACTTACAGTTCCACATGGCTGGAGACACCTCAGAATAATGGCAAGAGTTGAAAGGCACTTATTACATGGAGGCAGCAAGAGAAAATGAGGAAGGAGCAACAGTGGAAACCCCTGATAAACTCATCATAGCTCATCAGACTTACTCACTATTATGAGAATAGCGTGTGAAAGACCAGCCCCCATGATTCAATTACCTCCCCCTTGTCCCTCCCACAATAAGGGGGAATTCTGGGAGATACAATTCAAGTTGACATTTGGGTGGGGTCACAGCCAAACAATATCACACCCCCTCCAGAGACTCTGATCTCCCAAAATTTGATCGAGATCTGAAGTTTATTTTGCTGTACAACTCCTTTTCTTTGGAGTTGTTCTTGCTTCAAACACAAGGAAGGCAAGCTTTTCCTGCTATCATGATGATGGAAGGCAGGAAACTCCTTAATGCAGTTTGAGCTCACTTCCAACAGGGAAGATGAGGGTGTTTTTTTTGTTTTTTTGTTTTTGTTTTTGTTTTTGTTTTCTATTCCTGCTTCTAGGATGGTAGAGAGCAGTCTTCAGCCTGAGACCCGTCCCTAGGTAAGTAACTGAATTGGGGTTTGTCTTGGCTGAAGTTAAGATTAACAACCAGCTGGTCTTAGTTTCTCCTTACCATTAGAGTGCTCAATAATCATATAACTTGTGCAATTGTTTGTTTTGCTTAACTGTTTTTGTTGTTGTTGTTGTTGGTGGTTTGTTTCTGTTTTTGTTGTTTCAGTCTTTTTCCCACTGGGTTTCATCAACTCTATCTGGCTTGACCAAATCCGAAGGAAGTTCCAAATTATGGGGAACAAGACCTCTGAAATGGCTAAATTCCTACACACAAAAAAAGGTGGTGCTGTGGGGGGAGAAAAACGGTCAGCAAAAGGACAAAAGGAGAAAGGTTTTTTTTGTTTGTTTGTTTTCGTTTGTTTGTTTGCTTGTTTTATGACTAAGGGGCTCTATTTACATAAAAAGGTCACCTTTTTGCTAGCCTTTTGCACCCTCTAAAGCCATGGTCTGAGCTTTACATCGGCTCCTTTCAGACATGGCTAGAGGAGCTGGGACACAGGGAACCAAGTCCTTTCAGTTTGGCTAGCCAGGCCAAACTGAAAGAGCAATGGCTATACTTCTGAAATTGTAGCAATTTGTCCTAGATGAAATATGGTAATGAGATTTAAAAGGATTTTTTTAAAAGAGCTCAATGGTTAAAAGTCTAATTAAAAGCTAACATCCAAGGTGTGTGTGTGTGTGTGTGTATGTGTGTGTGTTTGTATTTAAAAGGCCTTCATGTTTTTGTTTTTGTTTTTATCCTAGGACCTTGTCTTTTTTTTTTGAGTATAAGTTTTTTTCTTCTCAGTTAACTGAATTTTGTTTTCTCCATTTACTTCTGTTGTCTCTCCTTTCTCTTGCACCCTTTGCCACATGGTGGACCTAAAATAATTTATAACAGTCTGGGGTTCCTTAAAGAAAATGGAGAAGACACCACACTCCCTTCGAGGGAGAAACCAGTTTTGCCTTATGGAACTCCAAGAATGTAAACAGACAAGTTCGTCTTTGTTTAAAAAAAAATAAGTGCACTGTAAAAGCATCACATGGTCTAAGCTAGTAATAATTCTCCCTTTTTGGAGACCCAGGATTCAGTGTGGAATCTGCCCAAAGCCGAGAGATCCAGTTAACATATAGGTATTCCCTATCTAAATAAAATTGGTTTCCTTATTAAATCCTATGATAGATTTCTATAATTTTATGTTTGATTTGGCATCCATCTTTAATCTCCCTCTATCACCACTAGACATTTCTATCTCTGCGCCTTAAGGTATAAATTTGCTATTTGATTTTCACCTGAGTTGTTTGCTTTAATATGCTTTTTTTTTTTTTTTTTTGAGATGGCATCTTGCTCTGTCGCCCAGGCTAGAGTGCAGTGGTGCAATCTTGGCTCACTACAACCTCTGCCTCCCAGTTCAAGCAATTCTCCTGCCTCAAACTCCTGAGTAGCTGGAATTACAGGCACCCACCACTGCACCAAGCTAATTTTTGTATTTTTAGTAGAGACGGGGTTTCACCATCTTGGCTAGGCTGGTCTCAAACTCCTGACCTCGTGATCCACCCACCTCGGCCTCCCAAAGTACTGGTATTACAAGTGTTAGCCACCACGCCCGGCCTAATATGCAAATTTAAGGCTATTTAGCTCAAAACTGCCTGGGGTTCTGAAATAGGTTATCCAGAATCTGAAAGTCTAAGATAGGAAAAAAAAAGATTTTTATAAATCTGTAAGTAGTACTTCTATTGACATGCCTAATATGTCTATGTATTTACATGCTATGTATGCAAAGTTTCACTACTGAAAATACATAAAAGAGTTCTAATTAATGGGCTTAGGAAAATAAAAGTGCTTGAATCAAATATTTTATCAGGAAAAAAAGAAAAGACTGGTCAAATGCTTTTTCAAGTTTAAGTAGCTTAAGTAAAATCTTTAGCAAATAAGCTAGCTTTAAAATTATTGGCAAAGTAATATCAGAAATGTCTTAAGAATTGTCAGTATGTATTTTTGTTTGCATTTATTTATCAAGCAATTTCATACTTATCACTGCCAAATACTATAAGCTGACAAAATTTGGCACAGGGGTTACAAAATTATAAACCCAGCCCAAGATGGAATGATCTTTGCTTGTGTAATCTTTAGTAAATAAGACATTAATATTGGTTCAATAAAAATAGGTACATCTTAAATTTAGTAAGATTACTATAATTTCTAATTTTGTGGTTTTAGGCCATCTAGTCCACAGGGAATAAGGATTTTTTGGGGAAAGAACTGTTCTTGTCTTTGCTTCAAATCTAAACTATAAACTAAGTTACTCCCAAAGTTAGGTCGGCCTATATCCAGGAATGAACAAGGACAGCTTGGAGGCTAAAAGCAAGATGGAGTCAGTCAGGTCAAATCTTTTTCACTCGCTGAGTTATAATTTTGCAATGGAGATTCCATAACTTTAAATAATGACTATTGCAGTTTTTATAAATAAGCTAGGTAAATGATTAAAATAAAATAATTAAGTAAATGTCACTGGATAAATATTGTAGACACACGTGTCATAGTTTAGAATATAAGATAATATTAAATTAAATAATAGATTTCATTATTTGGGCATTTTCCAATAAAAATGTATTTGTAGGAAAACATTCATTCTGAAAAAACGTTTTTCCTTTTAAAAACGATGAACAAGTTTTGTCTAAATCAAAGCTTATTTAAAGGTCATGTATAAAACAAGGTAACAGAAACCAGGAAATAAAAGAGATGTAAACAAAGTTATACCTTATACAAAAATTAATTCAAGATGGATTAAAGACTTGAATGTTAGACCTAAAACCATAAAAACCCTAGAAGAAAACCTAGGCAATACCATTCAAGGAATAGGCATGGACAAGGACTTCATGACTAAAACACCAAAAGCAATGGCAACAAAAGCCAAAATAGACAAATGGGATCTAATTAAACTAAAGAGCTTCTGCACAGCAAAAGAAACTACCATCAGAGTGAACAGGCAACCTACAGAATGGGAGAAAATCTTTGCAATCTACCCATCTGAAAAAGGGCTAAGATCCAGAAGGTACAAAGAACTTAAACAAATTTACAAGAAAAAAAACAACCCTATCAAAAAGTGGGCAAAGGATATGAACAGACACTTTAAAAGAAGACATTTATGCAGCCAACAGACACATAAAAAAATGCTCATCATCACTGGTCATCAGAGAAATGCAAATCAAAACCACAATTAGATACCATCTCACACCAGTTAGAATAGCGATCATTAAAAAGTGAGGAAACAACAGATGCTGGAGAGGATGTGGAGAAATAGGAATGCTTTTACACTGTTGGTGGGAGTGTAAATTAGTTCAACCATTTTGGAAGACAGTGTGGCGATTCCTCAAGGATCTAGAACTAAAAATACCATTTGACCCAGAGACCCCATTACTGGGTATATACCTGAAGGATTATAAATCATGCTAGTATAAAGGCACATGCACACATATGTTTATTGCAGCACTATTCACAATAGCAAAGACTTGGAACCAATCTAAATGTCCATCAATGATAGACTGGATTAAGAAAATGTGGCACATATACACCATGGAATACTATGCAGTCATAAAAAAGGATGAGTTCATGTCCTTTGCAGGAACATGGATGAAGCTGGAAGCCATAATTCTCAGCAAACTATCACAAGGAAAGAAAACCAAACATCACATGTTCCCACTCATAGGTGGGAAGTGAACAATGAGAACACTTGGACACAAGGTGGGGAACATCACACACCAGGGCTTTTCAGAGAATAGGGGGCTGGGAGAGGTATAGCATTAGGATAAATACCTAATGTATATGAAGAGTTGATGGGTGCAGCAAACCAACATGGCACACGTATACCTATGTAACAAACCTACACATTGTGCACATGTACCCTAGAACTTAAAGTATAGTTTTTAAAAAATAAATAAAGAGGTTTTCTTTTGGTAAGAAAGCTTAAATAGAAATAATTTCATATGAGAAAGAATCTTGTATGGTAAATTTAGTCCTAGAGTGAAATGAATGGTTCTTTAAAAAAGAGGGATGCTCAGGACCAAGCAGAAAGTCCAAGCATATTATGAAAGGTCTGCATAAGCCACAATAGGATGATTTATTAAAGAAACAAACAAAAAAACAACTTGTATATGAAGTATACAAGTAAAGGGAAATTAGAATAGCCTTTCTAGAGATCGGGTTTGATGTTAAAAAACACTTATACACTAAAGAATTAGTCAGAATAATGAGATTTTTAAGGGGTTGATTTTATTCTTAATAAATTTTAAGAGATGTTAAGTTTTTTTAAATTTTAGCCCCAAGTTTAAATTTTATTGCATCTCACTAGTGTTGGTTTTCTCTCCCCTTTTAAAGTTGCAAAACACTAACACTCCCCATCAACTCATTTTCAGCTCATACAAGTTTTTTATTTTTTCTTCCTCCTCAGATTCTGATTTTGTGTGGGTGTGCATGTGTGGCCTGATGCTACCAATGTTTTCTTAAAGGTCTACGGGAAATATTTTCTTCTAACATTATATTCTGTGCACTGAAGAATGCACATTTTCTTTTACCTTTGGTTACTGGCCTAACAGATTTTACATTTTATTGAAACAATTTGTATGACATCATTAAGTTTGGTTTGCTTAGGAAAAACTAATATTAAAAAAAATTTTAATTAAGGTTATTACATTCTTGTATCTTCCTGTTTGTGCTTTTAAAGTGCTTGTGACATTGAGTTACAGGGCTTGGACTCCTGGGTGTAAAAAACACCAAGACCTGCTAAATTTTAAACACTGACAGCAATTGAAGTCTCATCTTCAGGTCTGGTAGAAGCAAAATAAGCTGCCTTCCTAAGACACAGGGCAACAAATTAAAGCTATCTTACCCTTCAAGGCCCATGGACTATCATGGAAGAGGTGGGCATGTGAGATAGTAAGGGCTGATTTTGGGAGATAAAATAAGTTCAGTTTCTCTATAAATTAAACATTAATGTCAAGGACACACAGATGCAAGACCAACATATGGGCCCTGTGTCAGATTGACAAGGTTTTCTTGAAGCTTTAACTGACCCCTTAATGAAGGTTACAAAGGCTGGCTGGGCGCGGTGGCTCATGCCTGTAATCCCAGCACTTTGGGAGGCTGAGGCAGGCAGATCATGAGGTCAGGAGATCAAGATCATCCTGGCTAACACAGTGAAACCCCGTCTCTACTACAAATATAAAAAATTAGCTGGGTTTGGTAGTGGGCACCTGTAGTCCCAGCTACTCTGGAGGCTGAGGCAGGAGAATGGTGTGAACCCGGGAGGCAGAGGTTGCAGTGGGCTGAGATCGCACCACTGTACTCCAGGCTGGGTGACAGAGTGAGACTCCATCTTAAAGGGAAAAAAAAGAAGGTTATAAAGGCTTATATCTTATGATTAAGATTAAATTTTATACATTGTTTTATACATTTATACATTGTTTATAAAATTTTGGAAACAAATTTAATTGGCTTTGTGCTGTTTTTATTAGGGCTTATTGTTTGTTAAATTAACTCTCCTCTCACAAAAAATGAAGGTTTTTACCTTTTTAAAAAAAATCCTTGAGTTACAACTTTGATTAAATGAATGACTTATTTCACAATGACCTGTAATCCTATTTTGTAATATCAAGTGCTTTAAACTTGTTGATATTTGACAAGCTTTCCAAAATCAAATTATAAATTATGTCTTCTTCTGACCTAATTAATCCTTTAAGATATTATTAATAGGTTCCCTAAAGTCCAAATAATAACATGTTGGCTTATTTGGTATGAAAATTATACAGGAAGCATTGTCAAATATAATATGGTGTTTGGTTTTCTTTGGGCTGTATTTGTATAAATGTGTTATTGGTATGTGTTCCAAAATTATGAGAAACTCCTATAATTCTGCTATGACTCACTGTAAATTATCAGTAATAATTATAATTGTTATGTTAAATTGTTGTGTGCCACAGAGGTAACAAATTTCCTCATTAATTGTGTCTTTGACTATGGCTTCCCTAAAACTTTTTGTCATCCAAGGACAATTGTTGTCTTGTTTCAGTCCTCTTTAGAAGGTGGTTTTATAATCAGCTATAAAATTATAACAGGTGTTCTTGAATGCAGGCTTCTGATAACTTTGGAGATTGTGACATTGAACTAGAGAAAAAACTTTCAGGACTGATGGAGAGTGGAAATGTTTATGAATATCAAGCAGAATAGGAATTAACTGCATGTACAGAACTAACAGAACTCTGTTTTATCTTTTTGCTTAAAACGTTGCAGATCCTTTGTTTTGTTTTACAGAGTCAAGGAAACTTTTAAGCTATTTACAACTTTTAACAATTGAGTAAAGTATACTCCTATGAACAAAATTTGGAGCATATTTGTTTCTATCTAATTTCTACAGAATTTGGAAACTATTTGTGAGGATTTATAACTTATGACAATATAGTTATTTGCAAAAGTGCAATAAGAATCTGTTTTCATTTGTAACAGGACACAGTTGGAGAAACTGGTTATTTTACCAATGCTTTGACTGAAATGGAGTGCTTTCCTTTAAGGAATCTAACTTGACTTATGCAGCCAATAAAAGCCCCTTGGAAAAACTGGCCTCATACCTTTGTCTACACAGTCCTTGTACAGATTTTCTGGCCTACAGCAAGTAAAGAAGGTCACTTTCTGACAGGCCCAGAAGCCCCAAGTTTATCTTGGAACCTCAAGAGAAGAGGAATTCATTAAACTCATAGGTATTTCATGGTATAAATTCATGACTGGGTATGGCTTTAAAAAGGTTTTATCTGAGATTCCTTCTGTGGAACACAGTTCAATCAAAGCCAATTTAAAAACCTATGTAAAAAATAATAATTCTTGCTGCACTGTGTACAAATAATTAGGCCAAGTATAATAAAGCAAACAAGTCCTATCATAATTTGTATTTAGTAAAAATGGGAAACTGCAGAAAGGAAAATTATGTTTCAAAAACTATAGTACACCTGTTGTTAGATTCTTGTCTTGTCTAATGTTTTTTGATTTTTATTATTTCCTACAGTTTGGACCAAACTCTAATTTTTCTTGGCTATGAGTCTTCAAAATAATGTTTTCAATTTTTTTCTTTCTTTTTTTCCCCCATTTTTCCTAATTTGGAGTAACTGGAAACTAAGCTGTGCATTCTTAAAGCCCTGTGAACTGAAGCCAGACAACTTAAACTTCAGTAGAAAATAACAGCAACCCATTTACATACACAAGCCACTTTCATACCGGCCTACTGATGTATGGACTTCAGAAGAGTATGGCCTATATTGACTTTCCTGTATTGTTCTTTGGTTTGCTGTTGTTTTTCTCACTTCTTCCACCTGTTTCCTCTTCATAGGACATGAGACTTCACAACCTTCTAAAAGTGAGTGTTACTAATAACTCAGGACCTACCTGTCTTGGCTGGAGAGGAGACCCAAGGGGAAGGGTGAAAGGGTACCTGCAGGAGCTAGGATACAGAGAAGAAATTTATAGAGTGAACAAACTACTGCAGTTTGGCCCAAAAAGCATTAGTCTAGGCCCTGTTCTGCCACCAACTTGCTGTGTGATTGAGTTCAGGCCAACCTTTTTCCCTGTTAGGCACTGAGAATCCCTCTCAGTTTTTACCATCCATGGTTTAAGAGTTCTTGCCCAAATCAAAGCAGTAACATCTGGCAAGGTTCAAGGCAAGCAAAGAGCAGACAGCCAAGAAGAGAAATAGAGAGCTCAGAGGCATAATACTCAAACATGCTAGGGCAGGTGTAGCTGCAGATCAGGTTTGTTTCCTTTTCAACATCTGTTTTAATAATGAAAACAATAGCAATAGGTGACATTTATTGTACATTAAGAGTTAGTCTGTATTCTAAGTTCTTTACAGATATTATCTCATTTGATCTTTACAAACCCATGAGGAAGGGTGCTATTATGATTCCCATTTTAGAGATGAAAAAAAAAACTGAGGCTCAGAAAGGTTAGTTCAAAGTCACCCTGTTAAGAGACAGTAAGGACCCTTGGAGATCTAGCTCCAGAAAACATTCATCTTAACCAGACACTTGAGGTTAGGACTATGATGAAAAATTGTTAGAATAAACAGCATGAATGTGCAGTCCAAGTGTAGAATAGGTATATCAGGTGACCAAAAAGTGAAACTTTTTAATATGCTTATAATCCCACAATCAATAACAGGAAGATGTGGAGAAGTTTGGAACTTCCTAGAGATTTGTTGAGTGGCTATGACCAAAATGCTGACAGTGATATGGACAATAAAGTCTTGGCTGAGGTGGTCCCACATGGAGATGAGGTACTTGTTCAGAACTGGAGCCAGGTGACTCTTGCTATGTTTTAGCAAGACAACATGAAACATAGCAAGGTGACCCTTGCTATGTTTTAGCAAAGAAACTGGTGACATTTTGCCCCTGCCCTAGAGATTCGTGGAACTTTGAACTTGAGAGAGATGATTTAGGGTATCTGGTAAAATAAATTTCCAAGCAGTAAAGCATTCAAGAGGAAGCAGAGCATAGAACTTTGGAAAATTTGCAGCCTGGCAATGCAATATAAAAGAAAAATCCATTTTCTGGAGAGAAATAAAAAATTTTTGCAGAAATTTCCATAAGTAGCAAGGAGTCAAATATTAATTGCCAAGGCAATAAAGAAAATGTCTCCAGGGCATGTCAGAGACCTTCCCTGCAGCTGCTCTCATCACAGGACTGTAGGCCTAGGAGGAAAAAATGGTTTCCTGGGCCAGGTCTGGGAGCCCCTTCCTGTGTGTGGCCTAGGGACCTGGTGCTCTGCATCTCAGCCACTCCAGCTGTAGCTAAAGGGGGCCAGGGCACATCTTGGGCAGTGGCTTTGGAGGGTACAAGCTCCAAGCCTTGGCAGCTTCCAAGTGGTGTTAAGCCTGTGGGCACACAGAAGTCAAGAATCAAGGTTTGGGAACCTCTGCCTAGATTTCAGAGGATATATGGAAACACCTGGATGTCCAGGCAAAAGTTTGCTACAGGGATGGAGCCCTCATGGAGAACCTCTGCTAGGGCACTGCAGAAGGAAAATGTGGGGTTGGATCCCCCAAAAAGAGTCCCCACTGGGACACTGCCTAGTGGAGCTGTGAGAAGAGGGCCACCATCCTCCAGACCTTAGAATGATAGATCTATGTACAGCTTGCGCCGTGTACCTGGTACCTGGAAAAGCTGCAGACACTCAATGCCAGCCCATGAAAGCAGCCAGGAGGGAGGCTGCACCTTGTAAAGTCACAGAGACAGAGCTACTGGAGTTTGTGGGAGCCCACCTCTTGCATCTGCATGACCTGGGTGTGAGACAAGGAGTTAGAGATCATTTTGGAGCTTTAAGATTTGACTGCCCCACTGGATTTTGGACTTGTGTGGGTCCTGTAGCCCCATTGTTTTCATCAATTTCTCCCATTTGGAACGGGTTTATTTACCCAATGACTGTATCCCCATTGTATCTAGGAAGTAACTAACTTGCTTTTGATTTTATAGGCTCATAGGTGGAAGGGAATTGCCTTATCTCAGATGAGACTTTGGACTGTGGACTTTTGAGTTAATGCTGAAATGAGTTAAGACTTTGGGGGACTGTTGCAAAAGCATAATTGGTTTCAAAATGTAAGAATATGAGATTTGGGAGGGGCTATGGGTGGAATTATATGGTTTGGCTGTGTCCCCACCCAAATCTCATCTTGAATTGTAGCTCCCAGAATTCCCATGTGTCATGGGAGGGACCTGGTGGGAGGTAATTGAATAATGAGGCATTGGTCCTTCCCATGCTATTCTCGTGATAGTGAATAAGCAAGTCCCATTAATCTGATGGTTTTATAAAGAGGAGTTCCCCTAAACAAACTCTCTCTTACCTGCCACCATGTAAGACGTGACTTTGTTCCTCATTTGCCCTTCACCATGATTGTGAGACCTCCCCAGCCACGTGGAACTGTGAGTCCATTAAACCTATTTACTTTATAAATTACCCAGTCTTCAGTTTGTCTTTATTAGCAGCATGAGAACAGGCTAATACAATCAGTGAGCAAGATTTGTGAGACGGGAAAGGATTTCTGTAGATACCTCAGACTCTCACCTCAGTGTACTTTCAGATGGGATCAACAAGGGAAAGTTCATGCACTCTATACCAGTATTTTTTTGTCTTCTGGTATTCTGAAAAGAGCATCCTGGGGTCAAAGGGTAATAGCCAATTAGACAGTAGCAAAATCCAAAACCAGAAAAAATATCTACATCAGTTAGGGAGAAGTGAAAGGCTGCTGCTGGCTTTTGGCATAAAATAGAATGTGCCAGGCAGTGGGATCAAGATAAAAAGGAACTTGCCTGAATTTTCAAAACTCTGATGAGTGAAGATTTTCACTTAACAGAGATAAGCAGCAACCATTCGCTGTAGGTAGCATTCTTCGCATCATTGTGTTTCCAAGGCAACTGGATTACCAGGGAGACCTGGGGAGTGTATATTGCTCAGAAACTGTGTTATCAGGAGTGGCTCTGGCCCTTGCATGGCCTTTGAAACCGTAAAGAATATGGAATGGGTTTGTATTTTCCTGAAGGCCTTCAACCAAGGTCTGTATTCTCCAGTGCTCTGACTCAAATGGTTGGTCAGAAATAAATCAGCCTGGATAACGTTGTCCCCTTACTTAGAGCTACAACTTGCATTGGCACAATAAGTTACTATTTTGGCTCAGGCTAATCTCCAGCACTGACACTGGATAGATAAATAAAGACTAGATGAGAAGAGATCAAATGCTCCCAGATAGACCAGGATGTCATCATTCATTGTCGGACCATCTTTTTCTTCCCCTTCTCTCCTCACCCAACTTCAGGTCAAGAATTTCTGCTGTTGGATGCTAGACTGACTGCAGTGGGGATACAGGCTGAGAAATTCTGCTTATCTCATGCTTTGGACCTGTCTCTTCCAAAAGTAGTATCCCCTCCTGAGCAGGAGAGGAAGTAGGGAGACACAGCAGGACATTAGACAGAGTGAACCAAGTATGTGAAAACAAAGATTTCAGAAAAATATTCTGAAATAACAGTGTGGCAGGAGAATACAGTAGAAGCAAAGAGACAGGTGTGAAATGAAGCTGGAAAGGTAGACATTGGAACTAGCCATTGGAGGGCTTTATGTATGGGAAGGAAATGATCTAATTTCTTTAAAAAGATGTCTTTGCTAGATGGAGAATGGATTGCATTAGGTAGAAGAGTGGAAGCTGAGAGACCAATTAGAAGTCATTTGCAGAAGTCTAGGCAGCAGATAACAGTGGCCTGGAAAGGGGTGGTGTCAGCTGGCATGGTAAGAAGTGGGTGGATCAGAGAGATGTTTAAGGGGTACAATTGATAGGACTTGGTGATATATTAGACGTAGTAAGCAAAAGAGGGGGAATAGTCTAGAATAACTGCTAACTTTCTGGCCTAAGGAACTTGGTGGAAGACAGTGTAGCTTACTGAGATGGCCAAAACTTGGTAAGGGGTTTGCTGAGTTGTTTGGTATATCGGGAATGAACTTACAACTAACCCAAATCTTTCATGTTTGTATTATCGTCAACAAGAAACATGTGGTCAATGTCCATGCAAAATGACTTTCTAAAAATCCCTTTGAAACATTTCTTTTGAGTCAATTATTACTAAAAACAGCAAACCGGCCACATGTGGTGGCTCATACCCGTAATCCCAGCACTTTGGGAGGCCAAGGCGGGTGGATCATGAGGTCAGAAGATCGAGACCATCCTGGCAAACACGGTGAAACCCCATCTCTACTAAGAAATACAAAAACATTAGCTGGGCGTGGTGGTGGGTGCCTGTAGTCCCAGCTACTTGGGAGGCTGAGGCAGGAGAATGGTGTGAACCCAGGAGGTGGAGCTTGCAGTGAGTGGAGATTGAGCCACTGTACTCCAGCCTGGGCGAGAGAGTGAGACTCCGTCAAAAAAAAAAAAAAAAAAAGCAAACCTATTTTCTTCAAGTGAGGCACACCTTGCCTACATATTCTTCCCAAGTCCTTGTTCTGCAATTTTCTCTAATCCACAGTTTATAACTCTTTCACCACTAAAACAATAAGACTCAGTATTTCTCATTCTGGAGATAAACTGACTTTGACTTATCAGCACAATCCTTCATCCATTCAGTCAATATTTGAAAACCTGCTTTGTGTCAGGATCTCTCCTGGGCATTAGGGATATATAAAGATGATATGGGCCATCATAACCATCCATCTAGCTATCCATCAGTCCATCCATTTCTTCCTTCAGTAACTCTTACTCCTCCATTCTATCATGTTCTATTGCCCAGACCCACCAAAGCAGAGAAGCTGTGGCTCAAAGACAGAAGTGGTTAATGAATGTGGTGAGGGAAAATTGGAGAATGGGGCAGGAGAATGGAAGATTATCAAAACAAAATTAATTGCTTAGTAAAAAGCCGTAACCTAAGGGGTTCATTCAATGCCAGTGAACTAATAACGTCTTGTGTTTAGACCATTGTGACAGCCACCCTATGTGTACTCTCAGCCCTTCCAATCTGTTATCCCCACAGCAGCCAGAAGGATCTTTTAAATAGCTAAACCAACTTATCTTTCTCTCATGCTTAAAAGCTTCCAGTGATTTCCCATCACAGCACAAATAAAATCCACATACCTTTTCATGGTCTTTCCAGGTCCTTATTACCTCTATGGTTTCACCTATCATCAAAATTCCCCTGGGTCACTCTGCTGAAGCCATTAGGACTTTTTTCTGCTCTAAGAAGCCAAGCTTTTCCATAGTGATGATCATGCTGGGTTTTTTTTTTTGTTTTTTTTTTTTTTTTTTTTTTTTTTCTGCTTCAAATCTGTTCCTCCTGATTTTTGCAGGTCTGTCTCTTTCTCATCACTTAGGTTTCAACACAGATGCCACCTCCCTAGGGAGACCTTCTGTGATGACATTATGCATTTGTTCATTGTCTCCTCTAACAGAAAGTCCAGCATGATATCTGTTCTTTTCACTACTGTAGTCCACATTCCTTCACAGGACCTGACCCAGAGTAGGTACTCAATACATACTTGTTAAATGAATGAAGACATGAATGAATGGACGCCACCCATTCCCACCCCTCCATAGTTCCATCTAAGAGGTAGTTGTTAGTACTACACCTCCACTTCACTGATGTAAAGCCTAAAGAAGTGAAACAACTTGCCCATAATTGGAACCTAGGCATAAAAGTAATGGCAGGCAGAAGGTCTGCTTCCCTAGTCCTTCATGTCTGAGAGAAAGGTTTTTAGTCAGGCTCCACCAAGCTCCCTTCTTTTCCCTTTCTCCAGCCAGTTCTGCCATTCTCCATGAGGCACAGAGGTTAGTAGCCAAATTTCATAGGACACTATGGACAAATTACCCAGACCCAGTAATGAATCCAGAGGGTGTTAGCCAGCATCCTCACTGTCATTTAGAATGAGAGGTTGGAATAAGCAGCTCATCACTTGCCTGCTCACTTCTGGTTATGTAGGATGGCTGCATTATGCCCAGAGAAATTGGACAATCATGGAAAACTTAATCAAGTGAGTTATTTAGCCTCATGCAGCCAGTGGAAAAAAGGATATTTGACCAAACGCAACTAAATTCAATAAAGTTAGTTTGTAAGTAAGGTTGAAATCTCTCATCCTGGTGGATAATTTTATTGTTGGGGTGAAACTGAATGGGAGTGACCCAATATTCAGTGCTGATGGCTGGACCATTCAGGCCAGCTCAGTCTCACACCCATACCTCATACACTCATGATCCAGATGGTTAAATTCCCCAGAACAGGGCCTGATTATAAGCTTAAAAGGGCCTAAACTAGAAAAAGATTATGCCACTCTCCCATATGCAATTAAAATTAATGGTTTTGTTATTGTATAAATCATAAATTGAGCGTAATAATGTCGACACAGTTCTGGTTTTGCCCATGGTGATTGCTACCTACATGCTTTGTCTTTTAAATGTCTTTTTTTAAATTTTATTTTTTAAATGTCATTTTTCTGTTTGTTTCCTTTCTTCTTCCCTCCCTTCCTTCTTGCCTCCATTTCTCCCTCTGTCTCTGTATCTCTCTATCTCTGTCTCTATGTATCTGTCTCTGTCTCTCTATCTCTCTCTCTTTCCCCTTGCTGTCCTTACCCAGCTAAACTAGAGAAGCCTAACAGGTTTCAGTCCCCTCATTGTACTGATGGAACTTGGCTGTGCTATGACGGCAGTCAGTGGGAGACAGAGCCTGTATAAATCCTGTATAAATTTGTTAAAGACCCAATTATATACAGTCTTTAAAGAAAAGTAGACAATTTATTTTCATTACATAAAGCACATGGATTCTCAAAGCAAATTAGACACAAAGTAGTAGCCTAGAGCCTTGATGCTGACTCTGATGCACAAATGAGCCCCATTAGTAATTAGCACATTAATTTGGTTCCAATGATGGCTGTCAAAAGACTTTGCCCCTTTGCAGGCTCTGTCAACGCTTTCCTCCCAGGGGAGGCCTCGCCCAGTCTAGGAGGCAGGAGCATTTGTGGAGGTTTCATAGGAAGTTACTGTTATTCTGAGATATTTGTCTGCCCAGTCTACCTGCCTGACCTTTTGTTTAGCTAGTAAGTGTAAACAGGCAAAGAAGTTTGCTGACCAATTTCTTAGCTGGGTAAACAAGGTCTTTGTGACCCTTTCTCTCACTTAAAGCTTAGCTGGTGAGCCTCATCTACAGCCACTCTTCACCACTGGTCACCTGGGACTCTGGTGACATTAGTCTTATTGCCATTGCTCAAACATGCTTCACATTTCTAGGCCTTTGTACAAGCTTTTCCCTTTGCTGGAAAAGTCTCTGCATCTCCTTGCCTGGTGCCCTCCAACTCAGATTTCAAAACTCATCTCAATGTCACTTCCTCTGTGAATTCTTCTGAAAAATCTTAGGAGATTAATTTCTTCCCTGTGTTCCCCCAATCCCCTGTCTATCTTTCTTTTTCTCTTTTTATTTTTGAGTTGGAGTCTCACTCTGTTGCCCAGGCTGGAGTGCAGTGACATGATATCCGCTCACCACAACCTCCTTCTCCAGTGTTCAAGCTATTCTCCTGCCTCAGCCTCCTGAGTAGCTGGGATTACGGGCATGCGCCACAATGCACAGCTAATTTTTGTATTTTTAGTAGAGACAAGGTTTCACCATGTTGGCCAGGCTCGTCTCGAACTCCTGACCTCAGGTGATCCACCCACCTCGGCTTCCCAAAGTGCTGGGATTACAGGCGTTGAGTGCAGTATCATCACCTATTCTGTTCTGGGCAGGAACTGTGTCTCATTCCTTATGCATTCTCTTTATCTTCTTTTTATCCCCCCACACCCGACCCCAGTGCCTAGCACAGTGATTGGTGCATGGGAGATTTTCAGTAAATGCCCACTGACAAGGTGAGTGAGGGAATGCTCTCTTGGGGAAAGTCCTGGTTGAGAGCCTTGCTTCTCAAAGTGTAGCCCCCAGACCATCAGCATCAGGATACTTTGCAACATCTCAGATCCCAACCCAGACCTACTGAGTCAAAATCTGCATTGAAGATCCCCAGGTGTTTCTTATGATGATTAAAATGTGAGAAGCACTGTGAGATTTGATAGGAGAATAATAACTAAAAGAAAACAGTGTGTTCATGATCTTCTGTCTATTACAAGAATGAGCCTAAAGGTCAGAACAGTTTCAAATGCTCACAAATGAATGGGATACTCAGACTGTTGAGAGCAGCCTAGGAGAGCAGCTGGATGACTGATTCTGCATGGTCTCTGGATCATATCTGCCCCATCAGGACCAAGCAGAGGGTGCCATGGCTGTGAGGTTTCACAGTCAGTATAAAGCCAAGTGCCCTCAGAGCTGGCTATTTGGCTGAAGTTGGCCAGTCAGTGACCTAATCCAGCTTGTTACATCATCAAGCCTGTCGGTCCTAGCACTTTGCATCTGACTTGTTTGATCCAGCTCTGATCCAAGTCATAAAGAACACAAATCATTTCCAGTAAATCCTCAGGTTTCTGTTAATTTGGCCAATTTCTTTTCTTATTATATTCATATATTTTTAGAGAATGAAAGCAATTTTAGCTTAATTAATGCCCTTACACATATGAAAAGCCACAGCCATTTCTAAGAAAATGAAAAAGTCACTATACTCCAAATCACATGCATTTCTCAGTTGGTCCAGGAGACAAAAAAGTCTTCTTTCTAATTAGTCATTTGTGGTGCCTTTTCCATTTGAAAATATTATTTCCATTTAGTTCTCCTGGGTCCAAAGTATTAACACCCTTTCTCCATCTCAAAAAGAATTGGGATTTTCCAAGTCCACTCATCCACTCTCTGCTGCCAAATTTTCCTGAGGCAGGCCTCCAGGAAGCTGTCAGCCAATGTCGATGAGCAGACAGATGCGGATGCGGAGCATTATCCAAAAGCTCAGATGCTGAAACCCCAGCTAAGTTACCCCCAACAGACCTCAGATCACATCCCCTGACAATGTGCCCCTATCTTTTCAACTCACTCCCACTGAAGTCACTTCTCTTTGACCTCAGACAGGTCTTCAGTCACTGGGTGCATCCCTTTAATCCCCGTGCAGCAGGCTCCTTCAAGCCTCTCTTTCTTTCATCCCAAGCCAGTCTCCTATACGTGATGGATCAGTGGAACAACTCTGTCCCCAGAACTCTTGATCCTTGTGCATTTATCTCTTTCTCCTGCATCAACTCAACAAAATCATATCCCTGGATGAACTAATAATCCACAATCCTATTCTTTGCTTTTAGACCCAGCTCTGAGGCTAGTGGGGGCAAATCACACAACCATGATTAGCCTCATTATAAATCAGGGTTTGTCCTCAACTGAGCAATCATTGCTGCAAGGGAATATTTTTCCATGGCCATGGTGACCTTCTCCTCCAGTTTTCATTCAGCAGATAAGGCTGGACAGTTAGGTTGTAAATGAGTGGCAAGCTCAAAAAGTCTTGTATGACTGCAAAGAAACTGGCCAGCAAGACTTCTTGAATGTTTACATTCACCAGTCACTAAAATAAACACTTTCTGCTTTCCTCGAGCCTCCTAAAAATTGGCATCTTTCTTGCCTGTAGAAAACAACTTTGCTCTTACTTCCTTGAAAACATGGAGGCCATAAGAAATTAAATCTCTTAACTCCCTGACTCTGCCCTCTTTTCGATTTATGAGTCTTCTCTTCTCTGACCACTTCACCTCCAGCCTCAGAGGTGTCTCTCCTTCTGTTAAAGGTAAGCATCTCTCCCACACTCATACTCCCAAGTCCTTAATATGTCCCCTTCTGTCTCCTCATTGCTTTTTCCGTTTCTCTCCTGCTCCTTCATGCTCCTTTTCTCTAAGGTCTTCTCCAAACTTGAAAACACATTCAAATTGCTGCAATATAAAAGAAAAAAAGATTTTCATAACTATTTTTAAAAACTCATAAATCTATGGTCTATAGTTTTTCTTTTTAAATCCAGCTTTATTGATGTATAATTAGTGTACAGAAAAACTGCATGTAATTAATGCATACAATTTGGTGAGTTTGGATACGCATATACACTTGTGTTATCTGCCAACCACCATATCTTCCCCCACTCCCTCCACCACTGTCAAACTCTTGGAAAGAGATATATATGCTTATTGTTTCCACCCCTTACCAACCTCCCACTTGCTTATCAGTCTACTCTACTGCTCTAGACTCTGCTCACTACTCCACAGAAAACCACTCACGTCAAGGTCAGCAATGACATCCAGATTGCTAAATCCATTGTTAAGTCTCAGTCCTCTTTTTACTTGACCCCTTAGTAACACTGCAGACTGTTGGCCCTGCCTTTCTTGAAACACGCTACTCCATTGACTTATGATGTCTCTCCTCATTCTCTTTGGGGTTGCCACTTCTTTAACTATCTGTCAAATGTTACACAACCCAGGGTTCCTTTCTTAAGGCTATAACTTTTTCCCTAGACAGTCTTCTCCACTATCAAGGTTCCAACCACCACCTCCAAGCTCAAGACAGCCCTCCCCACAAAAACTTTTACTTGCAGCTCATAACTCTCCTGACTTCCTAATGCATACAACAAACTATCCACCCAACATCTCTAACTGCACATCCCACAGGCATTTCAAAAACAGCAAAGCCAAACTGAACTCACCACCTTATCCTTACCCTACCCCATGCAATTTAACTCCTTCCCTGTGTTTCCTATTTCAATGAATGATTGCATCATCCTCAGTCACTGATGTAGTGACTTTGGGAGTTATCCAGCTGATCTCCACATCCTGCTGATTTTTGTTTGATTTACATTTCTGAAGTCGATTCCTAGCTTTTCATTCCCATTGCCATTATCTTAGTCCAGGTTCTCATTATTTTTTCTCTTAACTATTGCAACTACACCACAAGAAGCAGCCTACCAAGGTATGGGTTATTGATTGTAACATACTGATTTTAGTATCAATGGCACTTTGGAGTCTGTAGGTAACTTAAAAGTAGAAAATACAACTCTGACTCACAGATTTATTGGCCATGTTATTGATTTCACTTTCTCTGGATGAATGTCATGGGAGCTTGGACATTGTCTCCAACCTGTCTCCAAAAGAGAAATTCTGTAAATAATCCATATAAGAAAGAGAAAACTTCCTTTCCCTATTGTAACATTTTATAGCCCTTTCCAGGTTTAGACTCATGGCAACACTGTAATAACTCACATTACATTTCTAGGAGAGAGGAGAAAAATCAACTGCTGCCAGAGTGAACTTTATATTTACATTGCATATGTGATTCTTGGGAGGTCCCCTCTATCTTCTTGTGAATTCTCAACATTTTCTGACATTTTTTAGAAAAGCACTGAAGGTACAGAACTTTACTGTATACCTTTGCACGTATGATGTCTCTAGGTCACCCTTTCATCTCTGACATCACGACTAATTCAAAGTTATTAATTGATTGACATACAAAGGTCCTGCATAATCTGGCCCGTGATTACTTCCCCATTTGCATCTGTTACCGTTTTCCTAGCTTTACTCCTTTCCAGTTATATTGACCTATTTCCTGTTCTTTGAATAAGCTGCTTTCAACCTCAAGGCCTTTACACTTATTGTCTCATTTTCTTAAATTACTTTCATCCAAGAACTTTGTATGGTTTCTTCCTTCACATTATTCAAGTATGAGCTCAACTTTTAACCCTGGAGAAAGTCCTTTCCTAACCATCTTATACAAATTAGCATCCCCCTACCCAAACATTATCCCATTACTGTGTTTTATTTCCTGCAAGCCATCATCATTATCTAATATTTTTGTTTATTTATTTGTTGGCTTATTTAACATCTGTCTCCCCACACTACATTTTCAATTTCATGGTGGCAGAAGCTGTATCAATCCTCTTCACCACTGTAATACCAGAGTTCAGTAGGTTATTCATAAGTGGTTGCTGGATGGATTAGTAAACGTCCACATGACATAGACCTGATACATTAATCAAGGGAAAGGCAAAGGCAAAAGAATTGTCGGTCATCACAAGTTCAGTAAGTATTACAGTGCAGGAGTCTGAGGAAACAATGGCAAAAATAATACAAAGCAGATAAAATGTAACTCCAGATCCTCTTCTCCCCAACTGCATACACACTTAAACCATGAACCCAGGAAAATGTTATCTAATTCTGACAGAAGCCTCCCTTAGAACACTCACTTCTAAAATGTTGTTGAGGATGTTGTTCACTAAGTCTATCCTGTCCTCTTTATGAAGATCCCTAGAAGCAATTTATTTCTCATATATTATGTGAAATAGTTTGCTCCTATGAGCAAGTGATTGTTTTTTGTCTTTCGAACCCTGAGGATCATGTAAAGGAGAGTTTTTCTCCTAGAACTGGCTGCTAAAAAATTCCAAGCTAAGCCAAAAGTTCAGGATCCCATAGCATGCGTGGTTTGTACAAACTTAGCTCTGGTTCCATCTATTTTTTCTAATTTTTGTTTTCCTTGACCCCTGACACCCTGATCTTTAAAAAATCCAATTGTATCAAAGCTCTTTAAACATTTTCACAAATTCAATTTTTAAGCCAGGAGAACTAGGTAAAGAAAATATTCTCCTGAGCTTATTTGACAGGTGTACTTTGGTCACCTGTTGTTGTAACAGGAATGTCTTGTAAATGTAGCAAGTGGATGAAGCAGGAACTTCCAATTGGTTGGTCTGTATCAATCATGGGTCTTGAAATCTTTGTTACTCACCAAGGCTATTTTTGAGAGCTCACCTTCCCTATTTTGAGGAGGGAATCTGAAACTGAGCCTCTAGCTAAGAGAAATCCCTCACTTGTTGTCCTGGCCCCTATCTGGTAACCAAACACTGGCAATGGTCTCCTCTCCCACCCATCCTACCATTAGACTGCAAACAAAGGTAAGGACTACATCTTCTAGGCAAGATGCAGTAATATCCCTTACGATAACTTTTCATAGAACTCTTCAAGAGCTGAGTTTTATGAAAAGTTGTCGTAAGGGATATTACTCTGTCTGTGGTGTTAGGACCAAATTAGAGAGAAATAGGACTAGAATCAGGATTATTTACTAAAAAACTGTTACAATAAGCTAGGCTAGAAGTAATAAGGGCTATATCAGTCAGGGTTCAACAGGGAAAGAGAAGCCCTTCCAATTTTTTTTTTTTAGAGGATAAATGTAATGCAGGGAACTAGTTACATAGGAGATGGAATTACTGATGAGCCGTATTGCATAAGATAAGTCAACCCAGAGATAAGCAACAGCAGGAAATCACTACCTGCCCTTGGCTGAAGAGGCAAAGAATGGAGCCAGGGTTTCCAGAATCCTGGGACAAGGCCACCTGGTAGAAACTGGAATCACGGAGTGTCTGTTGGTGGGAGATGGAGTCACAGGGGAGACGGATGCAGTTTAAGGCAGAGAGAGGAACAAAATATATACCCTCCTGGTTTCCCCCTTCCTCTCACCCTCCAATCGCCCTCCAGGAAGCACAAGAGGTTAGAAAATGCAGCCTGAAAAACAGAGTGGAGCAGAGGAAGGGTGACGAATAGCTCCGAGGGCAAATGGACCAGCACAAAGGCCTGTATTAAGATGGTGGCAGTGGAGATGGAGATGAGAAGATGAAGTTAGAAGTTATTTAGAAGTGAAATAGGTGGAATGGTGAGCATTTATTTCCAATTCTTATGACTGCTGGATTAATCACGGTACTCTTGTGTTGGAGTGTAGGAGATGAGGCTGGTTTGGGTCTTGTTGAGGCTGAGATGCCTGTTAGGCCTCCAGGTAGAGGGACCTGGGAAACAACCATATACTCAGCTCAGAAGCTCAGGAGAGATACCACACTGGAGAGAGAGAATGGATAATATTAGCCAGGGAGTGTATGGTGACAGAGAGGAAAAGCTGGGAGGGTTTAGGACACAGTCCTGAGGAGCACCCACACTTTATGGTTGGACAGAGAAAACTGAGGGGGATCAGCCAGTAATGAGAAGAGAGTCAGAAGAAAGTCATCTGTGAGAAAATAGAGAAAAGGGTATTTCATGAAGGAAGGTTCTAGGTCTTCTATCTCAGTGACTTTGGACAAACCCAGTGCTCTCTTCTCCTACATTCCCTTTCTCCCTACCACCAGCCTCTGCTTGTCTCTACCCTGGCATTGCCAGGCTTTACAAAGCCTTCAGTTTAAGAGCTTGTAAGCCTTGTTGCCACTATGGCAGCATGCGGTATAATGTTGGGGGCCACCAAAATGGTTCTGAAGCAGTCATAGCCTTCTGAGATCCCATCTGATGGGCTAAGTGAAGTATCCATGTGCTAAGAGCCATTCTTACACAGAATCACATCCTGTGAGGCCAGAGCATAAGAAGACAGATATGTGAGGCCTCAGAAAGAGCTAGAGAGGGGCAGGTTTCTCCCCGTAGATGCATCTCAGGCAATGCTAAAGAAAGATGAGTCTGAGAGAGGAGAATGGAAGTGCTACAAAGAAAGTCCCAGAGGCATGGATGACAGGGAGAAATAGGGCCTGAACTGGAGCTGGAGCAAGGGATTCAAACCAGGGCAAGCTGAAGGCCAGGAAGTAGGAGGAGATGGTTAGGACTGAGAATGGGATACAAGGATCTGAAGGTAAGAGACCAACTGGCCTGCCCTTCTTACATTACAGCCTGGTGTGCTGAGCATTTCCAGATGTGCTATTCTGCTAGAGCCACATGCCAACCTTAAGCTCCTAGCATCCTAGCTAAAGCAGCCCCCTGCCCCCAGCACTTCCCACCACTTTTCCTAGTGAATCTTTGTAGCACTCAGCAAGCATGGAATAATCTACTTTGGTCATTTATTTATGTATTCTAACCCTCCACCCTCAATAGATTATGAGCTCCTTGAAAATTTATGTAACTGTTCCCTAGTGCCTGGAACAATCTAGCACAAAATCTGTGTGCACTAAAGATATGTTGACTGACTGAAGTCTAGAAAGGATTTGCAAAGTAGTCCACACTATATAGCTGGGAAACCAAGGCCCAGAAAGATGAGGTGGCTATGGAAAGGCTGCATAGGCAGCAAGGGGCCAAGCTGGAACTGGAAGCAATCCAGGTATTCTGATTCTCATTTTGTCCCATCACCATGATGCCACAATTGCTTCCTTACTCCTAGCAGGATACTTCAGGCCACCCAGAGAGGGAGGCTCATGTGCAGTGGCAGGAGCCCAGGCTTTGAAATCCAAGTTATGGTTCCAATCCTGGCTTTACTCCTTAGTGTCTGTGTGACTTGCAGCAAGTTACTTCACTTTTCTGAGCCTCTATTCCTGAGCGTGGAAACCTGGACCTCTCAAAACTTTGGGGAAGACTCATGGAGTCCACAGAAACATACTGAGAAGACGGCCCAGCCTCCCAGCTTGTGGCTTTTGGTGGCAAGGAAAGATGAGTCTGAGAGAGGAGGATGGAAGTGCTATGAATAAATCCCCAGAGGCATAGAAGGCAAGGAAAACAGGGCCTGTGCTGGAGCAAGAGTGAGAGATTCAAGCCAAGTCAGTGAGACACCAGAGGCAGGAGAAGCGATGGGTGGGGCTCTCCATCAGGAAGACAAAGGTTGATCCTGGGACTTATCAGGGTATTCCCCCTCCAGTCATCTTGGAGTCTGTGAGACCACAAGGTCCTCTGCCTGGCCACTGAACTGTAGTAACCAGTAGCACTGACCCTGCATGAGTGGAGAGAGGCTGGCAGGACAATCCACATGGCCTATGCAGAGAGAGGGAGGGGCAATGAGGGAATAGTGACACACTCTCAGAAGCACACATAGGCAGGTGAAACCACAGGGAACAACCATGTTTTCCCCGGATGATCCCAAGCCTGCCAGGCAATAGCAGCTCAGCTCTGCCATTTATGAATTTGCTTGTGATCTTGGACAAGACCCTGTTGTCGCTGGTCTTCAGTTTCCTCCATAGAATGAGGACCTCAAAGGTTCTTGCTCGTTCTGCCGGCTATTCTACTTGACAGTAACAGATATTCCTTGCTCTGTACAGTGCTCTTTGTAAAGAACATGGGATATTCACAGCTTCTCAGGAGCAGGGCTCTGGCTGGCCCAGCTGAACCACTATGCCAGTTGTGAAAAAGGTTCCACAGGGCAGCGGAAACGTCAAAAGCCACTTACCCTGGGCAACACACTTTACCAACTAGAACTCCAGGATTCTGATTTCCAAAAATGGAAATAAGAGCCTCCTTTTGCCTTTCTTCCAATACTATATATTAAAGAGCTTGGGAACCATAAGATGTTAGCTTCAATGTCTTAGTCCCTCCTTGGGGACTCAGGTTTTTAGCAGAAAAATGGGAGTAGAGCAAGCCTGTCATCTATAAGTGCCTCACCATATTGTGTTCCTAATCCCCATGGTGCCCAGAGAGGATCACTGTGGCTCAGCTACAATGTGGCAGAGCATGAGACTCTTGCATCTGGCAGTGGCTTTAGGGGCTGCTGGAAAAGAGAGTGACAGAGAAACTAGTGGAAAAATATCTTCCTTCACCAGGCTTACCAAGAGTTTTGTCTGCAACACCCAAGTCCTCAGAGTGTGACTACAAGATGTCAAACAGCCTGTCACTTGTGGTTCCCATGTGGCATTTGGGTGAAGAAATAGAAGGTTACTACCTTTGCTCTTGATGTGCCTTCCTCAAGAAACCTTTAGGACCAAAGTCCAGATGTCTGGTGTATAAAGCAGACTAGATGTTCTGCCTTAGTCAGGAAGCAGTACTCGGGTCATGCTAAGGAAGCAGCTGGGAGTTGGGCAAGGTTGAAATTCCTGGATCATAACTGCAGAAGGAATGAGTCACTCATCTGAGCCAGGGAGGCCAGGAAGGCAGAGCCAGACTTAGAGGCAGGCAGTGCACAAGAAAGGGAGGGGCATCCTGTGACCAGGCCAGCAAGCTGGCCTTCTATGACACTATTGATCTGGTTTTCTTCCTGGATACTGTCTGTGTGTGAGAGTAACTGCCCCTCTGTGCCTACCTGCCTCTGTTGTAAGGGAAAGCGTTCATGGTTGGCAGATGCTCACTTCAGCTCACCGCGGGTCACTTTTACTGAAGGGATGGTTTGGCAGCAAAATAATAGGAATAAACTTTTTGGGATGATGAATATATTTTGCACCATCACTGTGGTTGTGGTTTCTTGGGACTATATTTTTCAAAACTCTGAATTTATTCTCAGTATTTCACAGAAAAAGTAAGCAGAAAGCCAGGAAGGATATACATGACCTGAACAGCACCATTAACTACTCTGACCTAATTAAAAATTAAAAAACAAAAAACAAAAAAACAACGCATCCAACAATAGCAGAATAAGCATTCCTCTTGAGTGTGCATGAAATATTTACCAAGATATATGGTATTTTGGGCCATCAAACAAACCTTACAAATTGAAAAGAATAGAAATAATATAAAGCATCTTCTTAGATCACAATGTAATTAAGCTAAAAATCAAACACCAAGATGTCTGAAAAATGCCCAAATATTGGAAATTTTAAAATATGCTCCTAAATACCCTATGAGCCAAAGAGGGAGTCTTAGGAGAATTTTAAAAATATATTAGGTCGAATGAAAATAAAACTATATGTACAGAAATTTGTGGGATTCAGCTAAAGTATTTCCTTGAGGGAAATTTATAGCATATTTTAAATGTTTATATTAGAAAATAATATCTAAAATCAATAACCAAAATTTCCACCCTAGGAAACCAAAGAAAGAAGAGCAAGTAGAATTTAAAGAAATTGAAATGGACCCCACCCCCTCCCTCCCCAAACTCCCACCTCTTCCCTCCTTCCTCCCTCCCCACCATCAGAGAGCACACAGACCCACACATCATTTTACAACAGATTTATTTTATTCTGATCACCAAGGGGCACACCCCGTGGGGTGTAAAATGTACTCTAGACCCTGTTGGCTATTTATCTGGGGTTAGACCTCTGGAGACCTCTCAGCTTGCCCTGAAATTACTGACTGCTCAGGGAGACACTGAAGAAGGTGGAGGTCTCCTCACTGTTTTGGTCCTGCTATGGCTCATTTTGATGGAGTTCCTCATTCAGCTGGTCACAATGGCAGGATACTGTTGGCCCACTCCCTTCCTCAGGTTTTCCTGAAGCAGTGGTCTTTTTGGGAGAGACGTTTTTCCTGGAACTCCCTTGAAGGGTTCCTTTTCCCTTCCTAGTTGTCTTGGGAATCTGGAACAACAGGGAGACCTCAGAAGGGCACTGGTTTGGGGAAAGAGGATGGAGGAGGGGTGGGAACAGGGGCTTCATGAGAAAGGCATGGGCTGAGGTGAGGGTTGTGCTAGGTGAGGACAGGGCAGGAGTCTTGGGAGAGAAGAGTCAGGGTCAAGAAAGGGAGGAGCCCAGGTGGTTCATTTATCTTGATAGGGCTTCTAGATCTAGGTTGAGAGGGGGCTTTCCTCTTCCTCGCCACTTTGGTGATGGCAGGTAATTGTTCCAAAACTGGGCTGGAGGCTTGTCATTTCCTGGTCATCTTCGCCAGCGTCTCTCAATTGTCTATTCCAGGCTGCCTGGTCTCCCCATACATACCCCTCCCAGGACAATGACGAACGAGACCCCTGAGCTTTGATTAGTTCAGCAAGCTACTACTTAGCCAATGGTTGCCCTGTCGGGGAGAAGGTCTTAGATATCACAAACCACCTTCAGGACATTGTCGTGGGAGGGAGCGGGGAGGAGAGAGAGGAGGAGAGGAGGAAGGATGAGGAGGGGACGGAAGGATGAGGAGGAAGCCAGAGTGGTCTGGTTGAAGAAAAGAGGGGCATTTCTTTAGAACTGCTAAAGAGCTTTCCCAAACAGATAGTGCTGCTCCTTTCCTCCCATGTTCAACTGGGGTGGGTGACATGGCACGGAGAGAATTATTCCTCCAAGCTTTTCCCTCAGGTCACTCCATTTCAATGCTGCTTTCTGTTTTCTCCTGCCATTCACCATTATCTAGTTAAAAAAATTATTATTATTATTATTATTTTATTTTACCAGAAATCTCTCTAAGATAATCTGGCTGTATTTAAGTCTATGTGTAGATGTGAATCACCCTACTTTCCTCCTAAAAATTTCTCTTATACATCTTGAAGACCACTCACTTGGCTACTACCAGGGAACTTTTCCATCGTACCTCCTTTTCCCAGTGTCCACAGGGGTTTCCCAGTCTCCTGGGGTTTCAGTTTTTCCCAGTCTGAAATCACTGCTTTCAGGCTGTCAAACTTCAGTGAATACACTTCCTCCACTGGATATCTTATGAATCTTGTTTCAACTGTGGGGTCATGCTCATCTCAGCAGGTGTAGTACCCAGGCTTGGATTTTAACAGTGTAGGGTGAATGAGGCAGATTTTCACCTGTCAGAAATCATGCAGGATGTTTGCATTGTAGAAAAATACAACCTAAAACCGATGAGTTCATGGAACAGGGTAGTGTTGAATAGAATAGATCAACACTGTGCCTGTGGTTCTGTCCAGTGTAATAAGTGTTTTTCAAAAAAGGCCTTCAGATTGGAAAAAGACAAGTAAAACTGTCTTTATTTACAGAAAATAAGAGCATATGCAGACAATTCTATCAATCTTAAAAATGCTTTTAGAACTAATAAGAGTTTAGCAATGGCACTGGATATAGATCACTATACCTGTATTTTTATACTAGCAATGAGCAAGTGGCAATTGAGACAAAACAATGTAATTTAAAATAAATATTAAATGGATAAATATGACAGAAGATGTATAAGATCTGTCCAGTGAAAACTATAAAACATTACAGAGATAAATTTAATAAGAAACTAAGTAAATAGTGATATAAACTTTATTCATTAGTCAAAAGACTGAATATTAAGAAGTCACTTTCCCCCAAGGTTTTTGAAAGATTCAGTGCAATCCAAATCCAAATTCCAGAAATGTTTAAATAGAAATTGGGAGGCTGACTCTAACATTCATATAGAAGTGTAAAAGCCCTAGAATAGCTAAAGAAAACTTTAAAAAATAGAACGAAATTGGAGGGATTACCCTGCTTCATTTCAAGGCTTGTAAACTAACAACGATCAGTATAGTGTGGAACTGTCGTAATTACAGCAATACATCAACAGAAAAGAATAAACTCCAGGAATGAATCCACATGTATATGCATCTATAGATAACTAATTATTGATAAAGATGCAAATGAAGATTAGAGGAGAGAAATTATAGTGTATTCAACAATTGGGTCGGGAACAATTGGATATCCACATGCAAAACTAAATTTTAATCCATACTCTATCTATCTATCTATCTATCTATCTATCTATCTATCTATCATGCAAAAAGGGAGAGAGAGAAAGACAAGGATAGATATTTTAAGGAACTGTCTCAGGTGATTCTGAGGTCTGATACATCCAAAATCTGGCCTGTCGGCCAGCAGGCTAGAAACTGACATAGCGTTTTTATGTTCCAATCTTGTGGTAGAATTCCTTCTCCAGGAAACCTTGGTCTTTTAAGACCTTCAACTGATTGTATGAGGCACACTCACATTATGGAGGTAAACTACTTTACTTAAAATCAACTGATTTTAAACGCTGATCACATCTACAAAATACCTTCACAGAAGCATCTAGACTAGTGTTTGACCACACAACTGAATACTATAGTCTAGACAAGTTGACCCATAATACTAACCATTGCACATGCCTAACCCCATATAAAAGTGTAACTCAAAGTGAATCATAGCCCTAAATGTCAAAAATACTTTTTTCTAGAAGAAAACAGAAGAAAAATTTGTTCCCTGGGGTTATGTCTTAGTTAGCTTTGACTTCCATAACAAAATGCCATGGATTGTGTAGCTGAAACAACAGAAATTTATTTATTTTTCACAGTTTTGGAGACTAAAAGTCCCAGATAAAGGACTGGAAGTGGTCTTGTAGATGGCCCTTTCTCATTACATCCATTCTTGGCATTTCTTCTGTGTATGTGCATGGAGAGAGGGAGGGAGGAAGGGCGAGAGACAAAGAGAGAGAGAGAGAGAGACAGTTCTCATGCAAGCACAACAGTGCTTTCTTGTGTCCCTTCTTATAAGCACACTAATTCTATGGGATCAAGGCCCCACCCTTACGACCTCTTTTAACATTAATTACTTCCTTAGAGGCCCCACCTCCAAATACAGACATACTGGGGCCGAAAGCTTCAAAATATGAATTTGACAGAGAACACAAGCATTAGCAAAGAATAGACACACAGATCAATAAAACAGGATAGGGCTTAGAAATAGACCTGCACACATATAGTCAGGTGATTTACAACAAAGGCAATAATGGTAAAAGTAGTTTTCCCAACAAATGGTGCCTGAACAATTGGACATCTATAGACACATAACAATAATTTAGACATATCCTTACATATTTCAAAAAAATTAACTCAAAACACATCATAGACCTAATGCAAAATGCAAAATCCATACAACTTGTATAAGAAAACATAAGAGTAAATCTATATAATTTTCAGTTTGGTGGTGAGTTTTTAAATTTATCACCAAAAGCATCGTCGACGAAAGAAAAATTTGCCAAGTTGGACTTTATTAAAATAAAAATCATATGCTGTTCAAAAGACGGTGTTAAGAGAATAAAAACAGAAGCTACAGACTAGGAGAAAACATCTGTAGTATACATATGTGGTAAAGAACTTGTCTCTACAATATACACAAATTCTGAAAACTCGACGATAGAAATAAATGAAAACAGTCAAAGATCTGAACAGACACTACACCAAAGAAGATATACAGATGGCAAATAAGCGTAATAAAAGTGCTGAACATCCTTTGTCATTAGAGAATTGTGTACTAAAATGAGATACCACTACACACCTAATTAGAATGTCTACAATAATAATTAAAAAAGACCAACTGCTAGTGAAGATATGGAACAAAGGAAACTCTCATTCATTGATGGTGGAAATGCAAAATGGTACAGGCACTTTGGAAGACAGTTTGGCATCTTCTTACAAAACTGAACATAGTCTTATGATAAGATTCAGCAATCCTACTCCTAGGTATTTACCCAACTAATTTGGAAACTTATGTCTACATAAGAAATTGTATATTAATGTATACAATAGCTTATTTAATAATCACCAGAAACAGGGGCATCCAAGATGTATTTCATTTGGTGAATGGATAAAAAAAACATAGATTAAAAAAACAGAATAGAGCCCCAAAATAGACCTGCACACATATAATCAGGTGATTTATAACAAAGGCAATAAAGGTGAAAGTATACTTGTTCCAACAAATGGTACATGAACAACTGGGTATCTAAACAAAAATAATAAAAAATAACCTAGACAAATCCTTAGGTATTTCACAAAATTAGCTCAAAATACATCATAGACCTAATGCAAAATGCAAAAACTATACAACTTCTATAAGAAATCATAAGATAAAACTTACATAACTTTGTTAAAGAGCTTTTAAATTAAACACCAAAAGCAAAAGTAGCAATGAGCACACCTAGCACCCAGAAGTAGATTTCTAGAACCACTTCCCATTGAAAGGAACCAGATATTTGGAGAAATTGTTTATTTACGACTGGGGCAGGGCATAAACCTGATGAGCCTGGGGCATTTTGTAGCCCTAGAAATTAAGGGCTAAAGAATATGATAAAGGACATCACAGTGTTGCAAATCCAGACTATGGAAAACTGGAAAGAACACAAGATCTGTTTCTTTCCAACAACAACGAAGCAATGGCAAGAAAACAGATCATGTGGAGGGGACCTACAGGTGATAAAAGATTTAATTACAAAAAATCACTATGTAATACTATTTTTGGGTACTCATTCAAAGAAACAAATTTTTATAAAGTATAAGTCTTCCAGATAAGTGCATAAAACAATTGAACATTTCATAATCATTTAATGTTTTAGAAATGAGAATTGTATTGGGTTTTTGTTTGTAGTGATTGTGACCCAGAGGTCACTACAATCACGGGTGCTGCAGCCACCCAGGGAACACCTCGCCTGGTACCCGCAGCCATTCTCTGCAAGGGGTACACCTGGGTACAATGTCCTCATATTTTAAAAATGAATATTGAATTATTTAGAGATGAAATGGTATGCTGTCTTTGATTTGCTTCACATTATTCCAGCAACTGAGTTGCAGGTAGGTGAGTGTCTAACTGGAACCAGATTTGCTGTGTATTTAAAGTTGTTGATCCTGAGTGTCAGGTATGTTGGGTTCATTATGTTAGTCTCTCTATTACTCTATATGTGTGAGGCTTCCCTGATTAAAAAAAAAAAAAAAACCACACACACACACACACACACACACACACACAAAAACAAAATAAAAACGTTTTTTATCATAGATATCATGCCATTAAAAATGAAATCCTAAGTGAAACTATTTTGCAGAAATAAAATAAATAAATGACCAAATTGATCCAAAAAGAAAACTTGAATTAAATGACACAAACTGAAACTACAATATTGAAAGCTCAAGCCACCCTCAAACGTTCCAGGTTAGTCAGTTTTGGAGGCTGATTCCACCAAATGATCGAGGAAAACTAACCATCATCTTATCTCAACTCTTCCAAAGCACGCAAAATACAGACAATTCTTCAATTCATTCTCCCAGATTAACCCTCCTGGATTAAAAAATCAGATGAGGACCACCCCCCACTCCCGATGGAAAAAACACATAAACAAGCTCTCTTACATAGCAGCAAATATGTAATTTATGTAAATTAGTAGAATATTAAATGAACAAACAAGCCCTGCCCAAGGAAAGAAAACATGATTTAACATTAGAAAAAAAAGTTTCATTGTAATTTTTTACATACAAAATAGAGGAGAAAAAATTTGATCACATACATCAATGGATACAGGAAAAGCTTTTGGAAGAAACTCAATATAAGTTCATGGTAAAAATATTTAGTTAACCTATATTGAAAGAGAACATCCATTTCCAAAAATCAACAGCAACCAAATGTGAAAAGTTCAAAGAATTATCATTAAAGGCAGGAACAAGAAGTAGATGTAGGCTATTATCTCTACGTTTTAAATCATCACTGAGACACAAAGTCAGAGCTATAAGTATCATAATAAATAAGGGGCGTGAATATAGGAAAAATACATAATGTTTAGTGATAATACCCTTATCATTTTGAGAATTAAAAGAAAAAGGCATGTGGAATATCCAAGTGAATGGGTTTTCAGAACGAGGTGTACAACAGATTACTATAGCAAAATCAAACTCTCTGCCACACAATAGGAATAACTATTAGAATTAATTAATTTCCATTAATTAGAACAATTAATAGAAAATATGCCATTTGCAATAGCAACAAAATCCAAGAATTACCAAAAAAGAAGCCTAAGAAAAATGTGTAAGGTCTTTCTAGAGGAAACTATCAAAGTATACTGATAGATTCAGGTAAAAGGAGTTTGAAATAAGTAGAGGACCATAACATATTCATTGATCAGGAGCAGAACATCGTAAAAATGTCAATTCTGCTTAAATTACTTACAATTTATTGTCTTACCTGTAGCTGCCAAAATTACAGTCAAATTTAGGCTACTGTTCTCTGCTTCCCTAATCAACTCTGGAAAATTATATTAGAGAAAAAGAAAGAAAGAAAAAACAACAATATCAGCAATAAAATCTAAGCAACAAAACACAGAAAGTCCTGGGTGAGACTGAGGACTGTACTTTGAACTGATACTTGTGTTTGGGGTGGTGTCGATTGGAGAGGGGTGGGCTGCAGGGATGTTGGAGAAGTCTTTAGCCTGCTTAGACGTCAGATGACAGAACGAATAGGATGAACATTTTAAAATTTCCACTTCACTGCATTGCACAATCTGAGGCAGCACCTCAAAACACGATTCCAGTAGCCCTAGGGTAATAGCAGGACAGCAGGAAAATTGGCGTGGTTAAGGCAGTATGGTTCCAGAGATCTGCTAATTACAACCCGAAACCAACTTAGTGGGTGAGGATTGGCATTATTATTATTATTATTATTATTATTATTATTATTATTGAGACTCTCGCCTGGGCTGGAGTGCAATGACTCGATCTTGGCTCACTGCAACCTCCGCCTACCGGGTTCAAGCGATTCTCCTGCCTCAGCCTCCAGAGCTCTGGGATTACAGGCGCCCACCACCACGTCCGGCTAATTTTTTAATTTTTTTGTTTTTGTATTTTTAGTGAAGACGCGGTTTCACCCTGTTGGCCAGGCTGGTTTCGAAAAGAATTCTTTTAACAGAACATAAACAATAGAATAGAAGTTGAATAGGGTATCAGAGTGAATCATGCAAACTAAGGGTAGGTATTCTTTCATAGAAATAAATATATATGTTGCCACCTACATATATCCTCGGAAGATATGTAAAATATATTTCTTTGAGGAAAAAAGGTTTGCAAAGCCCAGCTCTGGCTGAGGAGGAGCCCCTGTAGGAAGGTGTGCATCTTCTCCCAGAGGTCACTACAATAACAGGTGCTACAGCCACCCAGGGAACACCTCGCCTGGTACCCGCAGCCATTTTCTGCAAGGGGTACAGCTGGGCAAATGCTCAGAGGTGAGAAAAACAGAGCATCTCCAACCCATCACTTCAACAAAGAGCCAGGACCCAGGAGGAGGACCCTCCTGAGTGAAGACTGAGGGTCCACCCCCGCACAAAGAGGAGCCACAGAATCCAGCTTAGTCCCTCCTGTCAGCCCTGGAAGATCCCAGCGGCCTTGTCGCCCAAGGGCACCTCTCCTCCCACTGTGACCTCAGGGGACTCGGAATCAGAACCTTGGTCTGAGGGGAGCAGACACCATCCGCAGAGAACAGGGGTCCTGGCTATGCAAGGAATCAAAGTCAGAATTCTGAGGGAGGACTGAGGGGCACGCCTACATCAACCCCTACCTCCAGGACCTCTCGCCTCCTCCCCCACCCCAACTCCCACCCTGGCGGAATCAGGTTCTGCCCCTACTGTCAACCCAGGTGGCCCCGATGTGACATCACTGACTTGCGCATTGGGAATCAGAGAGACGCGAGGTTGTCAGTCTGACCAGCAGCTTGAGGTTCACGGAGGGAAGCAGGCGCAGGATTTCTGAGGAGGCAAAGTGAGGGCAGGCTGTGCCAGGCATCAAATTCAGGACCCTAAGAGAGAGCTGAGGGTCCCCCCCGCCCATTCCTATCCCCCACCTCATTCCCATCCACACTCCTAACCCAATCCACACCCCCATTCCCTACCAGCACCCATATACCCCCAACCCCGATTCAACACCCCCATGCCCATCCCCTACCCCCACACCCGCACCCCCACCCCCCAACACCCATATCCCCATCTGGGCAGAATCCCCGGTTCTGCCCCTGCTTTTAACTCAGGAAAGCCCCAGGTGCCCGAATGTTATGCCACTGACTTGCACACTGGGGGTTAGAGAGAAACAAGCTTCTCGGTCTGACCTGCAGCTTCGGATTGGCAGAGGGAAGCCCGCCCAGGCTCTATGAGGAGGCAAGATGAGATGTTGCGGGAGGACTCAGGAGGCTCCCCACCCCACATAGACAACCGCCCAAAATCCAGCTGCCAGCCCTGGGACACTCCTGGGAGAAATTATCAGTCTGGGCGGTGCCACCACTCCACTGCCACTTAAGCCTCAGGGGACTCCAGAGTCAGAGCTTAGGGTGATCAGTGCAAGACTGATGGGGACAGGCTCTGCCAGACATCAACCTCAGGACCCTATGAGAAGGCTAGGCATACCCCAGCCTTTTCCCATCCCCCAACCCCATTCCCATCTGCCACCCCATCCCATTCCCAAACCCATCCCCCACCAGCACCTCTATCCTCCCCAACCCCTACTACCCTCATACTGCCATCTCCCACACAAAAATTCCCGCCCCATCCACTAACGTCACCCCTCCCTCCCCCATCCACGTAGAATCGGGTTCCGCTTCTGCTTTCAACCCAAGAAAGCCCCAGGTGCCCGGATGTGAGACCACTGACTTGCGCATTGGGGGTCAGAGAGAAGCGAGCTTCTCTGTCTGACTGGTATCTTGGGCTTGGCGGAGGGAAGCGGACCAGGCCCTGTGAGGAGTGAAGGTGAGACGCTGAGGGAGGACTCAGGAGTCCCCACCCCAGATAGACGACCCCAAATAATCCCACACCACTCCTGCTGCCAGCCCAGGGCCACCCGTGGCCAGACTTCTGAGTCTGGGGCGCCTACAAACCAACTGACTCTGAAGTTGCAGGGGATCTGGAGTCAGAGTATGTAGTGATCAGTGCAAGACTGGTGAGGGCAGTCTCTGCCAGGCATCAATCTCAGGACCATAAGGGAGGAGTGAGCGTACCCGACTCCTATTCCCATCCCCCACCCGCATTCCCATCCCCCAGCCCGTTTCCATTCCCATTCGCACTCCCAAATCCATCCACACTCCCATCCCCCACCAGCGCCGGTATATTCCCCAACCCCCCACCACCTTCATACCGCCATCTCCCACACAAAAATACCCAACCCCTCCACCAACCTCACCCCTCCCACCCCCATCCACGTTGAATCGGGTTCTGCTTCCGCTTTCAACCCAAGAAAGCCCCAGGTGCCCGGATGTGAGGCCACTGACTTGCGCACTGTGGGTTAGAGA
>NW_012100521.1:102671-120523 GCF_000951045.1 Mandrillus leucophaeus | reverse complement strand
TAAGGGAGGGGTGGGCGTACCCCACTCCTATTCCCATCCCCCACCCGCATTCCCATCCCCCAGCCCGTTTCCATTCCCATTCGCACTCCCAAACCCATCCACACTCCCATCCCCCACCAGCGCCGGTATATTCCCCAACCCCCCACCACCTTCATACCGCCATCTCCCACACAAAAGTTCCCGCCCCCTTCACCAACGTCACCTCTCCCTCCCCCATCCACGTTGAATCGGGTTCCGCTTCTGCTTTCAACCCAAGAAAGCCCCAGGTGCCCGGATGTGAGGCCACTGACTTGCGCATTGGGGGTCAGAGAGAAGCGAGCTTGTCTGTGTGACCGGCAGCTTGGGATTGGCGGAGGGAAGCGGGCCAGGCCCTGTGAGGAGTCAAGGTGAGACGTTGAGGGAGGACTCGGGAGTCCCCACCCCAGATAGACGACCCCAAATAATCCCGGACCACCCCTGCTGCCAGCCCTGGACCACCCGTGGGCAGACTTCTGAGTCTGGGGCACCCACCACCCCACTGCCTCTGAAGTCGCAGGGGACTCTGGAATCAGAGCTTGGGGTGATCAGTGCAAGACTAGTGAGAGCAGGCTCTGCCCGGCATCAACCTCAGGACCGTAAGAGAGGGCTGAGCTTACCCCACACCTGTTCCCATCTCCCACCCCGTTTCCATTCCCATTCACAACCCTTTCACTCTCCCACCCCCACCAGCAATCCTATCCTCCCCAACCCCCTACCACCCTGATACCACCATCTCCCACACAAAAATACCCCACCCCTCCACAAACCTAACCCCTCCCACCCCCATCCACGCTGATTCGGGCTCGGCTTCCGCTTTCAACCAAAGGAAGTCCCAGGTACCTGGATGTGATGCCACTGATTTGCACATTGGAGGGTAGAGAGAAGCGAGCTTCTCTGTCTGGCACCTTGGGCTTGGCGGAGGGAAGCGGACCAGGCCCTGTGAGGAGTGAAGGTGAGACGCTGAGGGAGGACTCAGGAGTCCCCACCCCAGATAGATGACCCCAAATAATCCCGCACCACTCCTGCTGCCAGCCCTGGGTTACCCATGGGCGGATTTCTGAGTCTGGAGCACCCACCACCCCAACTGCCTCAGAAGTCTCAGGGGACTCTGGAGTCAGAGTATGTAGTGATCAGTGCAAGACTCGGGGAGGGGGCAGGGTCGGCCAGGCATCAACCTCACGACCAAAAGAGAGGGCTGAACGTACCCCAACCCTATTCCCCTTCCCCGATTCCCATCCTCCACCCTGTTCGCATTCCCATTCGCATTCCCAAACCCATTCACACCCCTATCCCCCACTAACCCCTATCCTCCCCAACCCCCCAGCACACTCATACCGCCATCTCATACCCAAAAATACCCGCCCCCTCCACCAACGTCACCCCTCCCACCCCCATCCACGTTGAATCAGGCTCCGCTTCCGTTTCCAACCCAAGGAAGCCCCAGGTGCCTGGACGTGATGCCACTGACTTGTGCATTGGGGGTTAGAGAGAAGTGAGCTGCTCTGTGTGACCGGCACCTTGGGATTGGCAGAGGGAAGCGGGCCAGGCCCTGTGAGGAGTCAAGGTGTGACGCTGAGGGAACACTCAGGAGGCCCCCACCCCAGATAGACGATCCCAAATAATCCCGGACCACTCCTGTTGCCAGCCCTGGGCCACCCGTGGGCAGACTTCTGAGTCTGGGGCACCCACCACCTCACTGCCTCTGAAGTCGAAGGGCACTCTGGAATCAGAGTATGGTGTGATCAGTGCAAGACGGGCGGGGGAAAGGTTGGCCAGGCACCAACCTCACGACCAAAAGAGAGGGCTGAATGTCCCCCAACCCTATTCCCCTTCCCCACCCCCATTCCCACCCCTACCCTGTTCGCATTCGAACTCCCAAAAACCATCCACAATCCCATCCCCCACTAGCCCAGGTATATTCCCCAACACCCCACCACCTTCATACCGCTGTCTCCCACCCCAAAATTCCCACCCCCTCCACCGTCACCCCTCCCTCCCCCATCCATGCTGATTCGGGTTCCGCTTCCGCTTTTAACCCAGGAAAGCCCCAGGTGCCCGGATGTGAGGCTACTGACTTGCACACTGAGGGTTAGAGAGAAGCGAGCTTCTCTGACCGGCACTTTGGGATTGGCAAGGGAAGGGGGCCAGGTCCTGTGAGGAGTGAAGGTGAGATGCTGAGGGAGGACTCAGGAGTCCCCATCCGAGATAGACGACCCCAAATAGTCCCAGACCACTCCTGCTGCCAGCCCTGGGCCACCCATGGGCGGACTTCTGAGTCTGGGCCACCCACCACCCCACTGCCTCTGAAGTTTCAGGGGACTCTGGAATCAGAGCTTGGGGTGATCAGTGCAAGACTAGTGAAGGCAGGCTGTGCCGGGCATCAACCTCAGGAGCATGAGAGAAGGCTGAGCTTACCGCACCCCTATTCCCATCCCCCCCCTCCATTCCCATCCCCCCCGTTTCCATTCCCATTCACAACTCTCCATCCCCCATCCCCCACCAGCAACCCTATCCTCCCCAACCCCCCACCACCCTCATACCACCATCTCCCACACAAAAATACCCGCCCCCTCCACCAACGTCACCCCTCCCACTCCCATCCACGCTTCCACTTTCAACCCAAGGAAGTCCCAGGTGCCCGGATGTGATGCCACTGACTTGCGCATTGGGGGTTAGAGAGAAGCTGCTTTGTCTGACCGGTACCTTGGGACTGGTGGGGGGAAGCGAGCCAGGCCCTGTGAGGAGTCAAGGTGAGATGCTGAGGGAGGATTCAGGAGGCCCCCACCCCAGATAGGCGACCCCAAATAATCCTGGACCACTCCTGCTGCCAGCCCTGGACCACCCGTGGGTGGACTTCTGAGTGTGGGGCACCCACCACCCCACTGCCTCTGAAGTCGCTGGGGACTCTGGAGTCACAGCTTGGGGTGATCAGTGCAAGACTGGTTAGGGCAGGCTCTGCCGGGCATGAATCTCAGGACCATAAGAGAGGGCTGAGCTTATCCCACCCCTATTCCTATCCCCCACCCCCTTCCCATCCCTCACCCCGTTCCCGTTCCCATTCGCACTCCCAAACCCATCCACACTCCCATCCCTCTGCAGCACCCCATCCATCCTCCCCAATCCACCACCATCCTCATACCGCCGTCTCCCACCCCAAAAAGCCTGCCCCCTCCACCATCCTCATCCCTCCCACTGCCATCCACGCTGAATCGGGTTCTGCTTCCGCTTTCAACCCCAGGACGCCCCAGGTGCCCGGATGTGAGCCAATGACTTGCGCGTTGGGGGTTAGAGAGAAGCTAGCTTCTTGGTCTGACAGGCAGCTTGGGCTTGGCAGAGGGAAGCCGGCCCAGGCTCTCTGAGGTGGCAAGGTGAGAAGCTGAGGGAGGACTCAGGAGACCCTCCCCACTGCAGATCGATGACCCCAAATAATCTAGCACCACTCCTGCTTTCAGCCCTGGGTCACTCGTGGGCGGACATCTGAGTCTGGGGCCCACCACTCCACTGCCGCTTAAGCCGCAGGGGACTGTTCAGTCAGAGCTTGGTGTAATCAGTGCAAGACTGGTGGGGACAGGCTTTGCTAACCTTCAACGTCAGGACCCTAGGAGAGGGTGGAGCGTCCCCCACCCCATTCCTATCCCCTACCCTGTTCCCATTCCCATCCGCACTCCCAACCCCATCTGTACCCCCATCCCCCACCTGTGCCCCTATGCTCCCCAACACCCCCCACCAGCCTCATGCCCCCCCACCTTCATCCCCATCCGTGCAGAATCTGGTTACACCCCTGCTTTCAATCCAGGCAAGCCCTGGGTGGCCGGATGTGATGCCACTGACTTGTGCATTGGGGATTAGAGGGAAGCGAGGTTCTGGTTCTGAAGAATGGCTTGAGATTGTCAGACAGAAGGGGGCCCAGGCTTTGTGAGCAGGCAGTCAGACTCTGAGGGAGGATTCAGGACACCCTTATTCCTGATAGAAGGTCCCAGCCCTGGACCACTCCGCGGAGGCTGACTTCTCAGGCTAGGCCGCCGCCTCCAGCTTCCCACCCCACCACCACCTGTCCCCACACCCGGTCCCCACAGGAGATTCTGGAGTCAGAGCGTGGTGTGACCATGGAAGGGATGCTTAGGAGAGGGCACCATCTGGGCTCTGCCAGGCATCAAGGTCAGGAATCTCAGGGAGGGCTGAGGGCCTCCAAGAGTCCACTGCAATCCCCACTCTCATGACCCAACCCCCACTTCATTGCCATTCCCACCCCATCCACCACCCCTATACCTCAACCCAGATCTCCTTCCGCTCTGCCTTTCCACCCACACCCCTCCCACCGGAACCCCCACCCCGACCCCCACCCTGGCAGAATACAGTTCAGCCCCTGCTGTCAATCCAGGAAAGTCCCTGGTACCCGAATGTGACGCCACTGACTTGCTCATTGGGAGTTAGAGAGAAGCGAGGTTCTCCTTAGGGGGAGCTTGACATCAGCAGAGAGAAGTGAGCCCAGGCTCTGAGGAGGCAAGGTGAGAGGCTGAGGGAGGTCTCAGAAGGGCCCCCCCCAGATAGAGGGCCCCAATTAATCTAGCACCATCCCTACTGCCAGCCCTGGACCACCCAGGAGGCCGACTTCTCAGGCTGGGCTGCTCCCCACCACTGCCCCTGTTGCAACCCGTTTGTTTAAGCCACAGGAGACTCTGGAGTCAGAGGTTGGTGTGATCAGGGCAGGGCTGGTTAGGAGAGGGCATGGCCCAGGATCTGCCAGGAATCAAAGTCAGAAACCTGAGAGGGAACTGAGGTCCCCCAAGATCCCACTCTAACCCCCATTCCCACAAATCCGCTACCACTTCGCTGCCCCATTTCCCATTCCTTGCCCTCCAACCTCACCAGGCAGAATCTAGTTCCCCTTCTGCTATCAGTCCAGGGAAACCCCAGACTTGGTGCTGGGACGTTTTGGGGGTCAGAGAGAATCGAGGGCATGGTCCTGAGGGGATAATTGAGATTGACTGAGGAGGGCAGGCCCAAGCTCTGTGACGAGGCAAGGTGAGACTCTGATGAAGGACTGAGGAGGCCCCCACTCCAGATAGAGGACCCCAAACAATCGAGCTCAGCCCCTGCTGCCAGCCCTGGACCACCCGGGGGAAGACTCAGGCTAGGCCGTCCCAGCTCCCACTGCCACTAAAGCCACAGGGGACTCGAGTCAGAGCTTGGTGTGCCCAAGGCAGGGCCCAGGCTCTGCCTGGCATCAGGATCAGGACCCTGAGGGGGAACTGAGGGACCTACATTCCCACCCCTTCCACATTCCAGCATTTCCCCACCATCCAGATCCTCAACCCCATCCCCAATTCCGTTTTGCAGAATCCATTTTTTCCCCAGCAGTCAACCGACGGAAGACCTGGGAATTATCAGGCACTCGGATCTTGACATCCACATCCAGGGCTGAAGGAGGGAAGGGACTTGGTATCATGAGCAGAGCCTCAGGGTAGCAGAGAGAGGACCCTGGCTCTCCTGGGAGACGAGGAAGGACTCAGGAGACCCAGCATCCCAAGGCAGGGAGCCCACCCCACCCCGTCTGAGAATTAGGTGCCTCCTCTTTTAGCCTCAGGAATCCAAGGGATGGTGATTCAGGTCAGCAGAGGGGTGGGTTCCAGCCCTTCCAGGATCAAGGAAAGGAAGACGAGGGAGGACTCAGGGGGCCTTGCATTCCAGATCAGTGGAGACCTGGGCCCTGGGAGGTCCTGAGCAAGGTAGCCACATGTAGCTCATGCTTCCTGCACCTTCGAGGTCACAGAGAGGAGAGGGCTATGGTCTGAGGATACCTGTGGCTCAGAAAGACGGGACCCCGCAGAGTCTGGCTGTCCCCTGTTCTTAGCTCGGGGGGACCAGAGCAGGGATGGCCTTATGTGCCAATCTTACTTGTACCATAGGCAGGAAGTTGGAGAACCTTCAGGAAGATGAGGTCTTGGAGTAAAGGGGCAATATCTGCTCATCTCAGGGGGTTGGGGGTTGAGGAAGGGCAGGCCCCGTTGGGAGCAAACATGAGTGACCCACAGGAGGCCATCAGAACCCTCACCCCAGGACCAAAGGGGTCAGCTGTGGACTCCCCGCACAGGGGTGACAGGATGTGGCTCCTCATTTCTGATTGCAGATCTCAGTGAGGTTAGGACCTTGTTCTCAGAGGGTTACTCAGGTCAACACAGAGACCTCCATCTGGTCGACAGACACAGTGGTCCCAGGATCTGCCAAGAGTCCTGGTGAGGAATGTGAGGGAAGATTGAGGGTACCACAGGGCCAGAACGCAGACGATGACTCCACAGAAATCAGCCTTGCTCCTGTTGTCACCCCAGAGAGCATGGGCTTGGCTGTCTGCTGAGGTCCCTCTCTTGTCCTGGGATCACTGATGTCACGGAGGGGGAGGCCTTGGTCTGAGGGGGCTGCACCCAGGTCAGTAGAGGGAGGGTCCCAGGCTCTGCCAGGAGTTGAGGTGAGGACCAAGCAGGCTCCTCACCCAGGACACAGGAGTTCCAATGAATTTTGACATCTCTTGCTGTCATTCTTCAGAGGACCTAGGCACATGTGGCCAGATGTGGGGCCCCTCATGTCCTGTTTCCTCTCAGGCATGTGAGCGCTTGATCTGAATTTCTCAGGCCAGCAAAACGGTGGAATCCAGGCCCTGCCTGGAGAAATGTGAGGGCCCTGAGTGACCACAGAGTGGACCATCCACTCTATGAGAGTGGGGACCTCACAGAGTCCAGCCTGCCCTCTTGATAGCACTGAGGGACTGGGGCTGTGCTTATAGTCGGCACCCTAAGGGCCCATGGATTCATTTCCTAGGAGCTCCAGGAACAAGGCAATGAGGCCTTGGTCTGAGACTTGTGTCCTCAAGTCACAGAGCAGAGGGTGCACAGGCTGTGCCAGCAGTGAATGTTTGCCCTGAATGCACACCAAGGGCCCCACTTGGCATAGGACACGTGGAACTCCAGAGAGTCTGACCTCACCTCCTGTTAGTCCTGCAGAATCGATCTCTGCTGGCCGGCTATACCCTGAGGTGCTCTCTCACTTCCTCCTTTAGGTTCTCAGGGGATAGGCCAACCGGGAGGACAGGATTCCTTGGAGATCACAGAGGAGCACCAAGGAGAAGATCTGTAAGTAAGCCTTTGTTAGAGCCTACAAGATTCGGTTCTCAGCTGAGGCCTCTCACATGCTCCCTCTCTCCCCAGGCCTGTGGGTCCCCATTGCCCAGCTTTTGCCTACACACCCATCTGCTGCCCTGACCAGAGTCATCATGTCTCTTGAGCAGAAGAGTCAGCACTGCAAGCCTGAGGAAGGCGTTGAGGCCCAAGAAGAGGCCCTGGGCCTAGTGGGTGCGCAGGCTCCTGCTACTGAGGAGCAGGAGGCTGCTGCCTCCTCCTCCTCTCCTCTGGTCCCTGGCACCCTGGAGGAAGTGCCTGCTGCTGGGTCAACAGGTCCTCCCCAGAGTCCTCAGGGAGCCTCCACCTTACCCACTACCGTCAACTTCACTTGCTGGAGGCAACCCAATGAGGGTTCCAGCAGCCAAGAAGAGGAGGGGCCAAGTACCTCTCCTGACCCAGAGTCCTTGTTCCGAGAAGCACTCAGTAAGAAGGTGGATGAGTTGGTTCATTTTCTGCTCCTCAAGTATCGAGCCAAGGAGCTGGTCACAAAGGCAGAAATGCTGGAGAGAGTCATCAAAAATTACAAGCACTGCTTTCCTGTGATCTTCGGCAAAGCCTCTGAGTCCCTGAAGATGATCTTTGGCATTGACGTGAAGGAAGTGGACCCCACCAGCAACACCTACACCCTTGTCACCTGCCTGGGCCTTTCCTACGATGGCCTGCTGGGTGGTAATCATATCTTTCCCAAGACAGGCCTCTTGATAATCGTCCTGGGCACTATCGCAATGGAGGGTGACTCCGCATCTGAGGAGGAAATCTGGGAGGAGCTGGGTGTGATGGATGTGTATGATGGGAGGGAGCACAGTGTCTATGGGGAGCCCAGGAAACTGCTCACCCAAGAGTGGGTGCAGGAGAACTACCTGGAGTACCGGAAGGTACCCGGCAGTGATCCTGCACGCTACGAGTTCCTGTGGGGTCCAAGGGCCCTGGCTGAAACCAGCTATGTGAAGGTCCTGGAGCATGTGGTCAGGGTCAATGCAAGAGTTCGCATTTCCTACCCATCCCTTCGTGAAGCAGCTTTGAGAGAGGAGGAAGAGGGAGTCTGAGCATGAGTTGCAGCCAGGGCCCGGGGCGGGGGTGGGGGGGTGGCGGCTGGGCTGGGCCAGTCATCTGCCCTGTGCAGCAGCTTCCCCTGCCTTGTGTAGCATGAGGCCCATTCTTCACTGTTTGAAGAGAGTAGTCAGCATTCTTAGTAGTGGGTTTCTGTTTTATTGGGTGACTTGGAGATTTATCTCTGTTTCCTTTTAGAATTGTTCAAATGTTCCTTTTAATGGATGGTTGAATGAACTTCAGCATCCAAGTTTATGAGTCGTAGTCACATATATTGCTGTTTATATAGTTTAGGTGTAAGAGTCTTGTTTATTCAGATTGGGAAATCCATTCTATTTTGTGAATTGGGACATAATAACAGCAGTGGAGTAAGTATTTATTTAGAAATGTGAATTCACCGTAAGATATGTGAGATAAAGAAATTTAAAAATACTTAATTCCTGCCTTATACATACTCAGTCTACTCTGTAAAATTTAAAAAATATATATGCATACTTGGATTTCCTTGGCTTCTTCGTGAATGTAAGAAAAATTAAATCTGAATAAATAATTATCTGTGTTCACTGGCTCATTTCTTCTCTATGCACTGAGCATCTGCTCTGTGGAAGACCCAGGATTAGTAGTGGAGATACTAGGGTAAGCCAGACACACACCTACCCGTAGGGTATTAGAGTCTAGGAGCTGCAGTCATATAATTAAGGTGGCAAGATGTCCTCTAAGATGTAGAGGAAAAGTAAGAGGAGTGTGGGTATGGGGCTCCAGGTGAGAGTGGTCGAGTGTAAATTCCCTGTGTGGGGCCTTTTGGGCTTTGGGAAACTGCATTTTCTTCTGAGGGATCTGATTGTAATGAAGCCTGGTGGGTCAAGGGCCAGATCCTCAGAGGGAGAGGGAAAAGCCCAGATTGGAAAAGTGCTCTGAGCAGTTCCTTTTTGACAGTGGATGAACAGAGCAGCCTCTACCTGGGGCGGGAATGGAAGGTGTCTTGTGAACACAGTGCATGAGCTAGGTGATGGGCACCCATTATTTGCAAGGGTTTCCTGTGAGATAAACTTGTGTCTCCCCAAAAGGGAGACCCAGAAGCCACTGGCCAGGTGCTTTTCTACCTGGCTGGGAGAACCAGAACTGACTATTAAAAAGGCATTGTAATTAGGTTATCTCAAGTGCAATGTGACCAATTGTAAGCAGGGGCTAGATTTTGGGTGGTAACAATGAAAATAGTGGTATGGATGGAAAAGCAGCTGGGAGCGAGGGAAGGAGTTGGTCTTTGACTCAAATTCTAGGAGCTTTGAGCTGCATCTGGCTGGTGAAATCTCCCACACACCCAAATTTTGAGGCACATTCTCTAAGTGATAATTCTTACTGAATTTTATGGATGAAACTTCCTTATTTGGCTAATGATTCCATGCCCTATTGAGTTGGATATTCTCTGATCAGTCTTGAAGAACAATGACAACAAAATCCCAGAATGCTAGGGTCTGGGGTCAAACAGTATCAGAAATAACAGCTATCTGCCATTCCTTAAACTTCTAATTTAATTCTAGGCCCTGAGCCAGGTGCTTCACCTACATTGCACACACTCCAATAGTCCTACTAGACAGGGCTTATCACATCTGCTTAGAAGAATTCAAGGCTCACAGGGCTTGTGAATTGGGACATAATAACAGAGTATTTCCTGGGTATCCCCAGGATCATGTGGCTAGTAAGGAACACGGCTGGAACCAGACCCCTGCTCTGAATTTCTTTAGAGCCCATGCTGTCCCCATTCACCCCAGCCTGAGGTTGACCTCCCAACTGGTACTTCATTTCTCTTCTCAGCACTGCACCATGTCTCTCAGGTAACAAAAATAAGGACCTTGAGGCCAACATTACTAAAAGCAGGCTTGGCAATGAGAATCAAACACCATTTATGGGGCTGGTTTGTGCTGGGTTCTTTGAGAGCTGAGTCTGCCCAGGTGTGGGCATTTCTGTCCAGTCCCAGCACTTTCTGAAACTACAGCGCATTTCCTCTGGTCACTTCCATGTGTCCTGTCTGACTCCGGAAACTTACCTGCTGACCACCTTGCCACTGGTCCCCACAGAACAGCCCCAAATCACCTGCTCACCTCTTGACAGGGAGCATTCCTTCTCCCTGTAGAAGTCCTCTGGCTGTCCCATCTCTCACCCAGGAAGCCATGTGATATAAGCAACCTTTTTGATATAAAATTTACATAGGGACAGTGACTTTTAGACAACTGGGTGTCACTCTGGTTACCTTCAACACAGTCTTCAAGTGTTTTCCAAATGGGTTGAGTAGAGTCTGATTTGCCATATTATCCATCAGTTTTTGGCATGTCACCCTGAAGTTAAAGGGGGTTTGGAACCACCTTGATACTTGAAATTGGACTTTAACAGGGTGTTTTATTTGAAATCCAGCTCTGAACACATACACAAATGAATGCTTTAAAACCAAAGCCTCCCTCATGAGTATTAGGTGGGGAAAAACTTTGAAAATCCCAGTGGAACAAACATGTACATACTGAGGCTGAATTCCTATATCCCTATAGTCTCCCAGGAGGTGAAAAATGATTCCTTGGAATACATGTCAGCTCTCATGACAAAGGAATAATTAAGCAGCCTTCTACTGCCTCTTGTGTGCTTACCTGCCCCATGGAAAAATACTGGCTTTCAGTGTGCCTAGAGGCACTGACAGGTGTTCAGGTATGTGGAGGGTAGCAGAGTCTCACAGGTTAAAATTTTAACCAGGAATCAAATGGAAGAAAATATTCTCGGCCTACTTAGAGGGAGCTAAATGAGAAGAACTTATGAACACAAAGAAGGAAATAACAGACACTGAAGTCTACTTGAGGCAGGGAGGGTGGCAGGAGGGAGAGGATCAGAAAAGATACCTATTGGATACTGGGCTTAATACCTGGATGATGAAATAATATATACAACAAACTCCTGTGACTCTTGTTTATGTATGTGACAAACCTTCACATGTACCCCCAAACCTAAAATAAAAGTTAAAAAAAATAAAGGGTATTGCAAAGGGAAGCCTTCCTGCTGAGACTTTCAAGATTCTTGGACAGTTGTGATCCTACATTTGCAAGCATCAGTCACATATTAGGCACTTGAACAAGTCGGAGAACTTCAAGGCAAATTTGACCTTCTCAGAAACTCCTAGAAATGAGATGGATTGTGTAACACCAAATTATAATATTAATAGTTGCCTTTTATTGAGCACTTACTATGTAACAGTTTATGGGGGAGACTATAGTACTCACCCACACCTTGTCTTCCTCTCTTTCTTTGACACATAGGCACAGTTCACTTGCAGTTAGGAAGAGTAGTGTGACAACCTGTTACCACTGAAACAAGAGCAGAAGCATTGTTTGTCACATCCAGGCACGTGACAGCCAATGTGCCAGTTCCATGCTTTCTCCCTCCTTTCAATGGCAAACATGGCAGCTTCAGCTTGAGATGATGGAATCACAAGGTGGAAGTAACATGGATCCCCAAGTCATGTGGGAGTGGAGAGTCTCTGCCAAACCAAGTCAGAACTTAGGTGTGCATAAAATAAACTTCTGTTGTGTCAAGCCATTGAAATTTCACAGTTTGTTGCATCAGCTAGCAGTTACTTTAACTGACACAGCTGCTACTTCTGTGTTAGATGTAAATATTTTTTATTTAAAAGGTGGTAGTTAGTATATTCTTATTGCAAAAATTATAGGAATGTAGATAATTTACAATTTTAAACTTCGCAAAGCTCTTCCATGGTTTAGCCCCCTCCTCAGAGGTCCCACAATTAACCATCTGGTGTGTATTATTTTAAAGCTGACTCTAGGCTCTTCAATGACACATAAGCTATAACAATATATTATTTTTATTTAATATAAGAGAATAATGATGTACATATTGACCTGCCATTTGTGTTTGTCCCTTCATAAAATGGATATGGGATCTTTCCACAACAGTACATATATACATCTATCTCTCTTTTGAAACTACTTTCTATAATTCTAAAGTAGGCATGCACCATAATTAATTAAACTCTTTCTTCCTAATAAACACATACATTATTTACCATTTGCTGTATGATATACTAAATAAAATAAATATCTTTGAATATGAATTATTGGGCAAACATGAATGTTTTCTTATAAGAAATGTATTAACATGGGTATTGGGTTAAAATGAAAAGGTTGTTAATAGTTTAACATTTTATAAATATTTTAAAATTTCATTACAAAAAATACTGTACCAATTCACATTCTAATGAAAATCACAGATTATTTAACATTCTGAAATATGGACAGGACATTTCTACTTTGCTTTGAGAAGGATTTGGTCAGACAACAGGAGCCAGGGACGTGGAGCAGAGAGGACACCCTCAGGCCGTGAGGGTCATTGGGAGGATCCAGGGGAGAGCAATTACCAGAGTATATGAGAGAGATCACATGTGAAACCAGGTCCACAGAGCCCCAGGCAGGCTGGTACTCAGCGCTCTGAATCCAGAGTTCAGCCCAGTGGGGTCAGGAACCTGAGGAAGAAAAGTGGGAAGGGAAGAGGGGGAACAGGACAACAAACAGGAACAGATTTGGGAAATCGGGCACCATCATCACCAATTGGACTGGACCCTGTGATCTGAATGCACAGGCCTATTGGCTGAACACATCGGCCGCGTGCAGGACACCACACCCTCCCTCAGAATTTCCTTCCCTCTCTCAGGAAGCGCATGGCTGACTTCCTGCATCTTTCTGGGCAAGCTGCCTCTCTTGACAATTCCAGTGGTCCTGTGCAACGTCTCCAGCATTCCAGGGCTGGGAGCTGTCTTCATGCCTGCTGGGGGCTGGTTTTTTATCCCCTGGCGACCCTTCGCCAAAGCTGGGCTATGTGAATGGGTCGGTGAGTGATGACAGAAAGCCAAGATGGACCAGGAATGCACTTGAAGGTGGCAGTGTGGCTGCATGGAGGGAAAATTGGAGGAAGAGTGCCCAAGGACTAATCAGCTCAGACTCTGCACATGAAGAACTGTGTGTTGATGTGCAGTAAAAGTGATCCAGGTGGTGAACATGTCTCAGATGGCTTCCTGTGTCTTCTGAGCTCTTGGACCACAAGGGGCAGGTGTCCTGAAGCTGTGACCGCTTGCCTATTTTGCCTCCAGACACTGTGTGGAGGGCTGGTCCAAGGTGTGGACATGGGCAGGTTGGATGGAAACCCAGTAGAGATGGCACAATTCCTTGTTAAACTGACAGGGATGTACAGGGTCCAATGCATGAAGCATCACGCACTGTCTTGTTGGGAGCATCCTCATCTCCATGATGGTGTTTGGGCCTGGAGAGGAGGCATCCACAGTGACACTCTCAGTGATAGTTTCCATGGAAATTTTGAACTCAAGTGATCATAGGTGAGGGAAGTGTAGGTTTCTTCATGGAAGGAGGAGGCCTAGGTGGGGGCAGGCTCTGAAATTTATATCAGTGATTTCATCGATGCCTTGCCTGGTAATTTCATTCGTTCATTCATTTGTTCATCCAGCAAACATTTATTGAACACATGCTGAGGACACACCAAGTCAACAATACAAAAGAAAGTAGCAAGCCCCTTAATTCATTCTGTGAGTGGTGTGGAGAAGATGGTGAGACGGAAAGACATGTGAGCGTTTTAGGAAGCGAGGGACTGTGAACTGATGGAGAGAATTGCCATTGATCTGACTTCTGAGGTTGTGCCTAGGTGATGCTGTTCCTTTAGTTCAGAGTAAGGTGAAGGAGGAAGAGTTGGTGGTGATTTGGTGAGGAAGTGTGGAGATGAGGTCTGTGTGCACTATGTAGTCAGGGAGGTGCTGTAGCCTGTCCAGGTGGTGCTGTTGAGTAGGCAGTAGGGAAAGGGGTCTTTCTATCTGGTTGGGGCCAAGACTGGATATTAGACTGGCTGTATCATGAGAAGTAACTTGAGGATGTAGTCTTAGGTAAAACCAAGTGATTATTGTGTAGATACTGGCTTACATGTTACATGATGCCATTCCGTTTCTTTCAAACACATTTATTTGGTAACCAAAGTTACACAAAGTTTAATAAAGGAAGGAAGCGTACAGGAGTCTTGAAAGGGAGAGAGAACACTTCCAGAAATCCAAATAGAGAATGTTTCCTATATATGTGTGTATACATTTGTGTATACACATATTTGTGTATATATACATATATACAAAGATAATATATGTATATCTTCATGTATACGTGTGTATATGTACAAATATATGTATATATTTATATACACACATATAAACATGCATATAAATGTATATTTGTTGTATATATAAACATAAACGTGTATATAAACATGCATATTTGTACATATATAAACATATATATTTGTACATATATAAACATGTATATTTGTATAAAACATGTATATTTGCATAAAAATAAATATGTGTATGTGTATTTGTGTGAATATATAGTTGCATATACACATGTGTATATACACATATGCAACCTTATATGTGTATATACACATGTGTATATGTGTATATGCATTCGTGTGGATGTATAGTTGTATATATATTTCAGCTGTCTCATGTTGCATGTAGATTTATATATCATCCTTTTTTTTTTTTTTTGAGACACAGTTTCTCTTGCCCAGGCTCAATGGCACGATCTCAGCGCACTGCAACTTCCTCCTCCCGGGTTCAAGAGATTCTCATACCTCAGCCTCCTGAGTAGCTGGGATTACAGCTAATTTTTGTATTTTTAGTAGAGATGGGGTTTTGTCATGTCGGCCAGGCTGATTTCAAACTCCCAACCTCAGGTGATCTACCCACCTTGGCCTCCCAAAATGCCTGGATTATAGGCATGAGCCACTGTGCCTGGCCAGATTTATATATCATCCATTTTCAATGTCATATATGCTATATCATGTTACTTTTAGTGCTCCTGGCATCTGTTGTCCAGGATTAAGTGTATGATTACTAATACCCAGACATTTATCTCCTCTAACGTAGTGTGCTGTTTTTGGCCACTGGCAGGTGTACCATAACTAAATAAAGGTTATCATGACAAACAGAACAAGGGGCAAGAAGCAATCTGGGGTCAAAGTACCTGGGGGTCAGTACTTCATGATGTATTTTGTATCTAGTTGGTGGAAAGTGGTTGTCAAAATTTTAGATGTGGAAACTCTTATTCCAACAGAAGCCTTCCACAGAACTCCAGTCCATGAACATGTGGAAGACAGAGCAGTGTGGATGAAGTGAGGACTCATCCCATAGTCCTGTCTACCCAGCACCATTTTTTTCCCTCAGAGCATTGGGCCCTGGCACCCCTGAGCACTACTGGGGCAGTTCTGTGCAAAAGACCTTTCCCAGACATAGATTTTCTCATGCCCTTACACAGGCATCTACCTGTATGGATGCCATTCTATCTACCACACAGAATCTCAACTTTGTTGCCTGGCATTGCCAAAAACTTGTGACCTCCCGAACTCTCCATTCTCTGTATATGCTACAATTCAATTTCTGGTTTCCCAGGCTCCTCACTGTGTCCCCCACCCCACCCCACCCCCGACCTAAATCCACATAGACACACACTGTCCTGCTCACTCATGTATTTTTTATTATCAGCATGGGACTCACTCCCCTCCCTCCAACCCACCATTCCCCTTTGAAATTTACATCGGCTCCTCCTTCCTGTTGACCTCAATCTCTATCTTCACCTTCATTCCTAGCCCTGCTTCAAACTCTCTGGGAAGGGGGCTCCTAATACTGCACCAAATAACATGATGGGCATTTTCATTTTTTTTTTTTTTTTGGTGGGGGACGGAGTCTTGCTCTGTCGCCCAGGCTGGAGTGCAGTGGCGTGATCTTGGCTCACTGCAAGCTCCGCCTCCCAGGTTCACGCCACTCTCCTGCCTCTTGAGCAGCTGGGACTACAGGTGCCCGCCACCACGCCCAACTAATTTTTTGTATTTTTAGTAGAGACAGGGTTTCACCGTGTTAGCCAGGATGGTCTCGATCTCCTGACCTCGTGATCTGCCCGCCTCAGCCTCCCAAAGTGCTGGGATTACAGGCGTGAGCCACTGCACCTGGCCTGGCATTTTTACTTTCTTTTGAAAGTATTCTCAGATCACATTCAACCATCGTAAACAAGAGCAAAGAGCTTGGTACATTTTACTTATGTATGTTGCCTCTGCTCCCCCAACACAGCATGTAATCACCTTTACTGATATTCAGATTGCCTAATCTCAACTAAAGTCTATTAAAGATGTATAGCTTAATTCCCTTTAAGAATACAAGGTGAAGTGATTCCTATGAGTTCCTTATTCAACAGAGAAGAGTAATTTGGGTGTGGAGTTCACAGATTCCCTCCAGTGACACTGTGTTCACACTTTAAATGATGAGTGGTATTTAAATGCCTGACATATGTAGGCCCACCTGGTTACCGTGCTAGGGCCTTGGGTACAAAAAGGAAGCGAGCTGGCCGTTGGAACTCAGAATACTCAAACACATGAAAACCAACAATTTACTTCCATTTCTCCCTTCTTAGCTTTTCATCTATTGTTGAGACACATTTGCTTCCTACATGTGTTATTTGCTTCACAATACAGTACTTTTTTTTTGCTTTAAACAGTCATTTTAAAGACATTTGCATAATAGAGAAATTATATTTATCCATGAAGTTGCAAATTTTGATGCTCTTCATTCCTTTGTGTTAGTCCAGATTTCTATCGGTATCATTTTCTGCCTACCTGGAGGACTTTCTTTAACATTTCCTGTACTGCGCTTCTGTTGGTGATTGATTCTGAAAAATACTTTATTTCACCTTTGATTTGAAACGTATTTTCACTGGGCTGCCAGTGAATGTCAGACATTGTGAATTTTAGATTCACTATTTTTCTTTCAGTGCTTTAAGGATATTGTTCTGCTCTTATCTAGTTTTCATTGCTTTTGACAAGAAATATGCTGTTGTCTTTATCTTCATCCATATGTAGGTAAAATACCTTTTTTGCTTCTTTCTACTTTTAAGATTTTCCCTTTATCACTGGTTTTAAGCAATTTTATTATGAAGTGCTGTACAGTTTTCTTCATATTTCCTGTTCTTGGGATTCTTTTATTTTGTTGGATCTGAAGATTTATGGTTTTCATCAAATTTGGATAATTTTCATTATTTCTTCAAACGATTTTTATCCTCCATACTTCCTCTCCTTTGGGAGGTCTCCCAATGCATCCATATTAGGCCATTTGAAGTTGTCTCATAGCTCACTGATGGTCTACACATTATTTCCTGTGTTTTTCTTTCTGTTTATATTCTAGAGAGTTTCTATCACTGTATCTTCAACTTCACTAATCTTTTCTTCTTTCATGACTCGTCTCCTATTAATCCACACTGTTATATTTTTTCGACTCAGACATTATAGTGTTCACATATCAAAGATCATTTCTTTTTAAAAATATTGTCTATGTCTCTATTTTACCTGTTTAATTTTTCCTCTAATTTCTTGAACATACATAATTCAGTTTTTTTTTTTGCAGTTCTTTGTAAATATGTGTTTTCTTTTTATTTATTTATTTATTTATTTATTATTATTATTATACTTTAAGTTCTAGGGTACATGTGCATAATGTGCAGGTTTGTTACATAT
>NW_012100521.1:62126-101296 GCF_000951045.1 Mandrillus leucophaeus | reverse complement strand
CATCCCATTACTGGGTATATACCCAAAGGATTATAAATCATGCTGCTATAAAGACACATGCACACGTATGTTTATTGCGGCACTACTCACAATAGCAAAGACTTGGAATCAACCCAATTCAGTTTTAATAAGTGTTTTTGTTGTCCTTATCTACTATGTTATCTGTCTCATTTGTATGTTAGTATTATCAATTGACTTTTCTTGATATCATTCATCTTACTGTCCTTTTTTTGGATGCCTGGTAATTCTGATTGGATGCTAGATATAGTGAACTTTACCTTGATGTGTGCTGGGTATTTTTGTATGTCTATAAATAAATACTATTGAGATTTGTTCTGGGCCATAGTTAAGTTTCTTAGAAATAGTATGGGTCTTTTGGTTCATGCTTTAATTCTATTATGCGAGATCAGAGCAATGTTTTGTCTATGGTTGGTATTTCTTCATTACTAAGACAAAGCCATTCTGAGTGTTCTAACCAATGCTCTATCAATTGTGAGATGTTGTACTTTACCTGTTGGGAATGGGAATGATGTCAAGCTTTCTGTGAGTTCAGGAGATATCCCTGTGTACCTTTCTCTTTTCCAGTATTTTTCTCTGAAACCTCCAGCCACTTTGGCCTTTCTGGACTGCCTGCTCCAGATCCTCAGCTCAAGGATACAATCAGGCTCCTGCTCTGTGCACTGCCATTTGCAGTCTCTCTTCAGGCAATACTCTCATTACAATTGTAGGACTTTCCTTCTTCGTTTTTCATCTGTCAGAAATAACTGTCCTTTGTTGCCTATGCCCAATAAATTGAAAAGTGTTGTTTCATATATTTTATCTGGGTTCTAGTTTGTTGTAGGCATATGTGTAATTTTGGTCCTTATTACTTAATTTTGGCCAGAAGCAGATGCTCTGTGCTCCAAATTTAAAACCTATCTATGCATGACAGAAATGTCAACATTTCAAACTTACTTAAATTACAAAGCAGGATTGGAAGACTATGGGACACTCATATGTGTTCTTATAGACTTCGGTGGAACTGGGAGGATATATAGCAAAATAGCAACAATGTTCTTTTCTTGCTAGGGGAAATGTGATTGATTGATTTATTTTCTTATTTATACTTTCAATATTTTCCAACACATCTGAAACACATGAATTACCTTGATAACTATAAATTATTATAAATATTTGAAAATGTGATTTAGACTACCAAAAGTAAACATATTCTTTAGTTGGCTTGTTTCCAATATTGATTAACTTCTTGCTTGATTCTTTTATTCAGCCTCTGATGTGCTTACCATTTTTGTAACCAGAAAGAAACAAATACTTTGAAATAAAATTAGTAGGCTATGTGTTGTCACCCAGTTTCTTTCACACTTTCAAATACAATGCTAAAGAGATAAGAATCTACCTTGTTTTAAAAGTCTTCCCTCTAGAAAAATTATTAACTTATATTTTAAAGGAAAATTATATTTATATTTAAACCATATTCTACATGGCATGATTTAATCCAATATTTATATAAAGGACTGTGTATAGGCAATCTTGGCAGAAGGAATTATTATGGTTATATTCATTATTATGAATGCTATTCATGTCTCTTCCTGAAGCTCATAATAAACAAATTATGTTTTTAAAAAAGTGCTTCAGTTATTATTGTCACCAATTCCAAGCAATGTCTGAAAATGCACTTTTCTTTAAACATTTCTTTATTTTAATAAGAATCATGCAAGATTTTCATAATAATGATCAACAATTTTCTTCACAGATGATTATACATCATGGCTTCTTCAGTTAATACATGATTGTCTTTCACAAAGTCAATACCATGTAAAAATTACTGTAATTTATCATTCTAATATTTCTTCTGTACTAGAAGTGTTATGTGCTCATCTCACATATTTATTTTCTGTAGTCATAATTTCTCCATTTTAATGTTTTCATGCCCACACTGTCCTAACCAAGCCATTAGTGGTCTCTCACACTGATATGATTCTGTATTGTTTTTGGGCCTCAGAATTTTCTCACCACCATATTGTTTGTTCCTTTTTTTCCCTTTTAGAAGAAATACACACCCTTTTTCTTCCTGTGAGTACTTCCTTTACCTTTTGTTCCATAGCTTTTTTCCTAAAACTCGTAAATCTCTGAAATTTACCAAATTGTTTTGATCCAAATGTATGTCTATAGATTTTCAGATATAAAACATACGCACATAATTTATCTCTTTGCAATGGGATAATCTCATAGTATTTTCATTTTTTCTTCTTTTAAAATATGGGTTCACGTTCTCAAAAAAAAAAAATGAAATGAGTAAACACTAGTATCTTTGCCAATACCTTTTCTTGCCAACACCATTTTATATTCAGCCAGTATTTTTCCCCTTGCAATATAAAATGGTTTCTTATTTTTCCATGTTCTCACTTTGTGTTCTTTACATGCTTTTGCTGTATATTTAAATGATTTGTGGGCTACTCCACACTTTTAAACAATTAAACATTGCTACTAGATCATAAGAGATTTATTAATTTTATGGTTATGTGTTCTGTCATTTTCGCCCTTTCTTAAAACTCTTGTATCATATATCCCTCACTCTATATGTAGAGTTTCCTAGACTTTTAGCTGTGCTCTTTAGCCATGGCTTCTCAACAATCCTGTTTGAAATATTTATCATTCTGACATTGGGTATTTCAGCTTCTCTGGTCTTTTCAAAGAGCCAGAATTTGGTTACATTGATATTTGTCATTGTTTTTCCAATTTTAATTTTATTAATATCTGCTCTTATCTATATTATCCCCATCTCTCTCCTTGCCTTAGATATGTTTTACTTTTCTTTATATCATTTCTTAAGGGAGAAAGCTTAGATTATTGCTTAGAACCCTTTCTTTCTCTCTAATATGAACATGTAATGTCATAAAGTTCCCTTTAAGCATGGATTTGGCTGAATCTCACAAATTCTCATGTTGTAATTTTAATTTAATTTGAAAATATTTTCTAATTTCCCTGAATTGTTTCTTCTGAAACATGGGTTATAAAAATGTGTGATATAATTTGCAAATATTTGGGGACTTTACAGATATTTCTTTTGTTATATTCTTTAGTTTTATTTCATTATAATTAAAGAACATACTGTCCTAGCCTCTTTTGTGCTACTATAACAGAGTACCACAGACTGGGTACTTTATAATGAACAGAAATTATTGGATCACAGTTCTGGAGGCTGGAAAGTCCAAGATTGAGGAGCCCAACATCTGGTGAAGGCCTTCCTGTTGTGTCATCCCACGGCAGAAGGACGAAAAGAAAGGGTGAGAGAGAGCAAGGGATTAAACTCACAGCCTCAAGGTCTTTCATAATCTGCATTAATCCATTCATGAGAGTGAAGACCTCATGACCTAAACACCCCCATTAGGTCCCACATCCCAACATTTTTACATTGGGGATTAAGTTTCCAGCAAATGCTTTTGGGGGACACATTCAAAATATAGTACATACTTTGCATGATTTAAATTCTTTAAAATTTTTAAGAGGTGTTTTATGGCTCTTCTTGGTGAATATTCCATGTGTACTTGAGTGTAATTTATATTTCAATGTTGTGTGTGGTGGTTTGTATGTGCAAATTAGATTAAGTTGGTTAATAGTGTCATTAGAGTTCTTTTGCATTTACAAATGTTCTGTTTACTTTATTATTTACTTGATGATGAGTATAAAAATCCCCAAATATAACTGCAGATTTGGCTATCATTTTAGTCCTGCCAGTTTTTGTTTCATGTATCTGGAGGCTCTGCTTTTAGGTTCACACCTTTAGCATTGCTATGGTTTTGGTGAATTGAATCTTTTATCATTATGTAATGTCCCTGTTTATTCAAACTAATTTTCCTTCTTATGAAAGCAAGTATTTCTGATGTTAATATTGTTAACTACAGTTTTCTCGTTTTCTTATTTTATTTTTTTAAATTGTCAAATGATAAAACTCTTTTTTCCCTTTTGATGTACAGTTTTAGGCCTTAACACATGTATAGATTTGTATAACCACAATCACAAGGAGAATATAGAACTGTCTCATCGCCCTCTGCAAAAAAATTTCATGTGCTATTCATTTATGAAAGAAAAAAAAGATAAATTAGACTTTCTCAAAATGAAAAACTCCTTTCCCTTCACAAATAACCTTTACAACCACTCATCTGTTCTCCATCACTATAGTTTTGCCTTTTGGACAAAGTCATATAAATGGAAGAATAAAGAATGTAACTTGCTGAGACTGGTGTTTTTCACTCAGGACATTGTATTTGAGGTTTATCCAGGTTGTTGTATATATCAGCAGTTCATTCCTTCTTATTATTCAATAGTAATCCATTGTATGGATGCAACACGGATTATCCATCACTGTGGAAGGACATTTGCGTTGTTTCCACATTTTGGCAAATATGAATGCAGCTTATATAAAAATTGATGTGTAGGATTTTGTGTGAACATACGTTTTTATTTCTCCTAGGCGTGGCATTTCTGAGTCATACAGTAAGTGTATGTTTATAAGTAATTACCCAATTGTGTTCCACATTGGCTGTACCATTTTGCATTCCCACTAATAATGTATAAGAGTCAAAATTGTTCATTATTGCTATCATTTTGTAATGCTATTTTTAACTAAAAAATTTGTTTGAATTTTATTCTCTCTCAAATGTATGCATTTAATTTGCATTTCACTATTGCTAATGATGTAGAACAATTTCATCCACATGTCTGCTTTGGGTGAAGTATGTATCGTTATCTTTTGGCAATTAAAATATTGTGTTGTTTATCATATTGGAGTTTTGAGAGCTGTTCATGTAATTTGCTGGCATGACTATTTTTTTTTTTTTTTTTTTTCCCTGAGATGGAGTCTTGCTCTGTCGCCCAGGCTGGAGTGCAGTGGCGGCGATCTCGGCTCACTGCAAGCTCCGCCTCCCAGGTTCACGCCTTTCTTCTGCCTCAGCCTCCCAACTATCTGGGACTGTAGGCGCCCGCCACCACGCCCAGCTCCTTTTTTTTTTTTTTTTTGTATTTTTAATAGAGATGGGGCTTCACTGTGTCAGCAAGGATGGTCTTGATCTCCTGACCTTGTGATCCTCCCACCTCGGCCTCCCAAAGTGCTGGGATTACAGGTGTGAGCCATCGTGCCCGGTCGCATGTAAGACCATTATTAGACATACGATTTGCAAATTTTTTTCCAGTTTTTAGCTTGACTTTTTATTCTTTCTCAAAGCTAAAGTTTTTCATTTCGAGGAAGTTTAATTTATCTTTTTTTCTTTTATGAATCATGCTTTTGGTGTAATGTTTAAGACCTTTTTGCCTAACTCTAAGTCGTGAAGACTTGACTCCATGTTTTCTTTTAAAACTTTTATAGTTTCTCATTTAACATTTAGATAAGTCATTTTGAGTTAATTTTTGTATAAAGTGTGAGTTTTAGGTAGAGGTTCAATTTTTAACAAATGGATGTCTAATCGTTCCAATAACACTTACTGAAAAGCCAATATTTCTCCATTGAATAGCCTTAGTCTTTTGTGAAAATTGCTGGGCTGTATTTATGTGAGTCTGGTTCTGAACTCTATTTGGTTTTATTAATCCATGTCTCTATCTTTTAGCCAAAACCACACCATCTTGGTAACTATAGCTTTGCACACTATTGGCAGAAATGTAAATTGGTATAGCATTATTTAAAAAGGTATGGGAGTTTCATTAAAAAAATTAAAAATAGAACAAACATATGATCTGACAATCCTGCATCTGGGTATAGATCCAAAGGAAATAAAATCACTATCTCAAAGAGATATCTGCACTTCTATGTTCATTTCAGCATTATCGTGGCTACTGTGGTAGCCAAGATATGGAAAAAACCTAGGTATCAATCAGCAAATGGATAAAGAAAATGTAATACATACATGTACATACATGCAATGGAATATTACTCACGTTCATTATTGAAGTATATTTTTTCTGGGTATAGAATTCTAAATCAGTAGCCATATTTTTTCTGTGCTTTGAACACACCATACTATTGTATTGTGTCTTCTATAGTTTCTGTTGAGAATTGAGCTGTCGATCTAATTATTTCTTTTTTGAAGGATGGTAGGCTGAGTAATAGGCTCCCCAAAAGATATCCACCTCCTAATCCCTGTGACCTGTGAATATTACCTTATGTGACAATTTACTTTATAGGTCTGTATGAGAGAGTGGCGGAAAGAGATTTGACAAAGACAAAAGAGAAAAAAGCAATGTGATCACGGAGGCGGAGATTGGAGTGATACAGCTACATACCAAGGAATGCTGGTTGCCAGGTGGAATAGGCAAAGAACAGCCTCTGGAGAGAGCACAACCCTGCTAGATTTTGGCTCAGTGATGCTGATTTCAGACTTCTAACCTTCAGAACTGTGTGAGAATAAATTTCTTTTAAATTACCAAAGTTGTGGTAGCTTGTTAAAGTAGGCATAGGAAAACTAATACCTGATGATAATCTATGGGATATTTGTAGATAATTTGAATAGGCATTTATTAAATTGCTGCCCCTCCTTATGACCATTTATAGAGACTTTAAAAGGTTGTTTTTAAATAGTTTTTACTAGTTTCACTAGGCAGTGGGTCTACAGAGTTCCTCACACTGTCATGCAGGGAGAAGTTTTCTCCTCTTCAGTTTTTAATTAGCAAAACTCTGCAGAGTCCTAAGGTCAGAACCCTTTTGCCAGACTTACCCAAAACTTACATGCATGAATGCTTTTTGTTCTATGAACTTTTTTCTTTAACTTTTATTTTAGATTCAGGGATACACATGCAGGTTTGTTATACAGATAAATTGCATGTCACAGGAGTTTAGTGTACAGATTATTTTGTCACCCAGGATATAAGCATAGTACCTGATAGGTAGTTTTTCCATCCTCACCCTCCTCCACCCTCCACCCTCAAGTAAGTCCTGCTGTCTGTTGTTCCCTTCTTTGTGTCCATATATAGTCGATGTTTAGCTCCCACTTATAAGTGAGAACATGAAGTGTTTGGTTTTCTGTTCCTGTATTAGTTTGCTTAGGATGATGGCCCCCTACCTGCATCCATGTTGCTGCAAAGGACATGATCTCCTTCTTTTTTAAGGCTACATAGTGTTCCATGGTGTATATCTACCACATTTTCTTTATCCAGTCTACTATTGATAGACAGGGTGATTCCATATCTTTGCTATTGTGAATAGTGCTTTTATGAACATGCACGTATATGTGTCTTTATGGCAGAATAATTTCTGTTCCTTTAGGTAGATACCCAATAATGAGATTGCCGGGTCGAATGGTAATTCTGCTTTAATTTATTTCAGAAATTGCCAAATTGCTTTCCACAGCAGCTTGACTAATTTATATTCCCACCAACAGTGTATAAGTGTTCCCTTTCCCCTGAAATCTTGCCAAACTGTTATTTTTTGACTTTTTATCAATAACCATTCTGACTGGTATGAGACGGTATCTCATTGTGGTTTTGATTTGCGTTTCTCTAATGATGAGTGATGTTGAACATTTTTTCATATTCATGTTGGCCACGTGTATGTCTTCTTTTGAAAAGTTTCTGTTAATGTCTTTTACCCAGTTTTTAATGTGGCTGTTTGCTTTTGTTTGTAAATTTAAGTTCTTTATAGATTCTGGGTATTAGACCTTTGCTGGATGCATATTTTGCAAATATTTTTCCCTTTCTATAGGTTATCTGTTTACTCTGTTGATAGTTTCATTTGCTGTGTACAAGCTCTTTAGTTTAGTTAGATCCCATTTGTTAATTTTTGTTTTGGTTACAATTGCTTTTGGTGTCTTCGTCAAGAAGCCTTTGCACATTCCTATGTTGATAATGCTATTTTCCAGGTTATCTTCCAGGGATTTTATAGTTTTAGGTTTTACACTGAAGTCTTTAATCCATCTTGAGTTGATTTTTGAATATGGTGTAAGGAACGGGTCAAGTTTCAATCTTTTGCATATGGCTATCCAGTTATCCCAGTACCGTTTTATTGAAAAGGAATTCCTTTCCTGATTGCTTGTTTTTGTCATCTTCGTTGAAGATCAGATGGTTGTAGGTATGTGGCATTTTTTCCGGGCTGTCTCTTCTGTTCCATTTTTCTACGTGACTGTTTTTGTACCAGTACCATAATGTTTTGGTTACTGTGGCCTTGTATATTTTGAAGTTGAGTACTATTCTGTGCTCAGCTTTGTTCTTTTTGCTGAGGATTGCCTTGGCTATTTGAGCTCATTTTTTGGTTCCATATGAATTTTAAAAGAGTTTTTTTTTCTTTCTTTTTTTTTTCTTCTGATTCTGTGAAGAACACCATTGATAGTTTGATAGGAATAACATTAAATCTGTAAATTGCTTTGGGCGGTATGGCCATTTTAACAATATTGATTCTTTCTATCTGTGAGCATTGAATGTTTTTCCATTTGTTTGTATCACCTTCAATTTCTATGGGCTACTACCTGAAGTGTTTGCCTCTTTTCTTACGTTCTCTTGAACTGGGATCTAATCTAAATCTAAGTATAAAAATAGAACATAATTGTTTTTCTCATGAAGGGCCAATATTTCCTGGCATGGCAGTGATACTGTATTGCCCCTAACAGACTGGTTTTAAATTTTGACTACCACATGGATGGCTGCTAGTATTTCCCTTGTTGTCAGCTAGACTTGGTGATAAAAATAAGAAACACCTAACTGACCTTCCTGTAGGCTGCTATTATTCAGTTATTAAAATATAAAACAGATTTGAAATACACACCACACTGGGTCTCCAATTTTGAGGCAATTATTTTACTTTTAGACTAGCTCATAAAGCTTTTAGAAGTCCATCCTTTTGGTTAACGAAGCATCTACTGTGTTACTACCACCGTGCTGGGTCCTTGCTGGACTGATTTCAACTTTTTTGAAATGCTACATGGGACTATCATGTGCTTCAGACCACACTTTTTGTCCCTTTTATGAATTTTTCCCCAAATTTCAAATCCTTTACTTGAAACATGCATATTTGACCTTGGAGAAGTCATAATGCTGCATTTTCCCTCATGAGTTTATATTTACTCTAGTGGGAATTAGAGTAATCCTCTGTCTGATGATTTTACTTGTCTGACCTTACTTCAGGTCCCTATCGGCTTCACTGGGGCCAAGGCAAAACTGCATGTATCAAAGAATTAAACATGCCACATGGTTATTGAGCTCAAACTAAGAGTGTGTAAGCTGCACTAGATTGAATGTGCCCCACAGGATAAAGCAAACATCCATTTCAGTATCCATTCTTAGATCTTATGTTTTAAAATGCATAGATCAAGAGGTACAGAACCTCTTGGATTCCCTTTCTGACTTAGAACTCCAGGTGTGCTCCTTTGTGCAAAGACTGAGAATTGAAACAATTCACTGGAAGGAGAGAAAAGTCTCACTTGCAAGAATTTTATCCACTTCATACAGGAATATTATTCACTAAACCCTAACAATTTTCCCATTATTTTCCTACTTTACCCTGGTCTCAGCCATCATGAAATCTCACCTAGACTCTTGCAGTAGTTTTAGAGATAGTATCATAGACTAATTTTAAGAGTGTAGCTTGGATGATCCTTTTAAAAACTAAGTCAGATTAGAACATTTCTCTGATCAAGAGCCTTCACACTCAGAGGAATAGTCAAAGTACTTACAAATGACCAACAGATTGTGATGGTTAATTGTATGTGTCAACTTGACTGGGCTAAGGGATATCCAGATAGATGGTAAAATGTTATTCTGGGTGTGTCTGTGAGGATTTTTCCAGAAAAGGTTAACATATGAATAGGTAGACTGAATAAAGAAGATCACCCTCTCCAATGAGGGCTGGCATTTTCCAATCTGGCTAAGACCTCAAATAGAACAAAAAAGTAGAGGAAGGGCACACTCTCTCTGCCTGAGCTAAGACATCCATCTTCTGCCCTCAAACATTGGTGCTCCCAGTTTTCAGACCTTTGGACTTGAACCAGGACTTATACCAGCATAGCTAGGACCTTCAGACTCAAACTGCAATGTACACCATTGGCTCCTCTGGTTTTCAGTCTTTCAGCGTAGACTGGAACTGCACCTGGTCTTCCTGGAAGATAGCAGTGCAATTGATAACATTTACTCAGTGATGAACTGAGATGGTAGAGAATGCATGGCAGGTGCAAAATATCAAGTATTTGAGAATTTCAGAGGAATTAAATATAAGAAAAATAGAATGGGTGAATGGTGCTGGGAGCAATAAAAATATTGGAGAAAGGCAATCAAAGGCTGAGGATGATTAGTCACCCATTACAGGTTGTATGTAAAATAGAAGACCTCCTTGGCAACATATAGAAACTCTACTTGCAGTCAGAAGGTAGGCAGGAAATGCTGACTATGAGACCCAGGGATTAATTATGAGAAGAGCAGGATAAATTCTAAATTTCTGGAGGTCAACTACATAAAGGTCAGTGCCCTGATTGGTACCCTGAGACAAGAAGGAGGAACATCTAAGCTGATGTACTCTAGCATCTTGATTGCCCAAACTTCTCTGAACCTTCTAGGCTTTCAAAGGGGACCATTTCTCCCTATTGAAAAAACAGTACTCCATGCTTGCTTAAAGTCCATGTGACCTTTACAGACAGTATGTATCCCTCTCAAGGTCTGCTTCCACTCACCCTCCCATATACCCGAGTAATAACTAGCATTAAGTTGCTGTATAACCTGGTCAGAGAAGTGCTAAACTTGCTAGAAGATGAGACAAACTGTTTTCCAAAGGAGCTACAAAATCTAGCAAATATATACTATCAAGCTGTGACAGTAAGCATGGGACTAGGTACTGAGGATGTTGGATCAATGGAGGTGGAGCATAACATTGGATAGGAGAGATATTATAGGCATAGGAGTACTCTCCTGTAACAAAAGATGTAACAGCCTGGCCAGGTCCCTGGGAAACAGTGTTAATGTACTGTTTACATGGTTCTTAGAAGCATGAGGAAAGTGATGGGCCACAGTAAGTGAAGGTGAAATGCCAGAACTGTCAAGACCAACAGTGGAAGAAGGGATCGAAACACTCAGAGAAATCAACGTGGAAGAGTGGATATCCTGCATCAGACCAGAAAACCCACCTGAATGGCCATAGGAGAGCCAGGAGGATGCTCAGTTTAGCATAGCAGTAAGTAAATGAGTAAGTACCAATAACACGAAGAAGTTCAGTGATGGGTGTCTGAAGGTCAAGGTAGCCAGTAAAATATGCTGTTACAGAATTGGGTTCCCTGTTAACAATAATAGGATGCTTCAGTAATGGAGATCAGATGATGGTGATTAACCGTTATAAGGCAGGTGAGCACAACTATCAGAATGAGTAACAACATCAAAGTAGCAGCCAGAGGTCTGACTTGAAGAGGACTATGAAGATAATTATTAGAAAAAAAATTTTCTAGTGGCAGATACCAAGGCTGTTGCTCCATCTGTACCACCAAAATAAATCAAATATGGATAATCAGGAGGCAGATGAGGGACACTTCAATAAAAAGTCATGATTCCATGCCTAGTTTCTGGATATGAGCCATTCTTCAAACTCAGAATCCATTCAATGAATTCATGTGTGTGTGTGCTTGTGTGTGTGTGTGTGTGTGTGTGTGTGTGTGTGTGTGTATGTACATAGACACACTATTTATTATGTATAATATATACGTTGTTCATTACATATACTATGAATATACTATTTTATATATATGTGTATATATATGCACACACACACATAAACATACATGTATGCTGTGTGTGTGTGTGTGTGTGTCTGTGTGTGTATTTTTTCTCATCCTGGGCCATGTCTCCTTCTACACAAACTTAATGACCAGGTGACTAGGTGCATTGCTTGCAGCTGCATTCATTGGGGAGCTATTTCCCCTCTACTGACTTTAACATGAGTAACTTCACACTGTAGGACAACTGTAACACAGGGGTCTGGGCTATTGCTGTGGCGCACTGACTCTTGCCTTCTGGTGATGTTCAGGCTCAATTTAGGAAGGATTACTACTGGGTATGTCTTTATGGCTTGGTGGTTCTGATAGCAACTAGCTTGCAGACACAGTCACTTGGTGTGCTGTGGTCAAGCATTGTCTTTATCAGGCCCCAACAGCACAACGGAAGCTAATTGTCTTATGCGGATGGCATGGCCCTGCTCCAGAACCCTAGGGGCCTGTGTGGTGATCCTCCCACGGGGAATGGCCTTAAACCCTACCCTGCCTCCTTTCTCACCACTGACACCTCTGACACTGCAGGGTCTGCCAGATGAGATGGTCCAAGAGTTGCTTGCACTGCAGCCGGGACCTGCTGCAGATCGCTTTCCTGCTCCCAGCCTCTCTTAAATCTCCCAGCCTTCTGTGTCACCCAGTGTGTGAACTGGAGAAGTTATCTTATGGGCGGGATATTTTCTCCCCCAGACCCAAAGAGGTCTATCAGTTGCACTACTTTCTTCTTTGCAGTGGGAGATTCAAGAGGCAGTGATTTGTCTTTTCCTTTGGAGTGGACATCCTGGCATGCCTCTGATGACTGGACCCTTAAAAACTTCACTGATGTAGAACTCTGAATCCCCATGGCCTTTATCTTCCAATCCTCTGGTGTGCACATGTTTTACTGAGGCCTCCAGTGTGCAGGCTGCCTCTTACCTCTCCTGTCCAATCAGAATGATGGTGTCAGTGTAATGGATCAAAGTGATGTTTTTCATGATATCCTGACAGCCTAGATCTTGTATGACAATATTATGACTGGAGGTGTGAGAATTAACATAGCTTTTAGAAAAACTGTAAGTAAATATTCTTATCTTGCTCACTGTTTTTGATCCTCTCTTCTAATTGGAATGGAAAAACACACATTTGTCAAATCTGTTGTATACCATGTACCTACTCTAGTGACAATATTTGCTAGCAACAATCACAGCAGCCCCAGGCTTCACTAAGTCATTAGCCAGGATCCATCCAGTTTCTACAGGGACTAGACTGAAGAATTACATGGCGATAAAATAGGAACATCCTTAGGACATTTAAGGGTAGCATTTATTTCCTGTGTTTGGTTTGCAAAACTGTTTGATTTGCTATCTTGGCAGGAGGAAGGTGTTTTAAGAGGTTTCCACTTGGCCTTTCCCACTACAGAAGCTCTTATAAGAGATCAGAAACTCGATGTGAGGGTTACTCCAGCTTCCAGGTATAGCGAATCCAATTATGCATTCCGGAACTGGGAAGATGATTGGATGTGTCTGTGAATCTGAATGGCCCACTAAGAACTGTACTCCAGCCAGGACTCAATTTATTTATTGGTTTCCATAAGCCTGCAACTCTAACAGATAAGCCTAATAATGCTTTGGTCTTCTGGTATCCATGTTAATTTAGACCTATATCCAATAGTCCTTGAAATGTTTGGGTGTTCCCTCCTCTCCCAAGTGTACAATCACCTGAGTAAATAGATGGGAAACCCATTGGAAAAGGAGTGGGGATATACTCACAGTATATACATGCCATGGTGTTGCAGAGTACTTCCTCCTTTAGACCTAGCCACTTGTTCTGTCAATAGGTTACGGGTCTGAAAATTGTCTCAGGTGCGATAACTGAGCAAAGCATCATGCCTTTCTAATTTGAGAAATCAGCCTTAGCTTTCTCATCCTGCATCCTTGCCTTTTGAGTGTAGATTTTAAGCAACACCTTTGTTTACTATTCATCTATTCTTACCTGCTTTGTTGACCATCTCTACAACTTCCTGTAGGTCAAGTTTCTGTGGATGCCCTTCCAGCTTTGCTAGTTAACATAATAGAACCTGGTTTCTGGTGGTTAAGCACTGCTACTTGGTCTCTATTCCTTCAGGGCGCTATCATCCCCATTGCTATTAGCCATCTACTGTAGACTGAATGATTATTTCCCTCAGATTCTTATGTTGAAATCACAGCCCTTAATGTGATAATATTTGGAAGTGGGGCCTTTGGGAAGTGATTAGGTTATGGATGGAATCAGTGTCCTTATAAAAGAGACTCCAGAGAGCTCCCTTACTTCTCCAGCCATGTCAGGACACAGTGAGATGACTGTCTATAAACCAGGAAGCAGGCTCTCACCAGACACAGAATCTGACAGCGCCTTAATTATGGAGGTCCAATCCTCCAGAACTATGAGAAATACTTTTTTGTTGTTGTTTATATGCTACCCAATTCATGGCATTTTGTTTTAGCAGTGCAAACAGACAAAGACACCATCCAAGGTAGTATTTCTGCTATGGTCAGTCCTGGCCTGCAGAGAACAACTACTTATCTTTTAATGAGACCTAGGAGTGTCCTAATGGATTATGTCTGGATTTGATTCCGATTATTGGCTTAACAGCCAGGAAGGAAGTTGGGCTGCTCTTGAAGCAAACACTTGTTATCTTGATGGAGAATTGTCTCCAAAAGGTCTTCCATTACTGAGAAGTGCTAACTCTTATAGGGAGGGGTGGACTACCTCTACAGGCTTTGAAAGGGTTCAGGGAAGTCTACAAAGCCTCAATCCTTGATAGCACACATCCACATGACCTCACCCAATGTTTTGGAGTTCCAGGCTTTTCAAAACAGGGCCCTCATTTTAGCCTAATAGATAGGGCTTGGTTGGACATCTAGTCATATCTGGGAATTTGCAAATCTAACTCTCAAGTTCTGCATTTGATCCTCATCTATGCCTGATTTCCCACTGAAGGAGACAAAGTCTTCTTTGTAAGTTTCCCAAATGGCCCTCTGACTCTCTTCCTTAAATTTTAACTGTTGTTGACTATATCCTCAGTTTCTCCTTATTTCTCTGTAGAGCATCAGTACAATCTAGTAATAACTGACCAACTCTACCCTTGTTATATATACAATGTTCCCCTCACAGCCTTCAAATGTCTGAATCAGCAATGGGGTTTCCCCCTCACTGGGATGTTTTCCCAGGTAACCATCAGTGAAATCTTCAGGATCTGGACTGTCACAGTGTGCCAGGTATTATCTATGCCCCACATACTACTCAAGATGGTGGTGAGTAATCTAGTCGGAGAACCCCCTTTAATTGCATGTTTTCTTGTATTATTGCAATTGGTAGACATATCCATGCTCTAGTACCCCTGTTATATTCAGTCCTGGGCTAGGAGTAGCCCAAGAACAGCATGACCTCACATGAAGCATATTTATGCTGAAATTTGTCATTTATCAGAAATTCAAATGTAACTGGAAATCCTATATTTTATTTGCCAAATCTAGCAACCCTTCCACAGTGGCAGGGTTAGAGGTTACATGTAGGCACAACAGTATGGTTACCTACACATTAAGGCTCATTTAGCTATTGTCCTTGCCTATAAAAGTTGCCAATGGTGAGTCCCCAGTATGTCACCATTCTTGAAGGAAACCAATAAGCAACTTGGGGGCAAATATGGAGTCTCTTCAAAACTGGATGGAGCAATAATTCAGTTTGACTGCAATTGACACAAATTCTAGATATGATTATTTTCCTGGAGGTCCTCAGTCAGTTGTTAGTCAAGAACATAGTGTTCGATCCACACAGACAAGATTTTATATAACATTGGATTGGACCTAGAGGTCCCTTTCCAGAGAAGGAGTGCAACATTGGGCACATGATCTGGAATTCGATTACAAGCCATACTACCCTGAAACTGCTAGCCAGATAGGGTGATGAAATTGTGTGTTAAAGACAGAGCTGAAGTGTAAGCTTAGTGATGATACTCTAAGAGGGTGAGGTTCCACCCACCAGCAAGCATTTTGCACCCTATGGGATAGAATGTACAGGTTTGGGAACCGAGGAGTAGAAGTTGAAGTTGTTTTGCTTATCCACTCCTGGTGACCCACTTAGGGGAATCTGTGGCTCCAGTTTTCATAATTCTGGGTCCTACAGGTTTAGAGCTCTTGGCTTCTTGGCTTCCAGATTGTCAATGTCTTTACCAGGGAACACAAGAGTTCCATCAAATTTTATCCATGGCCACTGCTTGGTCATGTTTGGCACCAGCCAAAAGAAAACAAGTCACCATCCTGACAGGGGTAATTGATTCTAATTACCATGAGGAGATCATGCCATTTCTATACAGTTGGGGCAGGCAAGAATAAGTTTGGCATCCAGGGGACCCACTTAGATATCCCTTAGAAATGATAAACAAGTCCATCAGTCATGGCCTGAGAATGACATGGTGTCCAGAGGCTCAGATCCTCCAGAGGTGAAGGTTTCAGTCAGTCCATGAGGTAAGATACCTAGATAAGCAGATACTAGCTAAGGGTGAGAGAAATTCTGAAATGAGTGATACAGGACAGAGGTGATGAGTATCAGTTATGGCCCCAAAACCAGCTCCCATAACAGATGTGTAGTGTGTTTCATTAGTCTTGTAAATCCTCTAAGGAAAAGCAGCTCAACATAACCATGGGAAGATACTCTGGTGTGTATTCGTATGATGTAAAGGAGCCTCAGCAAGGTAAGGGATGAATTATCGTGGATGCTGTAGTATTCCACCAAGTCCTTCCCCCACCAGTGCCCCTTGGGCACAGCTCTCACTTCTCCAACTGCTGAAATTGTTGTAGGCTGACAGCCTTTAACTGAGACCCTCTCAGGCATACCCATGCTCATGCTCACATTCAGTGAGAGAGTATAAGGGCCCATCCCCCTTGCCTTGATTTGTGACCATTCAGAAGGATCATCCCAGCTTGAGAACTTCTAATTTGTTAATCTGAGGTTCTTAACAGCCAGTGTATCATAGCCCAATTTCTTCTCCACCTGACCTTGCTCCCTGCACTCTTCCCAAAGGCAGGGATCCAAAGAGCTCTCCCCAACCAACTTCCTGCATTCTAATCTTGTCTCAAAGACTGCTTCCCAGAAAACCTGGCCTATGAAAATGTGAAAGTGTGGTGAAAGTGTGTTTTACTCTACATTTTTTCCTTTTTTATTGTTTGTTAATATGAACACTGTTTTCAATCTTTTCCTTTCTTCTTTCTGGTATTTTATGTCATGCTTGGAAGGGCTTTTCCCATTCCAGGAATATAAACATTATTCACCCATATTGTCTTATAGTGCCTTTATGGTTTCCTTTTAAAAAGCTTTTAAATGTTTGATTCATCTGTAATTTGGATGAGGAGAGACATAGGGACCTAGCTTTATTTCTTGTTTTTCAAATGCTTAATTGGTTCCCTGTACTATTTATTTTAAAAATTCATTTAATGCTCCAAATTTTTCTAATGTATAATGTGTTTTTATCCTTTTTCCAATTTCTAGTTATCAATGCCTAACTCAGTTTTCTTCCATTGTGTTTAGTAATTGAAATGTTTAAATTATGAGTTTTTCTCTAAGTGCAGTATTGGCTGCATGTCATTCATTAATTTTATTTTTTAGATATTATTCACTTAATTATGATTTTAAGTTTTTCCTTTTAAAATAACTATTTATGTGAGCTTCTAAAAATTTACCAATGTAGGGATTTTATGTATTTGTAGGTTTATTATAGTGTGATTAAAAAATCTGGTTTGCACTATTTCTGTGTTTCAAAATCCATTTAAATATGACTGCTTACAAATTTGCATGTCTACATTGCCCAGGAGCCACACTGCCTTTTTTCCTCCCTATATCTTTAGTGAGGAACTATTTTCCGAGTTCTAAAATTATTCCTTGTATTTTCTGTGAGTTTCTTGCATGCAAAGTGTTTGAGCATCATTCTAAAGACTGTATGGCAAAAATGGCTGTTCAGATATAGCCTTTTTGTCTCCTCTTTGGTTCTCATTACTGTTTCTGAGTTCCTTTAGAGATGGAAGTATCACAGGATGCCAGGGCCACACTTCCCAACATACCTTTAGAGTCTCTTATTTTGAAAGGTGAATCACCCAAGGTGTCCAGGCTTGCTCCAAGCCAAGCCAAGGTATTAGCATTTCTAAGGTCCAGTCCCACTCTACTGTTAAGTCCTTGCCTGACAGGAGACAAATCTCTCCTGTTTTCTGTGCCTCAGAATCCTCATCTTTACATGGTAGAGGAGGGGAATTGTTTGAGTCTGGTGGTCCCTAGGAACCGTCTAGTTCTGATAAGGGGGGCTAGAGTGATAGGCAAGGCAAAAGGGACACGGAGCCTGCAGAGGCATAGGAGCAATTAAAGGAATCTGAAAAGGGTGCCACATACCCAGGCACACTTCTCCCTTCATTCCCGTTCCTTACTAATGAGAGAAGGGTACATGGTCCATGCCTGGCAGGTCTGGAAATTATGGATGGGAGAGGGGAGCAAAGATTTGGGTCATGGATTTCAGGTTTAAAACATGGGCTGAGAACAAACTTGAATGCCAGAGAAACCAGCCACACCTTGAATGCTTTGCTGATATATTTATTTACAGATTTCCCCATTTCAGATGATGGTGATAAAAAGTAGATGGAGACCCCACCCTATCCACCCCCTAATAAATTACAGACACAGATTTCACTTAGCATATAGAAGCATTGGGGCATATCCAGATTCATTCCACTGGGTTACTAGAGCCAGGAGAGATTTGATCCTGGGGGCAGTCTGAGTACCTCAGGCCCAGAGATTGAGCTAAAGAGAGGTCACCATTCTGGGCCCTGCCACTGGTGTGCCAGCAGAGGTGACAGAATAGAACCATGGTGAACTGAGTTGCTTAGCCCTGTCATGTGGTCTAGTAGGCAACAGTGGGCTCTTGGATAGCTTCCAGTGAGATCCACAGTCTCATAGAAATCTGTGCCTCAGGGTTTCCATCTGCACAATGGGGATAAGAATCCTGCCCTAAAGATGTCACAGGGCTATCATGAAGCTCCAAATAGACACAATTTGTCAAAGGTGCTTTGCCAAAGTTCCAGTGCCATACAAATTTAAGGGAATTCGATTGATTGATTGTGATCGTTAGAGTGCCTCAGGTATAACAGTGGACTGGTTTATGGGTCCAGGGGTCAAGCAAGTGATAGAACTCCTATGGTGTGCCCTAGGTGGGCACCAATCAATGGCCAGTAATGCCTGCTGCAAAGCCAAGTTTCCTCAGTTTCTTGGCCCCAGGAAGTCACCAAGGCCTAGTGTCTGGGTCAGGGCTAGGCAAAGTCACTGGGGAAGTTACAGAAAAAGTCACAGGGGTGAAAGAGAAGGAAGAAGGTGGCATATAAAGCAGGGAGTAGTTAGTATCATCACACACAAAAATAGGTACCCATTGGATGAAGGGCATTGAATTGGTAGTGTAGATGAAAGATGGAGCCAGAGAGGAGAGGGAGATGTCACAACAGCAGAGAGAGAAGAATGCTGTCCCAAATAGGCTCTCTTGCTGCCCCTACTCCTCCTAAAGGGATAATGCCAGTGTCTATCTATCTGCAGAGAAAGGGGTAGCAGGGAGAGAGAACTGAGAACATAATAATCTGACCAAAGGGGAGGGATCCCTTCCTCCTGTTATACTGCTGCCTAGCATCTTAATGAGGTGTCAGGTATAGGCAAGCAACTAGTCGGTGCACTTTGAGACTGAGGCCAGAACTGGGCCAAAAGCACTACAAAGGCAATAGTGGGCTTCTGGAAAAATGCAGTAATTGTCTGGTTGTCAGCATTGTTGGAAGATAGCTGATCTGCCTGTACTTAGGCATGGTTTTAGGGAGCTGATCACTAGATGGCTACTATTTTTAGCAATGAGCATCACGGATGCTCCTTGAAGAAGTGGAAGGTGGCCCATTTTTAATAATTTGAAATGGGCTGCTAAGAAGACTCAGTGAATGGGCCAGGTCAGGGAGAGGGGCAGCAAAGACAAACCCTCTGCAGGCTTTTATTTGGAGAATGGGGCAGGAAAAACTCTAGTTGCTCCTGCTGCTGCTGCTGCTTTCCCCCAACTCCCTCGGCAAGGAGCTTGGACCTCCTGGGGAACTGGGTAGGTTGCCCCACAGGGTACCAGCTGGTACCTACAAGTTAAGGCAAACAAGCCAGTAGAGCACATTGAAGAAGAAGAAGGTCACTGGGAAAACAACTCGTGAGTAGTTATCCAGGCGGTAGACATGGATGCAGAGGTGGCCCTGCTGCCAGGTACTGCCCTCACAATCGGGGACCATGCAGAAGTACTTCTTAAAACCCTTGCACCGCTCACAGCAGGCCAGCTTGGAGCAGACACTGTGGGGACCTTCAGGGCTACCTGGGCTAGGGGGCTGCTGGGCTGAGCAAGACGGGCGATCCTCTCCATCACTTCCCTCGGTGGTGACAATCTGGCACACGAAAGCTTCCTGATGTTGGCGGGCACAGGCTCGGGAACGTGCACGGGTACGGGCATGGGCACGGCTATCGATACGAGGCTAAAATGGACAAGGAAAGAAGTGGGGAAAAGTCAAGGAAAGAGAACCCAAGTATAAGTGCTGCCTCCGGATTTTCTGGAAACTATCTTTGGCACACCATATCTTGGCTTTTCTCCTCCAACTTCTCACCATTACATCAGGAAGTTGATTCAACTCCCCCACCACCCTGGGTAACATTCCATCACTCAGCAAGCTGACCACCCATGTGCCATAACCCCAGTACCCCTGCTAGCATGTCTCCACACTCCAAAGCCTTGCCACCACTCCCATACCCAGCTCATACATGGCGGAGTTTCGGAGAAGCATGGGCTTTTGTCTGGTTGTATATCAGGAAGTTGAGCACAGCAAACTCCAACAGAGCACAGAAGCAGAAGACGAAGCAGATGGCAATATAGAAATCCAAGGCTGTGATATAGGAGACACGTGGGAAATTCTTACGAGAAAAGGTGCCCAACGTGGTCATGGTCAGAACAGAGGTGATCCCTGCAAGAGCACAAGAGTGGAGGTGGGCTCAGTTCCTGACCTATATACGACATAGGTTGAAGGACTCCATGACAAGGCAACTCTGCCCTGGCCCAGCCAATTCCCAGCTATGTGCCTATGCGTATACCTCTTTCTCCTCTTACCTAGAGAGGTCCGGGCTGGAGCAGACTCTGTCTTGATCCAAAAGGAAACCCAGGAGAGCATCGTGGTCACGGAAGAAGGGACATAGTTTTGAAAGGCAACATAGCCAAACCGCCTGCTCACATTGAAGAAAATCGTCATGACCATGAAGTCACCTGAAAGACACAAAAAACATCACTGCATTACAGTGCTGACATGAGGGTCCCCCTTAACAGGACATGCACAGTAAGGGTCTCACTGTCCTGCTCATAGTATTCCCTAGGATAGAAGCATGATGTTACAATGCAATACATACAAATAGGATCAGAAGAAGCCCAGAAAAAAGACTTACTGCAAGACCAATGACCAGTTGAGAGCTAAGCCAAGGCCAGAATTTAATAGCTTCTTTCTCAGTTCACTGTCCCACACCCAATGTCTGTCTCTGTAGGTTGGCAAGAGAGTCAGGTGAAAGCAAAAAATCAGTTAGCCTTCTAGATATCATGCCCACACAGCTGATATCCAGATGGCTGACTGAGGGCTTCATATCCACTGAGGCACATCACACCTGAACTGCTGGCCCTCAGAATGTCTACTCTCAGCAAATGAGACTAGGGAAGTCTGTGCTGTGGTGGAGAAGCACAGAATGCTTTCGGCCTCCTTTCTACACATTCGTATGATGGCAAAATGCCTTAGTGAGTGAGCACTGCTCCACAGATGGTCAAAACCAGCACTAGCCTGCTCCCCAAGCTTTTGATGGCTCCCTGTTCCACATGAGCTATATAGACTCAATCCACACTCTGGAATCTGATGCTAAAGGCCCACCATGACCCGGCTCCAACTGACATTTTACACACACACCTTACCCAAAGCCAATCCCATCTGCTCACAGATTTCCTGAGATAGCCTGCAATTTTACACCAATATTCTATCCCTGGACTCTCTTGTCTTAGTCTATGACCCCTAACCCAAATTGAGTGTTTCAGGAAAAGAGAAGAATAAGCTTAAAATGAACATTTCAGTCAGCCCTCCAGAAATCCATTCTGTGGCGTACACATCCGCAGGGCAGACTGAGGTCCTCATAGTCACTTGGACATTGTGTCCTTGGTCATGGCTCTCAGATGGTCATGGTTCCTCCAGGACCTGATGACAACCTATATCTCTAGTTGGCATCTTCTTTTGTACCATTCATGCTGCTTTATGCTCTGACACACCCTCCCCAAGCACTCTGCATGCTATCATGACTCCTGGGCTTGTGTGGGCTTTTCTCGGAGCCCAGGACATCATTTTCCACTTTCAGCATCACATTGGAGTTGCAATACTATAGAATTCCTAGGCCTATAATTAGGTGGGCTTTTAAGTCCCTTCAAGGCAAGGCTCATGCAGGCCCTGTGGCTTAGCCCCTGCCCATCCAAGGTCAGAACAGCCTGGAACCCAGCAGATACTCAGTAACTCTTGCTCCTGTCAGGCAACAGCTTTGTGAAGCAGACCAGAACACTAACCTGTCCGTGTGTCCTCCTATTTTGGAAAGTGGATCAACTGCCCAGCAGGTTTGGGTGGGCTGGAGCTGAATGAGAAGAGTAGCCTTTCCTACTCACCTTGGCAGCACTGAAACTCAAGGAGCAAGGCTTCTCAGATTCTTCTGGAAAAAGGCAAGGGAGCAACCTGTTGTCAGTGGGAAACCTGTGTGTTGAGTATACCTTTGGGATAGAACTCCTCCAGGGCTGCTGCACGGACCACCCTTGCACTTGCCTACTGGCCAGAACGTATTTATCAAAAGTCCTCTTGCCGTGGGATCTTGAATGCAATTTAAGACACTTCTAATTAGTTATACCCAAGCCCTGCAATATTGCTGGGTTTATATAATATATTCTTGTTGCAAGAAGATTTATTATTCTGTTGGTTGATTCTATTTTAATTTTATTTATTCTGGCCAAAAAAGAACCTTTGCGGCTCGTCAAGAGATGCGAATTTGTCTTGAAGGACAAGAGAAAGATGCTAACACACATTTTCTACTTCTTCAGGAGTGAGAGAAGCACGGGTAGGGAAAACAATATACCTGGGGCTGAGGAACCAAAGCAAAAAAATATATGCTAAAGATGGTTTTCTGCTCGAACTCTTATCCTCTGATCAGATAATGGTTGGTCACTGCAGCGTCAGAGGGACACAATTAGAAAGACCATGTCCAGAGGACTGGGACTAGAAGAATGAATGGACCCAAAGCTTTGAAGAATAAGGGAAGAAAAATAAACTAGGGCTATGTAGATTACAACAGACTATGATCCATGCCAGGAATGATAATGCTGATCCTTTAATCTCGGCCCTGTGAAACAGTGGCTGAACTAATGTAAGCTGGATAGTTCCAAGGAAAAAGAACTAAGCCTAATATGTGGAACTTCCAGAGACTCAAATTTCAGATGAACAGGGAGAGTTTTCTAATGAACAGAACTGTCTAGAGAAGAAGGAAACCTCCTTGTAAGACAGTGGATTCCTGACCAGCAATAATATTCCATCAGAGGCTCCACAGCCATCAGTGAAGGACAAGCCACTCCTCGGAGGCAGGGCTGGACTCTCTTAGAACCTCCTGAAGCAGAGATTCTCTGGATCAAGGTCCAAGATGGCCAGAGTAGCAGGCTACCATTGCATTCTGAACCCTTAGGAGCTGAGCATATAAGTATGCTCCAGATAGAGAGACCTGCCCCAGGGTCCAACTGGAAGAGTTTGAGACCAGTCCCAAAGATAACTCTGACATTGAAGGAACCATGTCTCAAGATCAACTAGTCTCCAAGCAGAGGAGAAAGAAGACTTCTTTTCTCCTCAAGAATCCTCCTCACTCCCAAGGAGGTCTGGTGCTTACCTACTGTCATCGCTTTGGTGATGATGCTGCCTCTGGGGCTTTGTAGTCACTAGGGCACCATTTTGAAACAATGCACAATCATCTACTAAACGGAACCACTAGTGACTTGAAAGCCCCTGGGCCTTATCTTCTCTGTCACTTTTGATGATGGGTACCCACCAATCTGGGAAAAACTGAGGTGCAGAAAGCCAAGAGGTGGGCCCATGGTTAGCTGGCAGAAGAGCAAGGTAGTAAAACTGCTTCCCCAGAGTCCCCAAGAAAAAAGGCAAGTATTTGTAAGGTAGCCCAGAGCTTTGCCCCTGCCTAATACTGTGCAAGCAAAGCTCTAGTCACATGAGCATGAGCTTTCCCTCAACCAGAGACTGACTCAACAAATGAAACAAAAGCAGATTTTCTGCCTAGTCACATGGTAGCAGAACAAGATGCTGCTCATGACAAATGGCTGGTTGGGTGACTGGCTCCATCCACATTCTGGAAACGATGAGGGCAGTGCCTTCACTGCCCTGAACTTGGTCAGAATGTGTGAAGACTGTTTCCAGGGCTGCTCTGGGAGCTACCCTGGGGAGGTCCCTTGGCTCCTCATTCAGATCACCTAGGAACATAAGTGAAGACGCTCACATCTAATTGGGAACTGAAGTATAAGATACCCAGGACCTTCCCCTTTAGTCTTTGTTAGAGAAAAGGTCAGAAAACCAGTGGTTACTATGTCTATGTTGAATCCACCATGAAGCCTTTGACAAGAATCTGTGCTTTTTAGACTTGTTCCTTTAAGATAAATGTCAATGCAGCAGCCACTGTAGCTGCTGTAAATTCCTCTAGACTTTCCCAGCCTTAAACTAGCTGACATTAGAACTCTAGCCTCCACCTCCCACTACAATGGACTTTGCTTCCCATTCAACCAGATTGGATTGGTTCTGGGTGTGGAGAACTTATAGGAGCTCCATTCCCCAAAGTCATCCAAGAAGGTCAGTGTTGTAACCTTGAAACTGAAGGGTCTGCATGAAAAAGCCAGCTGCACATTCCGACAGCAGCAGAACTTTATCTACTTACCTAACCTCTCAAGGAGCTTGGCAAAGCATTTACTTCTTTGCAGATGAGACTGAGACATAGTTACAAAGTCTCAGTTTCCTCTGCAAACAGTTGTAAGTGCTTAGCAATTATAAGGCAGGAGCCATATCTTACAATATTTCCATGGGATGACTGCAAAGCATTCGTATGGATGGCCATCTCCAGTCATCCCTACCACCTTCCTGGACTTCCACCAAGCCCTGGCACACTTACCAACTGGGGTTGTGATTATTTCAGTTTTGTTGCTCACTCCTGTAAAATCAAATTGGAAGAGCTTCCAGGAATTCTTCTCATTGATTTCAAGCTTGAAATTTTCCCACTTGTAGATCATCTCATTCTCAGGATAGGAAACTGGAAAGCAATGTGAGAAAGAGGGTCATATGAGACTCAGAAGCCCACCTGAGGTCTCCAATAGCATGGAGTCAGCCTGCACAATGCCTCGGAGTCCTGTTTCTGGCCTTGCCAGCTGTGGGACCTTGCCTCTCCTACCTCATTGTTGAAGTCCATTCAATGAATGTGTTTACTGAACATTCCTCAGTATCAGGCCCTGGGCTGGAAATACAGAGATGAGCAAGGCATGAACCCCACCCTTAAGCAATCACATTTAATTTTATAAGACAGTGAGTATACTACTGTGATTTTTGGAGGAGCTCTGAAAAACCTATGTCCATGGAACAGTGGGGAAACAAAGTAGATAAAGATCACTTGGGGACATATGCAGAAAAGACTTCACAAGGCAGGTGATACTCCCATTAAATCTTGAAACTCAAGTAAATATTCTCAATAAGAATGAGTTTGAAGGTGTTAAGGGGCAGCATAGAAAGGTGAACCACCTGGTGTATTGTGGAAAGGCCAAAAGTTCAGGATGGCTAGCTCACAGAGGATGAGGTGCACAGGATTGGGCGGCAGGGTCCAGTCCATGAATGGCCTTGAGGTTCATTCTAAGGAATTTCAAATTGATCCATGAGAGTTAACAGCGGATTTGAGACTAAGAAGTGACTCGATCTAGGTGACCCTTCAGCTAGGTCACTCTGATCCTTCTGTGAGGACAGCATGTTGGCAAGGAGGTTGGTGTAGCAATCCAGACAGAATTAAATTAATGCAGGTGAAGCTGTGACAGGGTGCAGAGAAATAGACGGCATCGACAGAGACTGGGAGGAAACACCAACAGGATGTGCTGATTGATTAGATGCAGGAGGTGAGGGACAGGGAACATCAAAGTTCTTGATTTGGACAACTGGGTGAGTGATGGTCCTCTTCAATGAGACAGATGGGAACCCAGAAGCAACACACTTGTTTTGGTGGTAGAGGTCTGGAGAAGACAATGAATTTCGTTTTGGACATGTGCAGTTTCAAAGTGAAGATGTGGCAAAAGTTCAAGTGGAAGATAACAAAGGCCTAAACCAAGGTAGTGCCAGTGGAGATGGAGAGGAGCAGCCATACTTGAGATACACTTCAGAGGCACGTGGAAGGGATGAGCAACACAGTATTGTTGGCAGGAAAGGAAATGAGGGTGGACGATGGAAGCCCTGCACAACTTGGCAGCATTTTAGGAGAAAAGCAGAGGCAGAAAAATGTAAATGGCAAGGATGAGAAAAAGAAGGAGCCCAGCATGTTTCTGGGGCCCCAGAAACCTAAGAAGGTACTCACAGCTAGAGAAAGATAGAGGGCAAGAGTGAGAATCCATTGGAAATCTGAGCATGTGGAGTGAGCATCCAGCATCAATGGTCATCCTGGAAGGGAGAAAGGAGCCTCATTAGGCTGGCCCTAAGCACTTCCGTATCCACCCAAGTAGTCTAAGGACTACCACCAATGAATGGCCGGAGTCAATTTTTTTGTTTGTTTGTTTGAGACGGAGTTTCACTCTGTCACCCAGGCTAGAGTGCAGTGGCATGATCTCAGCTCACTGCAGCCTCTTGCCTACCAGTCTTAAGCGATTCTCATGCCCTAGCCTCCTGAGTAGCTGGAATTAGCACCAGCACACCCCGCTAATTTTTGCATTTTTAGTAGAGACAGGGTTTTCCCATGATTGCCAGGCTGGTCTCGAACTCCTGACCTCAAGTGATCTGCCCGCCTCAAAGTGCTGGGATCACAGGTGTGAGCCACCATGCCTGGCCCTCAGTAGAATTTAAGACAAAAAGCTCAAAGGAGAGATAACAAGAGAGAAAACAAAACAAAACAAAACAAAACAAAACAAAACAAACAAGCAAACAAACAGCTTAGAACTATCTGGCTACTCTGGGCTCCATCACTAGAGAAATGTATGGACCAACTTCGATCGGCTTTTGTTTTCTCGCCCAGCCTAGTTTCCAAGACCTGCCAACATCCTCCCTACTCTCCCCTACCTTCCTGCCCCCACATGCAATCTTCCCCTGCTGGGCATTCAAGTATCCAACCTGGTCTTAGGTACCTTTGCTACTACCGTGCTGCTGCTCTGCCTGAACAATTTCACCACTGTGGACGTATCTTTATATCCAGTACCCACTTAGGATGGAATTGTCTAGGTAATGCAGTCATACTGGCACATCCTAGTTGGGGGAGCTCTGGACTCGGAGCCAAGTAACTGGGTATCAATTCCAGCTCTGCCACAAACTTGGTGTGTGGTTTTAGCAATATCTTTCTATTTTGAGGCCTCTATATCTGTTACATAAGGGGGCTGGGCTCATGGTCTAGGAAAGCTGGACAGGCCCTTAGGGGTATCATTCAGGATGAGATCTCTGCCCATAGATCTTTAGCTAAAATTATCAGAAGGGGAGAGGGAATTCCAGGAGGTGAGACTCCAGAGGCTTCACATACCTAATTGTGTACAACACCTTGCCATCCTTGTATATGCGGACCATCTGGTTGGGCATGGTGATCTCATGCTCGTGAGTCCTCTTAGAATTCCTAAAAAAGGTGTCCGGGATCCACAGCTGGCTCACCACATTGCCGTTCAAAACAAGAGACTCAAAGGTGTCGTTGTAACAGAGGCGTTCGTCGTACCAGGTCTGGGAGAAGATGATGTCAATGGTGTATTCCTGTTGGGAAGGACAGAAAAGCACATACTTGGGGATGAACAGAAAAAGGACATTCACATGCAAACATATTGTTTGCCAGTCCCTAACCTAGAATCCTAAAGGCGATGTGGTGAAATGTATTGAGCACTAGACCAGGAAGCAGGAGTGGGATAAGGTCCCTTTTCCCTGCTCAGAGGCTCTTCCAATGTCAGAACTAGAAGGGAATTCAGAGGTTACCAAGCCTAATGATCCCAAATGAGAAGTCAGTCATACCCTGCTTGATTACTGTGAGCAAGGGGAACTAGGTCCTCACATCATGCAGCAGTTAACACAATACTCACACAACTCAGGACAATAGAAAAGTTTGCCCTAAACAAAGCTTCCTACTACTTTCTCTTACAATCCCCATTCTGTTCTCAGGTAACACATAGAGCAGGTCTAGTTTCAATTCCAGAGGAGAGATCTCCAGAAATGGTATGTCATTGAATCTGTCTTTTTTCCACATTTCTGAAGTCACGGTGCATCTTACAATTAACACATATCTTTAATGGAGCATTTCTTATTTTTTCTTGATAGTGGCTTAAATTGGTTATGATCTTAAATCAGAGCCAACATTGAATCAAGGAAAGGCACCTGAAGGTTGCAATCTTGCCCTCCTGAGTCTTTTCTCTGGGGTAGACATTCATGACTAAAAGTTTTCGGCTTCAACAACCCAACCACTGGTTTTACCAATAGATCTGCAAGGATTGCACAGTCAACTGACAGTCTACTCATAGGCAACCCTTTTCACCAAAGTGTGGTAGTACTTGTTAGTACTTGGTCCATAGCACTACTACTCACTTTGTGCTGTGTTTATCCTACAAGGTCAACCACACATTTTACAATGATTCCACACTTTGGGAAAGTGTTTCCCAACAGAATGGCAAGTGTGACTATGGTCCATGCAAATCTTACTGACATGGAGCAAATTGAAAGACACTACTGGATAAAACTGAAATCTAGAGCACCTTGCTGGTCACACCATAGTCAAGACTACTGGATTAATGCAGTTGAATTAAGGAAGCCTATGGTCACTAGGTATACATGATCAACGTGAACATAACAATGGGATAGGTGAGATTTGGTAATCTTTAAAGGTACTGTTAGCTCTGATGTTATAGATTCTGAGGATTTTCATTAGCACATGTTTAAGGTCTGTGTGTCACCACAACTATCCAGTTGTTTTTATGTTTCCTTATAAGTGAGAGTAAGAGAACATTTCACTTAGGTAAGCAATAAGACAACATAGGACTGGATCACTAAAAATGACATGTCTGTACACTATGCCCACACTTGGAAATATAAACATGGAATTATGTCAAAATAAAAAAGATTAGAAAATACCCAGAAGACACTGACTGACACTACAGAAAACTGAATGTGCCCTACAAATAAATGATTTCAAGGTAATGTGGAGGCAAGGAGAACTGTTAGACTCTAGTGACAATTAGTGTCACTTTTTTTTCTGTAGAATTGTTTCCATTTATAATCAAAGTCTTAAATAAATGTTCTTGTGACCTTGGCTAAAACTTGCATCTTTCCCTGTTATCCTCTTTGTTAAATGGGAGACTATAAATAATTTGTAAATGTCCCCCACCTCAAAAAAAAACTGCCCTGTTTCCAGAGCTTACATTGAGACTGTCCCTTTACCAGTGGGCAAAGGCTCCATGCCATTCTGTGATGGGCTTATCAAGTAGATGGACTCTTTGGAATCCACTTAGGTTTGTACAGAGGAAGGCGGCATGAGTTTGGCTGTAGGAGTTTTCTATTTCCAGGTGTTCCAAAATAAAATATAATTCCCAACTAGGTCACAGTCTCAGAGGATAGATTTCATCTAGAAACAGACAGGCAATGGTGGCTTAATTCCATGGACTGGGCTCTTCATCTTATTGCTCCTGTGTAGGCTGTGATGCTACTCCAGCCAGGTCAACACCCTCTCAGTCCCCACATTTCCACAGTAAGTCAAACATCCCAGCTCAAAATTGTTTTAAAAATTTACAAGCACACACACCGTTGATTGCATACAGTGAAGTTTCCCCTTTCAGATTTTATCTGGGGAGCACAAATGTTAATTAACCCCAATCCTTCATTCTCCAGAATTACAATAAAAATGAAGTGTTTTGCAGGCCAGGCGCCATGGCTCAAGCCTGTAATCCCAGCACTTTGGAAGGCCACTTCTGGGAGGGCAGATCACGAGGTCAGGAGTTCAAGACCAGCCTGGCCAACATGGTGAAACCCCGTCTCTACTAAAAATACAAAAATTAGCTGGGCGTGGTGGCGGGCACCTGTAGTCGCAGCTACTTGGGAGGCTGAGGCAGGAGAATTGCTCGAACCTGGGAGGCGGAGGTTGACGTGAGCGGAGATCACGCCACTCTACTCCAGCCTGGGTGATGGAGTGAGACTCCATCTCGGGGGGGAAAAAAAAGAAGAAAGAAGTGCTTTGAGTCACAAGAGAAACGTCTATTTAGTCTCATGTTCTTTAAACAAAGAGAATTTTTTTTTCTTTCACTTATTTTTTTTTTTTCACTTTCAAATAAGTGCTGTAAACTCTGAATGTGTGGTGTGTACGTGTGCATAGATATATCCATGATTTTTCGGTCTCCAGATATTGTCTGTCCCATAAAATGTTTGTTAAACATCAACAATGATATTTAATAGGAAGAAGCTAGAAATTTGCACCACTGGTGTTGAAGGGAGGAAAAAACCCTACTGCAATAGAACTCCAAGTAGCTCGAACAGCAAGTACCACAAGTAGGCCAAGGCAGAACTCTGAGTTATTTTAGAAATAAGGAAACTAAGGCTCTATAAGAAAGGGGGCTATCCAAAGTCACACAAATAGTCAATGGCAGCCTGGCCCTGGGATGGCTTTCACTTGCACCAACAATCTCTTTAGGTACCAAGGTCCAATTTTCTCTGCAGAATCCCTAGGTCTTTCCGCTGAGTTCTTCTGCATCAAACAATGCATACCCACAACCATGGAGGCAGGCACGGCCCTCAGGGAAGAAATCAAGAAAATCCCTGATTGCCTTTGCTGCCCAGGACAAAAGACTGTAAAAGCAGCCACCAAACTGCTGGGAGCCAACCATGGAAGGGAAGACTGAGAATGTTCCCTGGAGTAGGCCAGATAAGCAGACAGAAAAGAGCTGGCAGAACCTGGCTCCCATTTGTATGAGAGCCTCTGACCCCACCCTGCCCCACCTGCCTCCACAAATAGCCTTCCAAGTGTCTCTACAGTCCCAAGTGGCTGGCAGTTTAAACTTGGCCAGCAGAGCCTCCTTCATTCCCAGGCCTTGCGAGCTGCTTGGTAGCCAGTGGGAAGCCTTTCCCTCTGCACTCACACTGTGCTTATGCTCTATGTTATGAAGTGTTCAAATGAGCATTTATTTCTATTTGACAATTGTAAGTTCATTACATATCAATTGATAACTAACACTTCACTTTTTCCCCAGTTTGACAAACGAGCTTGCTATGTACATCTCTTTTAGCTCAGCCGAAACTCTAGAAATTCAGTGTTTTGGAACTAGAATCAACTGCGATAATTACCACAGCAAGAAAAAGCGTTACTAACTATTGATGCTACAATGCGCAGTGATTCCCAGATTGTTCATTGCCTTTTAATCTCAGACTGGGTGTTACAAAACCGTGCACTCAGGTTTTCTTCCTGGAGGACAAGGCCTGCTTTCTACACAACATCTGACTGAAAGGTGTTGAAACTCCCCTCAAGCAGTTACACCAACCATGTACCCAATGCTGGGACTCACATTTCTGAGAAGGCTCAGTTTCCTCAAATGTAAAACAGGGATCCATGTCCTAATGGCAGTTTTGGCTTCTATGCAGGTTGTCATGAGGATCCAAGGAGACAAGAATGTACTGGGTACTGGCCTGTTCTGTGACTGTGTGGCAGAGACATGCGTCCCCTCATTACCAAGTACACCATAGAACAGGGACCTCCCACAGCTTTAAAGAACTATTTGGAACCATGTAGAATGCAAGACATTTCAGGACAATTTAACACCACATGTGAGGGTTTAGAATTTTCAAGACACTTGGCTCAGGCTAAAGTGCCACCTTACTGGCTAAAGAAAATAAAGTTGTTGGCTCTTTTCTGAACGAGTCCTGTGTTCCATGCTAGGTTTGGTGACTGCTGGGTTATTAGACTATATCCTTCAAACATTGTCAGGTGAGGCCACTGCTGGCAGCATGAATAGCCATGGAGCAAGGAGAGACAGGGCATTCAGCTACTGTGAGTGGGGCTACTGCTCTGCTACAAGGGCTCTTGTAGATAGAAATTGATTTCCCAAACAGCAAGGAGATTTGAGTCACAAATTCTCCACTACTCTTCAACTTTACAGGATGCTCTATCTTACCCAGAAAGCAAACCAAGGCAACTTAGCGCCCTTTTCTCCATTTGTCAATGTGTGTGTTCTCTCCATTCTACCTAAGGAAATTCAGCCACCACCAATTGGGTGGAGATTGACATGTTAGAGAAGAAGGAGCAAACCAGCTTGTTGGAAATTAGACTGATTACTTCCAAATAAGGTTGGTAGTGCCTTAAAGTCAAGCCAAAGGAGCAGAGAACTAGAAGAAAGGAACAAATAAACGGCTATGCAAATTTCTGGGAGCCATGAGGTTACTGTGGACTGAGCACTATATTTGGCTTTTGGCATGCTAAAGAGGAGAAGCAGAGACTGCTGCAGGAGGCTCTCTGCCCAGCTAGAATAGCATCCTGAGCCACTTTCCCCACTCCTACACCAATGACCTGAAAGGGTCAACAATGACAACAATGGTGGGACCACAAGCCCTCAACCTCTGGTTCTTGCACAGAACTTAGTGTTTCTTAGTTTATAAACAATACTAGCAAAACTAATTGCTAAATTCATACCCATTTTTAAAAAGGTAAACTGCAACACAAAAAGGAGACTACAATTCTCATAGTGGTAAACACGCTAGTAGCAGCAAAAAGTAAATCTGATTATCAAGGAAAGAGTCAAAAAAAAGAAAACCCCACCAATTTTAAAATGTAAACAGAAACTCAAAAACATCTATCTGCTCTTATGCTTCTGTTCTTCCTTGTTAGTTCTCAGCAACTCAATTCTAGGAGTTGCTCAAAAGAAGAACATCATGATCATGTGTAGCAGGCAGACTCTTAGATGTCCTCCAATGTTCTTCACTTCCTGGTGTTTGTGCCCTTCTGTAATCCCCTCCACTTGACTCTGGGATGGACCTCATGATTTGTGTCTGATAAGAATACCACAGAAGCAATGGGATGTCACTTCTAAAATTAGATTATAAAAAGTCTGTGATTTCAATCTTGAGCACCTTCTCTCATACTCTTCCTCACTCTGAAGGAAGCCAGCTACCATATTGTGAGCTACCCTGTGGATAGGTGCCCATGGCAAGGATAGAGGAAGACCTCCAGACCACAGCCAGAGAGGAACAGAATCCTGCCAATCCTGTGAGTGGTCTTGGAAATGGATCCTCCCTCAGTTGAGCCTTCAGATGAGACTCCAGCCCTAGCTGACACCTTGATTACAGGTTTGTTAGAGACCCTGAAACAGAGAACCCAGCTAAGCCATGCCTGGATTCCTGACCCACACAGACTGTGAGATAATGATTTTTTTTTTTTTTTTTTTTTTTTTTTTTTTTTTTTTTTTTTTTTTTTTTTTTTTTTTGAGACAGAGTCTCTCTCTGCCGCCCAGGCTGGAGTGCAGCGGCCGGATCTCAGCTCACTGCAAGCTCCGTCTCCCAGGTTTACACCATTCTCCTGCCTCAGCCTCCCAAGTAGCTGGGACTACAGGCGCCCGCCACCTCTCCCGGCTAGTGTTTTGTATTTTTTTAGTAGAGACGGGGTTTCACCGTGTTAGCCAGGATGGTCTCGATCTCCTGACCTCGTGATCCGCCCATCTAGGCCTCCCAAAGTGCTGGGATTACAGGCTTGAGCCACCGCGCCCAGCCATGATTGTTGTTTTAAGACACTATGTTTTGGGGATAATTTGCTACATAGTAAGGCATAAGCAGTGTGCCTGAAGAATCAGGCAGCCAAAGTCTCATGGTTGGGGGTTGGGGAACCTTGCTCTTCCACTTAGCCTATGTAAACACCTTGATTTTCCATGAAGGTTAACTTAGCTTTGAGGGTCTATTTGCAAGGCCCGTCTCAGAGCCAAGGCTCTAAGCTCACCCAGTCACATGGCACTTTTTGGATACCTGTGAGTATGCTAAAATTTTGTTTGCCTTGGGCCAAGAGATCTGTGACTGTGATGGAGTTGCTTACCACAGCCTTCCTCAGTGTCAGGCTCTGCAGATGCAAGTGATTCTTGCAGAGCATCTTTCATCACTCATTTGCTTAGGTAACATATACTGAGCCCTTGACATCAAGGAGCTCATGGAGGAGACAGCAAGGCCAACATACCACAGATAATTACAATGAAATGATGTAGGGAAGATCAGGTAAACAACTGCGATAGAAGCTAGAAAGATGTAACTGCCAAAGACAGGAATGTGGTGTGAGAAAGAAAGGAGCAATTAGTAAGTGTGGAGGTCAGGTGAGATGCCGTGAATGAGATGCGGTCTGAGTTAGATACTGAAAAAGAAGGCAGCTGACAAGTAAGAAAGTGGAACAATGGCATACCAAATAGAAAATCACTTGAATGAAAGCTCAGAGGTACAAGGTGGTCTGGGAATGCCAATATTCTAGTGTGACCACAGCACATGGTCTCTAAAAGGGTGAAGAGGAATACAACCATGGAGGGCCTTGAACTGCATGTAATAAGCAGTGCTGGGACTGCAGGAGGAGCATCACTTGGGAGGCCAACTTAGTAGGTGGAGTAGGTGTTTTCTAGGTGGGAGATGATGAAAGCTAAATGGGGGCAGTGCTGACACTATGATTATATGAGTGGAGAAGGAAAGAAGGAAGTAGAACAAAAATATAGAAACAGTCTTAGAGCAAAAGCTAGTAACTTTAGACTTATGTCCATACAAATAATTATCAGAAGAAAAGAGGCATTCCATTGTGGTATTTAAAATTGCTTTATTATTTTTATTTTGAATGAAAAAACTGGAAGATATGGTCATGATTCTGAAGATCCTCTTCAAGTAGCAAGGGACTTACCTTTTCCAGTCTCATTCTCAAGCCAGTGGTTAAAAAAATCCCTTCCTCCCTCCAGAAATAAATTATTGGAGTTGTTACAGAAATACAGAGCAGAAAGCAGAAGCCTGTGGAAGGCCCTATAGGTCAGCCCCTGGGCTTCTAGGAAATACTGTAAGAAAAGCTTAGTACTCACCATGTCCAGGATAGAGAGAGGACCAAGGCTGTTGACGGAGATCTCAACAGTGACCACAGTGGGCTTCTCTGTAAGATAAGCAGAAGCAGCAAAGGGTAAGTGTCAAACAGGGGCATGGGACAGGGGAGGAAGTAGTCAGAGGGGATGAAAGGGGAGTCAAGTAAGTGTTGGACCACACAGTTTCAGCATCTAATCCTATTTCTTTATTTGTTCTTTCATGGCAAAACCAAGCTCATGGACTGTTAAGAATTGGACATACATCTTGAAGATCAAAAATCTAGTTTAGTCCTCTCATTTTACCATTGGAAAAACTGAGGGCAAGAGAGGGAAAAGTCTTGATCAAGGTCAATGACACTGCTGAGAATAGAGTTAATATCTCTTACCTGACAGGTCAACAGCAGATATTCCTGTCCATGTACATGGCACCTTCTGTTACTGCTCAGGTCCATTCTCCCTGCCTATACCCTCAACCCCTGGACCCTCTAAGGAGGGGAAGAACTTTGTTCTGCCACTCACCTCCAATGCCAGGGCGCAGTTTGTGGTCATAATTACTCAGGATAGTGTTCAGGATGCGAGAGGCTTCTGGCAGTTTGCCAGCTCTGCGCCCAGTCTCGGTCTTAGTTGACTTTGTTTCCTCAGAGAAGAGCTTATTTTCCAGAGGCTGGGGCGGGGGTCCATAGACGACATCATGGGCAGAGGCTTCATTCTTTGATTCAGTCTGAGGTCCCTCGACCCTAGAACATTCAAACGAAAAATGAAGCTCTGCCCTGCAGTCTGTAGGGGCCCCAGCTAGTGCTTCTTGGGACAGAAGCAAACCGAAACAAGTTTTCAACACAGAACTTAGTTAAATTGTGACTGGTAACAGCAAATTATAAGACAGTGACAGATTAGGCTTGTGAATTTCTTTTAAATCTTGCTGCTCTTTGGGGACTTTCTATGCTGTCCTTCTTTTATGATAACTCTTTTATTAAAAAAAAAAAACAAAAGCAAGACCTAGATTTTAAAAGAATGTTCCACATGAAATGAAGAGGGCATTTATGTCTGAGCGCTGGCCCACTGTGACTAGCCTTGGCCTCTAGTCGGCCTGACCAGCACCAACTGGGAGTGAGGAGCAGGCTGAGGGCCAAGGCTGAGAGGAATTCTTGCGAAAGCCAGAGTGGCCTCTCCCAGAGAGGACCAGAAAATTGTGGGAATATTTTGCAGTTTTGTTGGTTGTGTAATACTCGTTGCACTGGGGGCAGGGGAAGGAGATGAAGAGAAGGAGGCTAAAGAGCAGCCATTGTGGGTGTCTAAACAGGAAAGGCAGGAGTCCTCCACCCACAGACAGCCATCCAGGAACTGACTGCCCAACAGGAGTCCACCCTGAGCTCCACAGCCATGCACCACAGCCAAGAAAAAGAAGAAGATTAGTAAGAATAATTGAATTAAACAAAAATGTTAAAGGCCATCTGCCAAAGTATGAAACTCACCGATGGTGTTAGAAGTCCGGATAGTGCTGCCTTTGCTGGGAGGCAGTGACAAAGGGGGCTTCTGAGGTCCTGCTCACGTTCGGGTTCTTGATTTGGCTTTCTTTACACCGCTGTGGTCATATTCTGACAACTCATCAACTGTACACTTATGATTTGAGCACTTTTCTGTATACATGTTCTAATTCCATAAAAACGTGTTGTAAAAAATCAAAATGCCCCACCTGCTAATATCTGGATCTCATTTTATTTAAAAGCAAACTCTTAAAAAACAAACAGAAATCATTTATGACATAATAGGAGAGATTTGAACACTGAGTAGATAGTTGAGGCATGAATAAATTATTCTTAAATTTTTGGTGTAATTATGGTATTTTCTTATGCTTGTGAAATCTTTAATGACTAGAAATACATACTAAAACAATTACATATAAAATGATATGATGTCTGAGATATGCTTCAAGACAATCTAAGTCGGAATTGGAGAGTGGGTGGGGTAAAAGAAAATAAGAGTGGCCATGAATTCACAAACAATGGGGGTGGGGATGGCTACATGGAGATTCCGTGTACTGTTCCCTCTGCCTTTATATGTCTTTAAAAAATATATAATTAAAAGTCTTTTAAAAAGCCATCATCCCATATTAATCTGTGATATTGGAAGGCAGGAGAGTGGTTTCCTTTGGGGAGGAAAGTGTACAGGGACAAGCATTTTGGAGATGCGTGTGTGTGTGTGTGTGTGTGGTAAGGGGATTGCAATGCTGTATTTCCTGATCTAGGTGTTGGTTACATGGGCCTGTTTACTTTGTGAAAATCCACTGAGCTGTTCACTCATGATGTCTATGCTTTTATACTGGCATGTCACACTTCCAAAATGATTTTTTTTAAGCCATAAGGCAATTTGTTTCCTAAAATAAGGGGTAAACAGGGCAAGAGACATTGGCATGATCCCTGTATTGCAGACCAAGGGACTGCCAACTTGGGCAGCAAAATGCATTTTTCTGCAGTATTTCAAGCTGTTAGAATTGCTTAAGTGGCATACAGATGTGCCAAATCCACACCATTTCTCATGTCTGAAGTGGCTACTTCCCATTGTGGTCTGGGGAAGAACTGGACTTCGAAAATACAGTTTCTACTTTCAAATGCCATATTTAGAAGATGTCTTCTTTTCCTGAGGCCAAATTCCCAGCCATCTCAAAAGATAAGGGCCAGTGACTATGGGAAGTGAGGAGGGAAAATGGAGACCTGAGATCCTGCAAAATAAGTGATGTGGCTGGAAACATGGCACAATCAGAACCGGCAGCAGTGGTAGACTGAGCACTGCCAGACAGGACCACCTAAAAGCCTGAAGCAGCCCCTCCCAGATGTCTGAAATCCATGGACAAGATCCTCCCAGCTGCCCCATGTTTAAAAGTGCAGAGGCAAACAGATAAACCCGAAAGCACCGAGACCACCAAAGCCCTCCTGCCCCTAGACTAGGTCTGCAATGAAAATGATAGCAGAGGGTCATAAGGTGGCTTTAATCCTAAAATTGGCTTTTGCCAGTTAAAAACAAACAAACAAACAAAATAAAATCTCATCCTGAGGTCTTTGGGGTTAAAGAGCTGCTGACAATGCATACCTTTCCCCAGTCAGCCATTAAGCTCACTTTCGGGGCTAGAAGGAATAAAAACTTGAAAAACACTCATACATTGGAATAGTGGGATTTTCCAGGGGAGTTTTTCAGGCATTCACATGTCTCCAGACACAATGGTCCAGCATGAAGTTGAATCTCTGCACTACCCCCTCCCAAACAGTCGACTGCTGGTGGCGTGAGAAGTGGGGTGGGGGTGGGGGGCATAAGAAAAGATGTTGGATTTTTATCTAAATCAGATCTCTTTTTCATTATACAGATGGACCAACTGAGGCCCAGAGAGAGGAAGGACTGTGCCTCAAGTCACACAAATAATTTGAGGCTAAGCCTGGACCAGAGAGAGGTCTTGTGGTTCACTGTGGCCCAGTACACCCCATTGTCACCTCCCCAGCTCTTTTCTAGCACCACAGGTTGCTACGCTTGAAGAGTAGTTTCCATTTCCCCAGCCCCCTTTCCCTGCTGTTTTCCTCTCTGACCCCCCCCCCACTTCTTATTTCCCTCATCCCAGAGCCATCTTTTGCCCTAGCCAGTCACCATGTCAGCTTTCTCAACTAGTCCAAATTCCATTTGGAGGGATGTGGATGACTGGAAATTGCTAGCACGCATAGAAAAACATTTACCAAGCCCTTGCTGAGGCTAGCCCCACTCCAGGGCATCAGTGAGCCAGCAGGGAGCCACACATCCCCTTCTCTGAAGAGCTAACGCAATCTCGGGTAGGGAAAGAAGTCACCCCCGCTCCCCACAACAGATAAACAAGACACAAGCCCAGTGCCATGGAAACTTCAAGAAAGCTCCACAGATCAGGAAGCTCGCAAACTTGTGACACTTCACACCCAGCAGGAACCATCTCAAAACAACAACAACAACAACAACAAAAAAACAAAAACAAAAAACGAAGCAGTCATCTTCCACCCCAAAAAGCGAGAAATCTAGGGGACAACCTTCCTAGCCAAGTCTCAGGGCGAGGAGAAGGT
>NW_012100521.1:57519-60836 GCF_000951045.1 Mandrillus leucophaeus | reverse complement strand
CTGGGCGGAGGAAACTCGCGGCCCCACGCTGTGGCCGGCAGGGAGCTGCTTCAGGGACAAGATGCGGGGCTGGATGTGCTTACGCCCCAGAGGCGACCCCCTCCTGCCCGTTGGGGCGCCGCGGGGTCAAACTGTGCTCTCCAGCCGTGGCTTCCTCCCCGCCACCTGTTGCACCCCATTGCTTCCCCAAGTCTCCTGGCTTCAACCTAGCTGCCTCTCTGGTTTTCCCAGCTCTCAGCCCACAATCTTCAGTCTTTCGAAATACAAGTCTTGTCGTATAAAGGAAGCCGGGTAACTCAGCACCTTCCTTGGCATACGGAAGAAGAGAGACAGGGGTCTCCCCAGCAAGCTCTGATGTGAGGTACTCCACAGGGCAAATTCCCAGGTATTTGGGGACAGGGAGGACCCGCCAACAGAGGACCCGGCAGAGACATTCACTGGAGAATTTTCTCTGAACCCCAAGAGGACACTGCCACAATGTGGCTCCCGCTTTGGCCCCAGACGCTGAGTGTGAGAGGGACCACCTGGAATAGAGGAGGCTTTGGAAACCTCCTTAAGACTGGATGGCCGAATCTTTCTGGAGACTTGGCACCAGGTGATAGCAGAAGACATGAGAAGGCACAGAGAGGGAAGGGGCAGTGCCCCTCTTCAGGGGAGACATGTCAAGAGTCTCAAGCATACTTGGACTTCATCTTCTTTACCTAGATCCTTCTGATTTGCTTCAGAAAGAGAAGGAATGACAAAGATTTGTGTACCAAGCTGGTGCCAGACACTAGCAGCATCCTCACCTGTTGCTCTAGAAAGGGCTGTGTGCATCCTTGAAGAGGCTTAGCTCTATCACACTCATCTAAAACACCCTCTTCACCACCCCACCTCCCAAGCATATCACTCTGCTTTGTGCTCTTCACAACACTGCTCACTCATTGATGATTTTCTTGGGCATTTTTTTTATGAGCTTGTTTACAGTAGGTCTCTCCTACTGAAGTAAGCTCAGTGACAAACACACACATGCATACACACAAAATATGTCTTGTTGGGGTCTCCACTGTATCCCTAAGACTTAGCAGAGCTCTGGGCACACAATAAGCACTCAACCAAATATGTCACTGATTTATGTGCAGCTGTGTGTGTCCTACTACCACTGAGTCAGTCCACTAGGACCTGGGGCTGCCTTCAGACTATGGTGCAAGAGAGAAGAAGAGACTGCAGGAGATGTTTAGGCTTGCACAGCTCCTCACTCTCGCCCCCCGACATGCACGGAAGAGCCCCATACTTTCTTTCATGCGTTGCTGCTGAAATTTTTAATAACTTTTGAACAAGTGGCCCTGCATTTTTATTTTTTCCTGGGCCCTGCAAATTATGTAGCCAGTTTTGCCCTAGGGAAAAATGCTGCAGAGCAGGGAACAGGCAAACAGGCGGCTTTGCTGAGCCCATGAGGAAGAGAAGGCTGCCAGTCCTGTCCAACACCAGACTGCTATGGAGAGGAGCATGTCTGCCCTTACTGTAGCCAGCCTGGGATTTGTAGTGTCCTATATGCATGTCTCTTCCTCCACTGACATTGGAAGTCCGGGAAATGAAGGTTTTTCTGATTTACCTGTATTCCCCTGGATTGAGCACAGTGCCCAATGACCAGTAGGCATTAATTACATTTGCTGAATGAACTACTGAATCCCAGGCAGACAAAGGAAGCAAGTGATTACAGCTCACTCATCAGAGAATCCCAGGCACTTTTCTCTTACAGGTTGATCTTAATCATACTTTGCCATCTTCCTTATAAACCTCATCAAAGGGATAGCTCATCCATAGGATAGCTGTGAGGATTTGTGGAGGCTACAGAATGTTATTATTATTTTGTAGTTTCCCAAGTATTTGTCACATGCTTGTCTAGATCAGGCCATCGACTTTATGATAGAGGAATATACAGCAAGGACTCAGATGATGTCTTGGCCCTTACATATGTTTTTCAAGAGAGGAGTGGGAACTTTTTTTTTTAAATTTATTTATTTATTATTATTATTATACTTTAAGTTCTAGGGTACATGTGCATAACGTGCAGGTTTGTTACATATGTATACTTGTGCCATGTTGGTGTGCTGCACCCATCAACTCGTCAGCACCCCTCCTGTCTCTTATACACATCTAGATGTGTATAAGAGACAGCTTCAAGAAAGCTCCACAGATCAGGAAGCTCGCAAACTTGTGACACTTCACACCCAGCAGGAACCATCTCAAAACAACAACAAAAAAAACAAAAACAAAAAACGAAGCAGTCATCTTCCACCCCAAAAAGCGAGAAATCTAGGGGACAACCTTCCTAGCCAAGTCTCAGGGCGAGGAGAAGGTGTGAGGGAAGATGGTTGTTCAAGGGAAACCTGAAAAGGGAGAAGGGGATTGAAATCTAGGACCCAAACCACAGACTTCAGAAAATAATATTCCTGGCCTCTGGCTCCAGTCTACCCAAGGCCCAGCAGGGTGTCTAGGGATGAGTTAAGGAAGGGGGAGGCTGTCAGCAGTGGGGAGGGGTATAGCTGGTGCGGGAGCCCTTAGACTAAACCAAAGCTCCTGCCTGAGACTGGCACCAACAGGAGCAGCGGCATGGGAAGCAAGGAAAGTCAGAGTTGCCTGGCGCAGTGCCTGGAACTCAGTAGGCACTCTTAAAAAAATGTGAGCAGCAGAGAACAGACGAGGCAACACTTACACATTTTTGGCGCAGTTAAGCTCCCTCAGCCCGCGCACCGCCTTCTCGAAATGCACCCCCGACCCCCTAGTAGCTGAAGCCTGCCCTGGCCGGTCCCCCCCGGGGCTGCTCCCCTGTTCCTGCGCAAGACTCCTAGAAGGAGTGCTTGTCACCAGGCCATCGCAGTGCTTCTGAGAGCGGGAATCCGAGAACGGGGGTCCCGTCTTCCTTTTGGAGATCCCCTTCAAGGACCCCGGGAATCCATCCTACAGTGAACCGGGCGGAGGCTGGCGCGCATCGAGGGCACGCAGTACTCAGCCAGCCCGCGCTAGGGCCGGGGCAAGGCGGGCGCGGGGCTCGAGGAACGCGGGGCCGCAGGGATCCCAGGAGCCGTCCCTGCTCCCAGGGAGAGGGGGCTGGGCGCGAAGGGCTCCTGGGTCCCGGGATGGAGACTCACCTCGACTGAAGGATCAATAAGATGCCTAGGAGGACTGGAAGAACTTTGGACAACATTTCCGCGGAGACCGGAGCGACCACCTGTGCGGAGGTCGCGGTTCACGGTCTGTACGCACTGAGCGCTGTGTGGAGGGTTTTGCTGGGCTCCAACTTTCACTCCTCCCACTCGCCCCGCCCCGTCCCG
>NW_012100521.1:41976-55084 GCF_000951045.1 Mandrillus leucophaeus | reverse complement strand
GTTGGTGTGCTGCACCCATCAACTCGTCAGCACCCCTCAACTCGTCATTTACATCAGGTATAACTCCCAATGCAATCCCTCCCCCCTCCCCCCTCCCCATGATAGGCCCCGGTGTGTGATGTTCGAGGAGTGGGAACTTATGGTAAAATTAGTAAAAAATTACTAACTCAAGGTACAAAGTCATGAGGACCCCAGAGTTCCGAGGAAAACACTTACATGGTCCCGAGCCTCTCAAAGCAAGAGGAGGGTGTTATAGGCAGCAGAGGTGCAGAGATGGACATTCCAAGTTGAGAGCCAGCCAGGGTGTTGAAACCAGATATGTGTGGTGTTTGACAGAAAACAAGGAGGAGACTGCCTGAGGCATTTGTGAAGAGAAATTTTTGGAGATAAAGCTGGAGTGGGAGGTTGGACAAGCAATTGCACTTTATCTGTGGGCAAGAGGGGAGTTGCAGACGAGTACCAAAAGGGGATATTTTATGTCCAAATGCTGTTTCAAAAGATCCCTCTGGTGGTGGTAGGCAGGAGAGTTTGCAGGATGGAGAGTTGGAGCCTCTTTTCTCCCAGCAAACAGGATCAGAGCCACAGGGATGGTCAGAAGAGGAGCCACAGGAGGGAGCAACATCTAAGATGTGGAATTGACAGATGGAGTTGGGGAGGAGGCAAAGGAGGGAGGTTTGTTGGAGAAGGCTCACAGGGTCTTCCCAGGTGACCGGGGTGGCAGAACAGAAATAATGAAGGCAGGAGGAGGAGAAAGAGCTTTTATTTACAGCCATGATAGCAGCTCCCTGCATTTTGCATTTCACTTTCTAAAGTTCCATTAGAAATAAACATTCTCATTTGGTGTCTAGGTATGTGTATGTGTGTGTGTGCATGTATGTGCAAGCACACCCCTCTCCCTGGCTGTTGGTACTTCAGATGTGCTTCTCTTCAACTAGATATTGAAGCTGAATATAAACAAAACTGTTAGTAGAGCAGCTGTATTTTCATAACTAAACCAACTACCCATTGATCAGAATAGCAGTGAGCAAGCCCCTTGTCAGTTGTGAATTATCAAATTAAATAACCAACATCAAACCACCATGTGACCTGCTATATATGTGATTTAGGGACAAAACCAGAGTTGCTGGTCATAAAGTCTGTGTGTTCGTGCCCTAGCATGGCCTAAACTGTAGCACGTGCACACATGCTTTTCTTATTAGGTCAAGGAAAAAATACCAGCCCAGACAAATCTTACATGACTCTTAGCTTGTTAAGTTCCTGGGCTTGCAGCAAGACCGAAATGCCAGGGACACTGGGGGAGGCAACTAAAGAAAGAACTATGTACAGGGCTAAGCCAAGTGCAGAAGTGGATGAAGGAGCAAGCAGGGGACAACCAGACTTCAAAGCAGATAGACTAACAGTGGAGGCAGAGGCAGTACACGGTAATGACCAGACCTCTGTGCTCCACTGCACACAGGGCACAGTTTGAATTTCAGATCATCCCCTAACTACTGGCTAAATGACTAGGAGCAAGTTCCTTAAAGCCCATGAACCTCATATTACTCATTTGTAAAATGGAAATTATAATACTTCCCACCTCACGTGACACCTGTGATGATTCAATGGCAAAGACCAGGTAAAGCAGTTAGCACCATATCTGGCACACGGTCAGTACTCAACAGAGCTTACCTGCCATTCTCAACATTATTATAATTATCTAATAACTGATAAATGACCATGCAGGCATACTTGGTATCCTTGAGGTCTTGAATAACACCAGGAAGTATCTGGCCAAAGAGCAAGACCTCAGGCCTAGGCATACACTGCAGAACAAGGGCTCATGTCCCAAGGTGGTTGAAATGCTGTGAACAAAACAGGATTCTAGACCTCAGGAAACTGGACCACTGTGAGCACCGCAGGCTGGTGGCACCAGGCTATAAGGGACTAGAGAGGCATGACTGGGGGTGGAGATTGACACATGGGTGGCATTCAAAACCATAGAACTGGATGCAGTCACCCAGGGAGAGATAAACAGGCTTAAGCTTGATTCCTGAGAGGGGTGTCACAGAAGCCAACACAAGGGAGGGCATTTCTTGTAGACTGGTGGTTTTAACCATGTGTTAATACGTCAAGGACTGAATGGTGTCCAGTGGATGACTCAACAAGGAGGTCATTGGTAAGCTTTGGGCAGGGGCTGATCCTCAACACAGAGTTGAAGGGTGTGTGAGATGGACAGGTAAGAGAAAAGAGTGTATGACTGTATACAGCTTGCTTGAGAAGTGGCTTGAAAGCAGTGAGAACTGTGACTGTCTCCCACACCAAATACAGGGAGAGAGGCTTAGTGCAGGGGCCATGTCTGATTCTGCTCTGGGCCCGAGGGTTTTAGAGAAGGAGAGAAAGAGATTTAAGGAGAATGCCAATAATGCTGGCAAATGCTGTTGGTTGAGAATCTTGAGATCTGGAAAGTGTCTGCTCTGAGGGGTGAATGTGTGAGGAGGATGTGAAGTCAGCAGGTATAGACAACTCCTCAGGAAGCTCAACATGAAGGAAGACACAGTGCAACAGCTAGAGGGAGGCAAATATTTGAAGCATTTTGATTTTTGTGTTTTACAGATGCATGAGACAGAAACATGTTTATAGGCTGAGAGGGAGAAGCCAATTGAGGGGGAGAGGGTGGAAAGCCTTCATGAAGCAGTTGTGTATGGTCAGAGCCCAGTGGTGAGAATTGGCTACTGGTGGAGGATGAACGTTTCTTCCTCAGAGGAGGGAAGGACAGAAGGAGAGGAGAGGACACAAATGGACTCATTCATTCATTCAACTAATATATGTTACTATGTGCCAGGTACTAGCCTAGGTGCTAAAGATCATAGTGATGAGAAAAGCACATTGAAATCCTTGTTCTTGTGAGGCATACATCCCAGAGAAATGAGACAGGCCTCAAATAATAAATATAAGTAACAGGCAAGTTATATTAGAAGGTAATAAATGGTTTGGGGAAAAATAAGCAGAATCTGGTAAGTAAGATTCGGAGTGCTATGGGGGGATAATTTTAAATAGGGTGCTCAGGCAGAGCATCACTGAGAAGGTGATATTTGGGGAAAGAATGTTCTAGTAAGAATGAAGAAAAAGTGAAAATTATTAACACAGGCCCAACGAGAAAGTCAGTGTGACTGGAATAGAGTGAAGAAAGAGGAAGTAGCAGGAGATGAGGTTAGAGAGAAAACAAGATTGAGCTGACAAATCATGGAGTGTCATGTAGCCATTGGAAGAAGATTAACTTTTCTTCTGATTGAAAGTGGGAGTCACTGGGAGAGTTATGAGAAGAGGAGTGATACAATTTGAATTACTTTTTTAAAGGACCGCTGCCCTTAGAATAAATTGATGATGGTGAAGATAAAAACAGAGGGGCTAATTAAGGGGCAACTGCAGCAATTGCAGAAGAGGTGATGGTCACAGTGGAGATAGTGAGAGGTGTTCAGACTCTGGGTATATTTTTAAAATGGAATCAATAGGATGTCCTGCCAAATTATATGAAGTGTGAAAGACAGATGGAAGTCAAGGATGGCTCCAGAATGGTAGAACTACCAACAGCTGAAATGGGGAAGGCTATGGATAGAACAGGTCTTTGTTTGTTTGTTTGTTTGTTTCTGCTGTTAGTTTTGTTTTGTGGGAGTTTGGTTTTCCTGGAATTTTGGTTGATTTTGTTGGAAGATAGGTCAGAAGTTCAATTTTCCACATGGTGATTTGAGGTGTCTATTAGACTTCCAAATTCAGGTGTGTTCCTGAGTCTGAAATTTGGGTGGGAGAAAAGTGTAGCCTGGATACATACATTTGGGAATCTTCAGTATAGAGATGGCACTTAAACCTTGAAACTGGATGAGATGAACATGAGAGTGAATGTAGTTGGAGAAGGGAAGTGAGACAAGGACTGAGCCCCGAGATGAAGAGGATGGGAAGACGAGAAGGAGCCAGGGAAAAAGACTGAGAAATGTGACCAGTGAGGTAGGAAGACAATCAAGAGAGTGAAACATCCTGAAAGTCAAGGAGGGAGGGATCAACTGTCAAATGATGCCAGCAGGTCCAGAGGAGTAAGACTAAGAATTGACCATGGGGTTAGCAACATATAAGTCATTAGTGTCCTTGAGAAGAAAAATTTCTATGGTGTGTGTGTGTGTGTGTGTGTGCGTGCACGTGCGTGTGTTGGGAAGGGTGGGCAGGAAAGGTAAAAGACTGCTCAAGCAGGTTCACAAAAGACTAGGAATTACAGACAATGAGCTTAGACACCTCCTTGGAAGAGTTTTGTTGCAGAAGACGGCAGCAAAATAGGGCAGTTGTTGAAGAAGGAAAGAGACTCTAGAGAAGGTTACATGGGGAAAATAACAGCATGTGTGTATGCCGAGGGGAATGCCAAAGTGCAGAGTCAACCCTTTATACTACAGGGTAGGGAAGAGGAGTGCTCTGATGTCACTGAGTCAGCAAGAAGGGATGAGATACAACCCTTTGGAAGCAGAATTAGAGGAGGTGACTACCCTACCTCCAGACTCTGAGAAACATGGAGTGTGGAGAATGAGTCTCTTCACTTGCTCCCAGGAACTGGTACCTAATCACAATGTATTGATTGGGTTAAGGACTGAATGAATAGTCAAGAGGCCTGCAGGGGAAGCTACATTCTCCAGGCAGAAAGGAACTGTAGTTGGATTTGGACAAAGAGGTAGAAGTAGTATTCAGAGATGAGATGGGAGAGAGGGAGGCATTTTTCTCCTAGAGCAAGGTGCTGGTGGGCCAGTGGGAGAGTTTGAAGATGTGGATGGGGCACAGGAGTGCTCAGAGGTTCCATGGAAGTTGAAGAAATGCAGAGTAGTACTATAGAGCACAGTGGAGGGCTGAGGTGGGTCTTGCTGAGGTTTGAGGGAGATGACTAACTGCACCCTCTCCCCTCCCCTGGAAATTCAGAGTAATTAATACAAAACATATTGGGGTCAGAGAGATATAGAAATGTGGATACTTCCCCCACATCCCCTACAGTTCTCATCTTCACAAAGCCCTTCCCCCAATGTACAACCCTGCCTCCTTTGTGTATTCTAATTCTTTGTAAGAGGGGTAACACTTCAAGCTCCTCCCTTCTGTCTCACAGGTGCTGTTCTGGGTGTTGAGGATGCAGTGACAAGGCAGAATAAGTCTTTGCCTTCATGAAGTCTACCTGTTTATGCAGGGAAACAGGCAATCAGCAGACAAGGAAATAAATCTGATAATTTCCAGTATGAAATGCCATGAAGAATGACTACAGGATAATGACTGGGGGGACTCTCAATCTGCCCAGGGTGCAGGGAACATCTTGGTCTCCTCTTGGGCTCTCTGGGAAGCTTGGAACCACAGGGTAATCAGCTCTGAAGGCCCTTTTGCCACTTCTAATTCCAATGTGGAATAAAGGGAGCGGGAGGAAGGTAAAATGACAAGGCTATTAATATACGAAAGGCTGCCAAGCCATTATTGTTTATTTCAAGTGGCGGTAAAAGCAGATGACTCATCCTTCAGAGCTGCAGGACTTTGCACAAAACAGTTTGGATAGTTTAGTGGCTTGCCTATTTTTCTGAGCTTGAAGTCAAGGGGACAGGGCTTCTGAGCTTGAATAATCCTGAGGAGCCATATTTCCTTACCCCAACCCTAAGAAAGACTTTCCCAAAAGGTTTCAAAGGAACAAATGGATGCTTCGGCAATGGTTTGGAGCAGGGAAGCTTCCTGGTAAAGATGGAGCCAAGCAGCTACATTGAAGAGCCCTTTTTTTTTTTTTTTTGAGACAGTCTTGCTCTGTCGCCCAGGCTGAAGTGCAGTGACACGATCTCAGCTCACTGCAACCTCTGCCTCCCGGGTTCAAGCAATTCTCCTGCCTTAGCCTCTTGAGTAGCTGGGACTACAGGCACGTGCCACCACACCTGGCTATTTTTTTTGTATTTTTAGTAGAGACGGGGTTTCATGGTGTTAGCCAGGATGGTCTCGATCTCCTGACCTCGTGATCTGCCAGCCTTGGCCTCCCAAAGTGCTGGGATTACAGGCATGAGCTGCCGCACCTGGCCCAGAGTCTTTGTGTTTTTCTTACCCTCCCTTAACACCCATGCTTGCTTGCCCTGCTGTAGGTTAGGAAGGAAAAGAGGGAGTCTCTTTCTGACATTTCCAGAAGTATCACCTTTTCCCTGGCACCCTGGTGAAATGAAAGACATTTCTCCTTCCAAAGCTGTGGAAAACCAATTGTTGAGTTCATAATGCTTGCCAATCAGTTAGAACAATTGGGAATGTTGAGATTGGTCAACTGCCCCAAGAGGCTCCTTGGATGGGAGAGCTGCCATCAAATTTATGGTGTGTGGCAGCCTGTCCTACAAAAGGGATTTGTTCCAACAGATTGGGAAGTGAACTCATCAGGGAAGTAAGTGTAAAAAGGCCTTTGTAAAGAGCAGGTGTTCTCTCTTTTCTGATGCACCATCAATGATATCACTGGTTGGGCCTCAGTTCCAGCATTTTTATTACTGATGCTCTTGTATGACATAGAAAGGGCTCAGTGATGAGCTAGATCACTTTGAGACCACCTGCTTCTATGGACAGCTTTGACAGGAACAACAACAGAGAATATTTTTCTCCCTCTAAGAGGGCTGTAAGAGAAATCAGTATTGGGAAGAGACTATAAACGACTTGATGACATCAGTCTTAACTTCTTCCTGGAATAGAAGTCTTCCTCACAAGTAGGGCATTCAAACTCAGTTTGAGCCAGAGATGAGGAGTTCACTACCTCCACAGGGCAGCATGTGTCACTTTTCAATAAGCTCCACAGCAAAATAGTCCTTTGACATGGTAAGTGAAGAATTTTCTGAGAGAATGTAGAGGAGTCAATCAGATCATCCCTTACTTTTCAAGTCCAAGTTGGCCAGGACAAAACACTTAAACTTGAAATTAGAGAGCCTGTCCCTACTATTCTTGTGCCATGTGCACTTGGGTAGGCATAGTTTGAGCTTCCCCCATATAGGCATCCACTCTGTGACATTCATTATTTATTTTCACAAGAAACATAAGCAAATGACACATTGTCCTAATAGTTCTGATATGATATAGACCAAAGCTTAGCCAAGTATATAGAGACATCGTACTTATCTCAATGTCTCAAAATCAATGCTAAAGCTCCTGCCATTTCTTCATAGGCAAGCTTTTGGGACTTCACTCAGAGTCTGATTACACTTAGTTTACAAACAGATCTACCTGTCTTGCAGAAACCTGGTTTTCCAGTCCACAGCAGCTTAACAGCAAAATTAGAAGAGAACAGGGCTTATTCACCTGACAATCCAGACTAGAAATAGTTATTAGTATTTTTATATTTGATGCAATTAACCATAGAATTTTCGGTATGTTCTTTGGCAAAATCATTTTTCCTTTTCTGAACCTCAGTTTCTATTTTTGTTTGTTTGGTGTGAGAAGCCCTCTTGCATACTTAGGCTGTGTTATTGCTTAAGTCACCTATTGTGTTGGATAATTTACAGTACTTTTAGCTGCAAATAATGGAAATCCTTACTCAGACTGACTCAGACAACAAAAGCATTTGTAACAGGAAGTCCAGTTGTATGTGGGCTGCTGGGTTGCTTAATTCAGCAGCTCAACATGTCACCGAAGACCATCTCACAGACATCACAATGTAGTTGGCTCTTTTCTTTAGTGGCAGAACTTGAACTAGAACAGGAACTAAACCTAACATCATATGACAGCTAACACGGTTCTGTTAGCTGCCTGTGCTGCCTTAGAACTGTGGGTATTCCCAAGTCAGCAGTTGCTTTCTGTATGAGGCTGTGTTTGGGGAAAAAAAATCACTGGAAGCAGAAGAAAGCTATCTCGGGGTACTCTTGATGTCAAATAGGCTTCCAAAACTCTAGGAAGAATCTGATTCCATGATATGATTCCTTGTATATCAGAATGGAAAGAAGCCAAAGAGGTTGGCGAGGACTTGGTCTGTTCAGGATGTTTCTCATCGGGAGAGGTGAGAACAGTGGATACTTTAAGGGATAGAGTGAAAAGTGAAACTGGCATATGTTTTCTCCTTTAGGTGTACAAGGGGCCCTTCAAGGATTTAAGGAAAGCAGTTTAGTCAGATTTGTGTTTTGTAAGGTTAACCTGGCTGTGATGGCAAGTCTGGGTGTGAGACCAGAGGTAACTAGGTCTCTTAAGACTCTGTTGCAATATTCTGGGACAGAAATATTGAGAATTTGACCTAGGTCAGGGCAGAGGGGAAGGAGAAAAAGGGCTGAAAGTCTGTCAGATATTCACCTCAACCTGGTCGTTGTTGACAGATTATATGTAAGCTGGGAAAGGAAGGTTCCACTGGAGGAGACCATTAGGTTTCAGGTTCCACACCCTGACACCCCAAGTGTCTCTGGTGCCCTTCACTGAAATAGGCTGCACAGAGAAGACAGGAAGCCATGTGCTAGAAGATGGGCATTTTGAAAATTTGGGATATGTTGACTCTGAGTCCAAGTGTCCAAGTGGAAGTTTCCAGGAGGCAGTTGAATATATCAGGCTGGAGCATAGGACAGATATTTAGGTTATAGATGGACTTGTTAATATTAGGAATAGTATTGTACAGAACTATGTGATTTACAGAGCAGCTCCATCTTCAGGATTTTATTTAGCTCTTACCCCAAACTCTATGAGGTAGACATTATCTTTCCTGCTTCCCTGCTGAAATAACTGTGTCTCAGAGAAAGTAGATGACTTGCCTAAGATTACACAGTCAAAAAGTAACAGACCTGGGGCTAGAATGCAGGTCCCTCAATGCTGAGTGCCACATATTCCCCATTGTTCTTCAGACAGCAATGTCAGCTGCAGCAAGATCATGATAGAAGCTGCGGCAATTGCTGAGTTCCCTAGGAAAGCTTATGAAGAGCCAGAAGAGAGCTGGGCAGAGGATGGAGCCCTGGAGCTTTTGTGAAAGTAGACGTAAGCTGCCTACAGCTGGGTCTGCAGAATTCTGATTGATGGGACGAAGTTATTATTCCACTTGCCTTTGGACCTTGCCTAGTCTCTTGACCCTAGGGATACTGCAACTTTGCCTTTCCCAACTCTCCTCCCACACCTACTCTAGCTCTCTCCTCCCTTTGCTCCTGCTGGAGTCACTGGGTTCTGGCTTGCAGTTTGGATCACGGTTCTGTACATTGTGCCTTGTGGTTCTGAACCTTGGCCATGTCCCTAGATTGTTGACTCACTGGATCCACCCTGAGCCTCCCTGGTTTGATTCTGGACTCTTTCCAGGGCCTAGGCTGCCTGCTGTGTCACAGGAATTCAGTCACATTTCTTCATCCCCTCTCAGGTCTGTTTTCTTAGCAGTAGGTTGCTGAAGAATGGCTGCGATTTACCTGATTGGCAAACATGACCCAGTGAAAGTTCACAGGCATCTTCAACAGAAATGAGGACTTTGCAGACTGGAGAGCAATTCTCTAGGTGGTCCTTGTGGAGAGGCAGTATAAAAAAGTCTATAAGGCAAACATCAGTCAAATCGGGGAGAGTTGGAGGAAAGAGGGTACCAAGGAAGACAATGGAAGCTCTGGCTTCTGCCTTCAGGGAAATGAGATGCCATTTCTTTGGGTCCTCAGCAGGAAGCAGTGAGCAGAAGAACTGCACTGAGGACAACCACACTTCTCATATCACATTTTCCAGCCTGGAGAGTGAGGAATCTACACAAGAGTATTGAAAGGAAGTTCACCACTTTTAGCATCAAGGCTTTTGAAAAGTATTATTTAAACCACATTATGAGGGAAACTCATCTCCTAGATAAGGCTTATTTTTCTCCCCTAGGGAAAGGAAGCACACCAGACATATGTAACCTGTTCCCAATAACTCCTGGTTCTTATTGTAAACTTCTCTTCCTGTCCTTGGCCATGACAGTAGTTGTCTCTGTTGCTACTTAGGCAAAGCCACTTTATTCCTATGGAAAATGGCTCTAAATGGATGTGGTTTTTGTCGTGTCTCTCTTTTTACAGGTTGTTTTCTCTTTCTTTGCTGTCAATCTGTCAACTGCCACTTCTTATGATCATCAGTGAGCTTGCTGCTTGCATGAATCCACTTTTTCTCGCTATTTCTTATTTACTTTGGGATTGGAATTTAGATGCCTAAATTTCATAGAATTTTATGTAAACTAAAGTTTGTGGGCTCTAAGTGAAATCTCGAGGGGGCCCCCTCTGAAGAAAGTGCATGTGATATGGAGCTTGGGATTCATGGTCACGATTTCAATTGCTCTGGGGGCTTTCCTTTTTTTTCTCCCCCTCCCTCCCTCAGTTGTGTTCTCAGTAAGTGCCTTATTCATTCTTTCAGCAAATATTTTCTGAGCACTTCCAGTATGTCAGGGATTCTTTTGAAGCTTGGGTATACAGAAGCAAGCAAAGCAGGAAGGATCCTTGACCTCACGAGGCTTTCATGTTGTGGGAGGAAATTCTTTGAAAATAAGTCCATGACACTATATATTTGAAGATGGAAAACGCTAGAAAGATAGATGAAGTAGAGGAGGGGGTGATATAGTGCTGAGGGTTCAGGTCATTATTTGTATTAGGATTGATACATGATTGATAAGGGAATTGGATGGAGGGAATGAGCCATGTGGATATCTGAGGGGAAAACATTCCAGAGAGAGGGAGGAGAAAGACAAGGGCCCCGAGGAGGGTAAGTGCATGCCCAATGTGTCAAAGAAATAGCAATGGGGCAAGTGTAGCTAAGCAGAGTGGGCAAAGAGGAGAGTGGTAGGAGATAAGGTCAGATAGGTGGCAGGAGCCAGATCCTGAAATGTCTTCAGAGCTATTGGAAGGACACTAGTTTTCACTCTGAATGAGATGGGAGGACCATTAAAGAACTTTTGAGCAGAGGAGTAGATTTTTGGGCTGAATTGTGGACCCTCTACAAATTCTTAAGTTGAAGTCCTCACCCTGACTATCTCCGAATGTGACTGCATTTGGAGATAGGGTGTTTAAAGTGGTAATTAAGGTAAAATGAGGTCATTAGAGTGTGCACTTATACAACGTGACTGATGTCCTTATAAAGAAAAAGTGATTAGGACACAGACACACCCAGAAGGAAGACCATGTGAAGACACAGGGAGAAGACACCATCTACAAGCCATGGAGAGAGGCCTCAGGAGAGATTAACCCTACCTACACCTTTGTCTGTGATGTCCAGCCTCCAGAACTATGAGACAATGCATTTCTGTTGTTTAAGCCACCCAGTCTGAGGTATTTTGTTATGGCAGCCCTAGCAGACTAATACAAGTGGCATGATCAGACTTAACTTCCAAACAGCATTCTGGCTCCAGTGTAAAGAATGAACTATTGAGACACAAGGGCAGCCATATAAATGATCTGTGGATATGAATATTGAGGGAGCACAGTGAAAATTGTTCAAAAGTGTGTGTTGGACTCAGAGTTGAAGGAGTTGATGAACATAGGCTGGAAGAGAACGAAAGGGAGGGTATGCCAGGGAATTAGTGATGTACAATGGGATTGAGAACCTGTTTAAAGCAATGATGCAAAGGACAGAAAATACCTTGGTCTTTCAAGGCCTAGGAATCCTCATTGGGAATACATACGATCAAACTGGCAAGATAAAGAGAATGTTGTTCATGTGAGGCTGTGTTATGTCCTGGGAAGTGTGAAGGCAGTAAGCAGGGCAACAATAGAGGTGAACTGAACTAAGAACTATATGCAGATGACTCTTAGAAAGCAGGAAAGATGGAACATAGGATAGTAAAAAAACACACGTGCTTGGAGTTAGGTGACTGGAGTACTAACCTCAGGCTTGCCACTTGTGTGGGAGATAATTTGAGCCTTGATATATTTCTTTTTCCATTGGAGCCACAAATTTACACCTTGCCTGCCTCACAGTACTGTTGGGAAGGCCAACTATGATAAAGGCTGAAGAAGTTTTTACCAAGTTGTATAGAAGCCTCTAGGTATAAATGCAAGTGAAAGGTTAAGCCTAGCTTGTAGGTGTGAAAGAAGCAAGACAAAATTGGTGTGACCGAAACTGCTAGCTGTGTACTTGAATCTAGTTTCATTTTCTTCCATAAGATAAAATTGCAGCTAGGCATATGGCCATCCAGCAAGACCATATTTCCAAGAATCTCCTGCAGTTACATACTGTCATATGACTATCTTATCAGTAATGGAATGTAAGCAGAAGTAATTATATGTCACTTCCTGGCCTGAGTCTTATGACCACAATATATCTCCTGCTTGTACTCTTCTCCCTTCCTACCAGCTGGAACCCTTATATGGTGACTACCCATACTTAACTAGGTAGATGATGCCAATGTTGTAATGGATAGCCAAGCAACAACTTGGAAGGAACATGGGTTCCTAAATGACTTCAAAGGGGATGAGTCACTTGCCAATCAGATTCCTTCACATCAGAACTCTTAAGTGGGAGATAAATATCTGCTTTGTTATCTCAATAATCCCTTTGGTGAGTTTCTGTTACAACAGTTTGCCTTTACCCTAACTAAAATCGAAATGTATCTTCAAGTAGGGTACTATTGCAACAAAATCTCAGCAGGTAGGTTGCAGGGACAACAATATTAATATTATAGGCTTGAAAGCTGGTAACTCTTTTCATGTAATGGCAAAGCATGAAAAGCATGATAGCATGGCAAAGCTGTCAACTGAAATAACTTTGAATGCAGTCTGATGCCTACTGAGACTATAAATCTAGAGAAAGTGATTGGAGTTAGTGTCTGTGTTGACTGTTTCTTGATGCTTTTAGAAGAGCATTAAAAAGAAGTGATCTCAGACAAGAATTTTCCTGACCTGCAATCTGAGATGGAAGGAAATAGAGGCAGTCAAAAGGTGTGGGATCCTTGGATTTGGGAAAGGCAACTACTTAAATAATTTTAAGTGGCTAGAAAGAAGACCAGCATTCTCAAAGTTACAATAGAACTTTTAAGTCAATCAAAAAGAGATGAGAGATAGAGAGAGAAGACAGAGAGACAGAAAGAGAGAGAGCGCGACAGAGGGAGAGAGAAAGATAAGAAAGAAGGAAAGAAAGAAAGAAAGAAAGAAAGAAAGAAAGAAAGAAAGAAAGAAAGAAAGAAAGAAAGAAAGAAAGAAAGAAAGAAAGA
>NW_012100521.1:16105-41926 GCF_000951045.1 Mandrillus leucophaeus | reverse complement strand
AGAAAGAAAGAAAGAAAGAAAGAAAGAAAGAGAGAGAGAGAGAGAGGGAGGGAGGGAGGGAGGGAGGGAGGGGACTGTTGAAAAAGATTAGATTAAGGGATTGTCTTAATGCCTAAACCCATTGTTTTCAGTTTATATCAGGGAGCCACCCTTAAAATGGTGCAGAGAATTATGAACCAAAGAAGTAAAGAAATAAAACAAGTTTAAGAGCTGTGTCTACAGACTACGATATAAAATTAACTGGAAGCAAATGTACCAGAAGTCTACCAAATTTCATGTTAAAAATTGTTACAGAAATTTTCACTGGAGCAAACCGTAGAGAGAATAGCATGGTGAGCTCCCAAGTACCCATTTTTTAGCCCAGCTTCAACAATTATCACCTCATGGTAAATTTAAATTCATCCATACCCCCACTTATCCCCTGACCTCTTGCTTCCCTGGGAATACTAACAAGTGTCGTTTTTTTAAATTAACTTTTTATTGAAGACAGACACACACACACATACACACACATACACAGAGAGAGAAAGACACACACAGAGAAAGAGAGAGAGAGAGAGAGAGAGAGAGAAAGACACACACACACACAGAGAAAGCGAGAGAGAGAGAGAGAAAGAGAGAGAGAGAGAGATGAACATAGTCCTAAGGGGCACAGCTTAATAAACATATTCTTGTAATCTGTACTCATCTCAAAAAACTGAACATGATCAACTCCTCAGAACACCTCTTGGGCTTCCTTCCAGTAATTACACACCCCAAGCAAATGACAGCATTATATTGATTTCTATCATCATTGAATACTTGTGTTTGTTTTGACTTTTATGTAAATGGATTATATAGTTTGTATTCTTTTGTATCCAGCTGTTATTGCTAACCAGAATGTCCATTGAGGTTCTCCCATGTTGCGGTGTATATCACTAGTTACTTCTTTTTGTTGTTATGTAATATTCCATCATATACTATATTTTAAAATATCCATTCTAATTTTATTAGACATTTAGGATGTTTCAAAGTTTGGGGGTTATTATGAATAAGCCTGCTCTTAAAATTTTTACATATTGGTAAATGAATGTATTTCTTTTAGTTATATTCCAAGAACTAGAATTGCTGGGTCAAAGGGCATGCATATTTTCAGCTTTAATAAGTATGGCTAAACACTTTTCTGAAATGGCTGCACCAGTTTACTACATTCCTGTCAGCAGTATATGAGAGTTTCTTTTGCTCTACATCCTCATGAACACATAGTATAGTGAGGCTTTTTCATTTCAGCCACATTGTCGGGGGTGCAGCAGTATGTAATTGTGGTTATAATTTGCATTTTCCTGATGTTGTTGGGCATCTTTTCTTTTGAACATTTGAATATTTTTCTACTGTTTGTTAAGTTCCTTTTGTCCACGTTTCCCTGGGTTTTCTACATTTTTATTATTGAGTTTTAAAAGTTCTTTATATAGTCTGTATATGAGACTTTGTTGATGATATTTTAAATACCTTCTCCCATTATATGAGACTTTTATAGCCTTTTAAATGTTTTTTCCTGTCCCAATGCTATGAAGATGAGCTCCTGTATCATTTTCTGGGAGCTTTAGCGTTTTATCTCTCACACTTAGATGTGTAATCTTATGGAATTTATTTATGTCTACAGTGTGATATGCAGGTCAATTCATTTTCTCCCAAATAGATATCGAATTAATCCCCCATTGCTGTGGCACATTTGTTATAAACCAAATGACAATGTTCATGTGCATTTTCCTGGTCTGTCTATGTTATTACATTGGTCTTAATTATTATGGCTTTATAATAGGTCTGATGTCTGGTAGTGTTATCCCTCTGACTTCCTTCTTCTTCCAGATTGCCTTGGCTATTCTTGGACCTCTACATTTTCGTATAAACATTAGAATCATTTTGTTAATTTATATATACACATACACACACACAAACACACTCAAGCCTCCTGGAAATTTGAGAATTGTGCTGAATCTATAAATCAATTTTGGGAGAGTTGGCTTCATTAGAATATTGAGTTTTCCAATCCATGAACATATTTACACAATTTAAGAGAAACTTATGGCTAAAGAAATCAAAACTACCCAGTTTCCATCAACTGACAAATGCACAAACTGTGACATATGTGTACAGTGGAATATTACTCAACCATAAAGAACACTGAAGTACTGATTCTTGCTGCAACATGTACGAACCTTGAAAATAATATGTTAAGTGAAAGAAGACAGTCACAAAAGGTCACATATTATATGATTTCATTTACATGAAATGTTCAGTATAGGCTAAATTGTAGAGACGTAAAACAGATAGTGGTTGCCTCGAACTGAAGGAGACAAAGGGAGTGGTGGTAAGTGATAGCTAAAGGGTATGGAGTATTTTTGGGGGTAATAAAATGTTATAAAATGGACTCACGCTGATTGCACAACTCCATGAATACATTAAAGAATATTATAAACTTTAAGTGGTGAATGTGTGGTATATAAATTATATCTCACTGGAACTGTTTTACACACACACACACACCTGGTCCGCCAAATTTCTTGATTGTTTAAGCCCTAAATCAGCCCCTATGAAAAATATATTCTCTAATATTGTGTCACTTGGAGATTTTGGAGAATGGGTATCTGCAGTAATTGGATGAGGCTGTGGGTTGTTTCCCTTGTGAAGACTGTTGTGTGTGTGTGTGTGTGTGTGTGCAAATAAGGGTGCACACAAATATTGAGGTGGACAGGTAGGTGGATTGTAATGAATATTGTTAATTGCCCACCAAAACCCACTTGGCATTTATTGCAATATAATATAATTGTTAGATAACACATGGCTGCTCATGGTGACTACATTTTCTAACACTCTCTGCAGTTGGGTATAAATGTATAACTAGATTCTTGCCAGTAAATTACAAGTAGAAGTGATGTGGGCTCATTCTAAGCCAGGGCCCTAAGAGAGTGGACGTTCTCTTCTCCACTCTTGCTGGTTGAAACCCTTTGGTGGTAGCCACTGGGTTTGAATTATGTAGAAGATGACATGTCTTAAGGGATAGAAGGAATGGGAGAGCAATGACTTGGAAGGGAAGAAACTGAGTCCCAGAATGACCTTGTTATGCAGCATTGGATCATTCACAGGGGAATGTTACATGAAAGAGAAATACAAATATATATTCTTCATATGTAAACATATATGTATGTTCACACCTTAATCTGCTCTATTATTAGTTATGTTTTTAGTAGCTTAGGTTTACCATAAATAATACAAGAAATAGGACTTCATTTTTGTGCTCCCTCTTCAACTGAAAATATGCAATTTGGAAGCTGACAGTTAACCAAGTCCAAGGAAGAATCCACCAATCACATCAGGATTTATGGTCATCACCTTGTTACCTGGCCTCACTCAGAAGAAAGTGCCTACATGTGGCACATCCTGTCATGCCAATAATTGGCAGTTGGCCTTCAGGAGAAGTCACTCATATAGGAGGGCCCCAGGGATGGAGAACAATACTGGGTAAAAAGGACTGAGGTCTGGCTCTGAGATTATGGCACAAGCTGAAAACCTCAAAAGTGTTTTCTAGACGTCTGGCTCTCTAGAGTCCCACTAGGTTGCTAAAGACTTTGTATCCTCTACAACAGGGGTGTCCAATCTTTTGGCTTCCCTGGATCACATTGGAAGAAGAAGAATTATCTCGGGCCATGCATAAAATACGCTAACACTAATGATAGATGATGAGCTAAAAAATATCACTAAAAATCTCATGACGTTTTAAGAAAGTTTACAAATTTGTGTTGAGCCACATTCAAAGCTATCCTGGCCCACACGCAGCCCATGGACCATAGGTCGGACAAGCTTGCTCTACATTCTATGTCCAGGTTGGCTCAGACTTTGAAGTAAGGAAAGCATACTCACTCGCTCATATGGAAAGAACTCTTTGGTAGCAGGAAGGCCCAGGGGTAAAGGTTATCTCCAAATTTTTCAGGCTGCTTTATACTTTCAAATAAAATCATGCTTAATTTGAAGAACTTTTGGGGAGTGAGAAAAGAAACCAAACAAATACCCAGTGAGCTTTCTTAGGGAATAGTGAGGTCAAGTTACAAGGGTTATTTGATATTTTTAGAAAGTGGACGCTGAAGATTGGACCAGACTTGCTCCTGAGTCAGTAGCTCACTGAGGGAATTCCAGAATTCCGCTGCTGACAGAAAGGGCTCAAAATCCAAAACTGTTGATGTTACAACATAGAGAGTAATTGTCAGAGAGGGCAAGGAACTTGCCTAGGGTAACCCAGCATGTCAATGGTGGAGTTGGGAAAAGACTTAATGTTGACTACGTTCTTGTCTAATTATTGCCCTAGCCCAGACAAAACAGAAAATCTAACTCTCTGGAAATTACTAATTATGTCTATGTATTTTGCACAATTTTTTTTCTATCTAATTATTGCTGCCTGGGAAACCTAAAAGGGTTGCTAAGCAAAGACCATGAAACTACCTCTAACCAATAGGGCCTGTGCTAAGGAGGTGCACATGAGAATGATTTTGGCTCCATTCTACTAACCTTATGAGTCAAAACTGCTGGCCATCCTCCTTCTACAAAAGCACCATGGAAGCATTGTACCTACTGCCTCTCACCATCTCTGTCCCCCCCTGCTCCCCCAACCTCATAGGCATTGAACCTGTGTATGTGGGAGGTGTGAGTTGACACTGTATTTGAAGGACAGAGAATATTTCCTTGTTTGTCTGTCTCTAACTCCCCTCCCACCCCAGCAGGAACTCAGCAACACCCAAAGGCTGGAATCTCTCAACAACCGTGACATTCTAATGGGATACATGGCAAAGATCATGCAGGTGATTCAGCAATGTCTGGTGAGCAGTTCCAAATAGTTTTAACTAGTGCTGTGACCTGGTAAACAGATTGGATAGCAATCAGTCGAACTATTTATGATTAATAATGCAGCTTGCATATCCTCAGCTATAGGCAAGATGATGTGAGTGACAGTTCAAGAAGGCTTTGTGGAGGTGGGGCCCACTCCACCCCTCCAGAAATAAGTGTTCTTTTTAGTAAGTAAGACCATCCGCAGAGCTAAGTATTGGAGAGAAATAAGCTTAAAGACTAGGGAAATTCCATATGTAGGCAGACATATGAAGCAGTGCTTGAACTTCCATGGTCATCAGAACCACTTGGTGAACTTGCTATAAGGCTGATTCCTGGGCCCTGCCCTAGACGTTTTGATACAATAGGCTTGGGCAAGGAGATTCTGCTGCTGACAGCTCAAGAAAAAAATACATGTTGATAATTGGTCTCAGTTACACCAGAGACTCACCTGACCCAGAGTTAAGTGAGTTGGAGGGTTCTCTTCTTCTTCTTCTTCTCCTTCTCCTTCTCCTTCTCCTTCTCCTTCTTCTTCTCCTTCTTCTTCTTTTTGACTGGATCTTGCTCTGTCACCCAGGATGGAGTGCAGTGGGGCAATCTCAGCTCACTGCAAGCTCTGCCTCCCAGGTTCACGCCATTCTCCTGCCTCAGCCTCCCAAGTAGCTGGGACTACAGGCACCCGCCACCACGTCTGGCTATTTTTTTTGTATTTTTCGTAGAGACGGGGTTTCACCGTGTTAGCCAGGACGGTCTTGATCTCCTGACCTCATGATCTGCCCACCTCGGCCTCCCAAAGTGCTGGGGTTACAGGCGTGAGCCACCGCACCTGGCCGAAGGTTCTTTTTTCCATCTCCAAATATACCCAGTAACTCCAGTTGGCCAGCTAGTCCCAGGTCAGCATGCTACCTGAAATAACCTCACAACAATAGCCTCTGATACCTGTACAAACCTTTGAAGTTTCTGAAATGCCCCCCAGGAACACATTCATTTGATTTTCATGTTACCCATGGGGTAGGGCTGGCATGCTGGCTTGAGCATCTCATTTTACAGATGAAGGACTCCGTGAAGGAAAGTGTCTTGCCCAAGGCTTCAAGTCAGAGTTGCCAACCTGTGATTCAAAGCCTTATCTTCAGATTCTAGCTTAAAGAGTGTCCTGTTCCCCCAACTTCTGACCTGTTCAGTCAGGAGGCATTGAGCTTCTGATGTTACCCAACTGCAAAAGGTCATTGGAGACTTTGCCATTTATTCCAATCCATCAAGTAAGTGAAATAGGACTTTGAAAAGTTAGACTCAGAGGTACATATCCTTGGCAAGTGAGAATGTGAAGCAAAGGCCAACTCTCAGAAGAGGCTGCCAATCCCCCTCCCATTATCCAAAGCCCAGTCCAGAGCTCTGTTATCCTCCTCCATCAGCCAGGCTGTCCTCCCTGAACAGGGTGCCATCACCCACACCTCTCCTTCCTTCTATCCATCAGAGCACACTGCCCTGGACATGACTCCTGTCCTCAGAATCACCAGGTCTAGTGGTGCACACTAATTTACTGAGATTAGGAAAACCTGGGAGGCTTGGCTTAAAGCCCAGACTATTTCTTGAGAAGGGTCTCTTTCCATCTTCAGACCTAGGGATCCTCCCTGCTAATCATCTTTTTCAAACTTGCCATCTGACTATATTTTAAGGAATTAGCCCCAAAGATGGGCTTCAGAGTAAATATAGCCCCTCAAGCCCCATATACCAGCTCTGGGGAATTAGAGGCTCTTCTATTCATCCCCATGAATAATACACAATTTGCTTATGGCAAAAGCCTTTGGAGCTTGTTTGAAGCTACAAGGTAATCATACAGAAGCCCAACTAGTGTCACACATAACACGTCTGAGGGGTTGGCTTGCTAATTGTCTCCTCTCACATTTCCCCCTCCAAGAAGATACTCATCTTAGCCTGAGTATTAGTTCTTTATTCAACACATTTTTTATTGAGAGCCTGCTATGTTCCATGTATGGTAACAGACTCTGGCAATACAGCAGTAAACAACACATACTAAAGATTGATGTGCTAAACAGGCAGAAAAGAAGAGTAAGGTAGGGGTGTGTGTGTGTGTGTGTGCGCGCGCGCACAATGTACTTTTAAATAGATGGTCCTTCATTTAGAAGGTGATATTTTAACATTTGACAAAGACCCAAAAGAGGTGGAGGGTGAGCTACATTATGGATATCTGGAAAAACAGCATTCCAGACAGAGAGAAGAATCAGTTCAAAGTCCCCACAGTGATTGCATGCTTGGCATGTTCCAGGAAAAGTAAGAAGGCCAAGTGTGGCAAAAATGGAGTGTGTAAGGCAACGAGTATTAAGAGTTGAGGTCAGAAAGAGGAGGGGGAACAAATCATTAGGGACTTTAAGGCTACTGGAAGGATTCTAGCTTTTACTATGAGTGAAAATGGGGAAAGCATTGTATGATAGGGAAGTGTCATGATCTGGATTAGGTATTTTAAAAATCTACTTCGTTGAAACTTTTTTTTAATGTACAAGAAATACACCAAGTTGAATTGTACTACAGTTGCATAACAGTTTTAGAATATGCACAGCTTGTCATCACCACCACAATCAGTATACTGAATGTTTGCATCACCTTAAGAAGGTTCTAAATGCTGTTAGGAAGTCAGTCTCCCACTCCTGCCTCCTGTCTCACGTAACGCCACTGCTCTAATTTCAATGACAATGCATTAGCTTTGTCTAGTCTAGAATTCACAAAAGTGCAATTATATAGAATAGACTCTTTTATGGCTGCCTTCTTTTGCTAAATATTATGTCTATGAAATTCATTGATGTTGTGTGTAGGAATAGTTCATTCCTTTTTAGTGCTGAGTAGTATTCCATTGTACAGATCTAACAGTTTGTTAATCCATTCACTTTTTGATAGATATTCATATCATTCTTAGTTTTTGTCAAACACAAATAAATATGCAATGAAAATTTGGTAAATATTGGTGTGGACATATGTTTTCAATTCTTGTAGGTAAATATCTAATAGTGAAATGGTTGGGTTATATAGTAAGTGCATGTCTAATTCGTAACAAATTGCCAAACTGCTTTACAAATTGGTTGTGTTATTTTACATTCCCACAAACAGTGTAGGTGAGTTTCAGTTGCTCCCTGTGCTTACTAGCACTTGGTATTATCAGTCTTTTAAATTTTAATTTTAGCCATTCCAATGGTGTATACTGCTATCTCATTGTGGTTTTAATTTGTAATTTTCTGATTAATACTATTATTTGAGCACCTTTTAATGTTTTTGTTGCTCATTCGTGTATATTTTCTTTTAAGATACATCAACTCATTTATTTTGACCACTTAAAAAATCAAGCTGTTTTTAAAAATATTTTTAATCTGAAATAATTCTTTATATGTTACAAACATAAGTTGTTTATCAGATATATGTGGTGGGAATATTTTATCATAGCGATTTGTCTCCTCGTTTTCTCATTTTCTGTCCTCCTGATTTTCTGTTTCTCTCTCTCCTCATTTTCTGTCTTTGGAAGAACAGAATTATTTTTTTCCACATATTATTATAAAACCGTTGACATACATAACAAAGTAGACACTTGTATATTACTATCTAGATACTACCATTGTTTGTTTTGAGATGGAGTCATGCTCTGTTGCCCAGGCTGGAGTGCGGTGGCACAATCTCAGCTCACTGCAACCTCCGCCTCCCGGGTTCAAGCAATTCTTCTGCCTCAGCCTCTTGAGTAGCTGGGACTACAGGCATGTGCCACCACACCTGGCTAATTTTTGTATTTTTAGTAGAGATGGGGTTTCACCTTATTGGCTAGGCTGGTCTCAAACTCCTGACCTCATGATCTGCCCTCCAAAGTCATGGGATTACAGGCATGAGACACTGTACCTGGCTGATACTACCATTGTTCTACCTATTTGCTATATCACACTTATCCATCCTCCATCAAATATCTAATTTTGTGTATTTTCAAGCTAATTACAGATATGTTATTTTCCTTATAAATATTTAATTAGACACGTCATCAACTAGAATTCAATATTTGTCTGCCATCTTTTCTTTTAATTTAAAATTTACATGCAATGAAATGCACAAATCTAAAGAGTATATCCCTTGAGTTGTGACAAATTCCAAACCTGAGTAAGCCACGTCCTTGGAAAGATGTAGAACATTACCATAGCCATTTACCATTACCTCATGATCCTCACAGTCAAACTCTGTCTATACCATCCTCTGGAAACAACCATTGTTCTAGCATTTGCTTGCTCTAGAACTTCATATAAATGAAGACATGCAGTATGTACTCTGTTGTCTATGTCTTCTTTTACTGAGTTTCAGATTGCTCTTCTTTGATCTATTTTTGAGAGATGAATTAATGTTTTTGTGTGTATCAATAGCGTCTTCCTTTTTAATGCTGAGTCACTTCCAATGTATGAATATACCACATTTTGTTTATCCGTTCTCCCATTGAAGCAGAAGTTCCCAACCTTTTTGGCACCTCGGACCAGTTTCATAGAAGACAATTTTTCCACAGACAGTGGGGAATGGTTTTGGGATGAAAGTGGTTCACCTCAGATCATCAGGCATTATATTCTCATAAGGAGTGCACAACCTAGAATCCTTGCATGTGTGGTTCACAATAGGGTTCCACTCCTCTAAGAAGCTAATGTTGGCCATGCACAGTCGTTCATGCTTGTAATCCCAGCACTTTGGGAAACCAGATGGGCAGATCACTTGAGGTCAGGAGTTCGAGACAAGCCTGGCCAACATGTTGAAACCCTGTCTCTACTAAAAATACAAAAATTGGCCAGGTGTGGTGGCACGCACCTGTAATCCCAGCTACGAGGGAGGCTGAGGCAGGAGAATCGCTTGAACTCGGGAGGTGGAGGTTGCAGTGAGCCAAGATCACACCACTGCACTCAAGCCCAGACGACACAGTGAGGAAAAAAATAAAAAAAGAAGAAGAATCTAATGCCACCACTGATCTGATGTCTGACAGGAGAGGTGGAGCTCAGGCAGTAATGTGAGTGATGAGGGAGTGACTGTAAATACAGATGAAGCTAGCTGGCTTACCACTCACCTCCTGCTGTGTGGCTTGGTTCCTAAAAGTCACAGACCGATACCCTGTAATGGGGACCCCTGTACTGAAGGACTTTTTTTTTTCTTGTGTTTGGCTATTATGAATAAAGCTGTTACAAACATTCTTCTACAAATGTTTTTGTGAACACATTTTTTTTTTTTTTCATTTCTCTTGGATAAATACTTAGAAGTAAAATGACTGGGTCATATGGTAGGAAAATGTTTAGTTATAAGAAACTTCTAGACCTGTCCCAAAGTGCTTGTAGCATTTTATATTTTAACCAACAATGTGTAATAGCACTAGTTTGCCCTAGTCTTTTAAAATTTTAACCATTCTGATGTGTGTGTAGGGGTATTTCCTTTAGGTTTAATTTTGCATTTTCCTGATAGCTACTGATGTTGAATACTTTTTCATATGTTTTTAGCCATTTATATATTTCTCTTGTGAGTTTTTGTTTTTTTGAGACAGGGTCTCACTCTGTCACCTAGGCTGGAGTACAGTGACACGATTAGGGCTGACTGCTGCCTTGACCTCTTAGACTCAAGCAATCCTCCCACCTCAGTCCCCCAAGTAGCTGGGACTATAGACACATGCCACAATGACTGGCTAATTTTGTTTTTTAATTTTAGTAGAAAGGAGGTCTCATTATGTTGCCCGGGCTGGTATCGAACTCCTGAGCTCAAGCCATGTTCTTACCTTGGCCTCCCAAAATGCTGGGATTACAGGCATGAGTCATCATGCCCAGCCTCTTGTGAATGGTTTGTTCACATATTTTGCCAACTTTTAATGTGTTTTTATTTTGTCTTTTTCTTACTGAGCTGCAGGAGAGTGCATATATATATTCTGAAAAACAGTATTTTGTAAGATATGTGTTTGGAATACTCTCTTCCAATCTATGATTCGCCATTCATTTTATTAGTTATGAACAGAAATAAGTGTCTTATTAGACAGAAATTTTGATTTTAAGTTCACTTTAATTTTTATTTATGATTAGTGCTTTCTGTGGCTTAAGAAACCTTTGCTTACCTCCAATTCTCAAAGACATTCTTCATTTTTCTTTAAAAGCTTTAGGATTGTAAGCTTTTACATTTAGGTGTGTGATTTATCTTGAATTAATATTTATGGTGTGTGGTAAATTGGAGGTGTATGTTTTTCAATATAGCTAACCAGTTGTTCCAGCACCATATGTTCAAACTTTTTTTGTTGTCCCTTGTATTGCTTGGAAACCTTTGCGAAAATCAAATGACTGTGCATGGGTCTATTTCTGGCTTCTCAATTCTGTTCCACTGATCTATGTGTCTATCCTTATGGCATTTCTACACTGTCTTGATTAAAAAGTAGATCTTGAAATCTAGTAGTATAAGACCTCCAACTTTATTCTTTGTGGGGGCTTTTGATTTTAAGAAACCACAATTTATCATTTTTCTCCTTTTATGGTTTTTATACCTGGTGAATAAATATTTTTCTACCCCAAGATTATGGGAATTTTCTCCGTTTCTATCTAGAAGCTTTTTAGTTTTAGCTTCTACATTTAGGTTTATGTTCAATTTTAAATTAAAATGTTGTGTATGGTGCAAAGTAAGGATTAGGATTCATTTCCCGCCCGCCCCCCCACAGATATCCGGTTTTTCTATCGCCATTTATTTTTTATTTTAATTATTATTATACTTTAAGTTCTAGGGTACATGTGCATAACGTGCAGGTTTGTTACATATGTATACTTGTGCCATGTTGCTGTGCTGCACCCATCAACTTGTCAGCACCCATCAACTCCTCATTTACATCAGGTATAACTCCCAATGCAATCCCTCCCCCCTCCCCCCTCCCCATGTATCGCCATTTATTAAAAAGACTTTGCAATCTACTCATCTGACAAAGGGCTAATATCCAGAATCTACAAAGAACTCAAACAAATTTACAAGAAAAAAACAAACAACCCCATCAAAAAGTGGGCAAAGGATATGAACAGACAATTCTCAAAAGAAGACGTCCATACAGCCAACAGACACATGAAAAAATGCTCGTCATCATTGGCCATCAGAGGAATGCAAATCAAAACCACACTGAGATACCATCTCACACCAATTAGAATGGCAATCGTTAAAAAGTCAGGAAACAACAGTTGCTAGAGAGGATGTGGGGAAATAGAAACACTTTTACACTGTTGGTGGGATTGTAAACTAGTTCAACCATTGTGGAAAACAGTGTGGCGATTCCTCAAGGATTTAGAACTAGAAATACCGTATGACCCAGCCATCGCATTACTGGGTGTATACCCAAAGGATTATAAATCATGCTACTATAAAGACACATGCACACGTATGTTTATTGCGGCACTATTCACAATAGCAAAGACTTAGAATCAACCAAAATGTCCAACAGTGACAGACTGGATTAAGAAAATGTGGCACGTGTACACCATGGAATACTATGCAGCCATGAAAAAGGATGAGTTCGTGTCCTTTGTAGGGACATGGGTGCAGCTGGAAACCATCATTCTCAGAAAACTTTCGCAAGAACAGAAAACCAAACACTTCATGTTCTTACTCATAGGTGGGAATTGAACAATGAGATCACTTGGACATGGGAAGGGGAACATCACACACTGGGTCCTATTATGGGGAGGGGGGCGGGGGAAGAATGGCATTGGGAGTTATAACTAATGTAAATGACGAGTTGATGGGTGCTGATGAGTTGATGGGTGCAGCACACCAACATGGCACAAGTATACATATGTAACAAACCTGCACGTTGTGCACATGTACCCTAGAATTTAAAGTGTAATAATTAAAAAAAAAGACTTTCTTTCATCGTTGAATTGACTTTACACCTTGGTTGTAATGGTCTGAATGTTTGTATGCTCCCCAAAATTAATGTGTTGATGCCTAACCTTCAAGGAGGTATTAGGTTGTGGGGCACTCGGGAGGTGGTTAGATCATGAACATGAAGCCCACATGAGTAGGATTAGTGTCCTTAAAAAAGAGGTTCCGGAAAACTGCCTTGCCCCTTCTACCATGTAAGGATGCAGCAAGAAGGTGGCATCTATGAGGAACAAGCCCTCACCAGACACCGAACCTACCTGCTCCATGTTCTTGGACTGCTCAGCCTCCCGTGAGAAATAAACTTCTGTCTTTTATAAACCACTCTGTTTATGGCATTTTGTTATAGCAGCCCAAATGGACTAAGACATTGGTCTAATGTCAATTAAATTTATATGCACAAGTTTCTTTCTGAACTCTCTTTTCTGTTCCAATGATTTTTGTGTGTAAGTATTACACCAATGCCACACTGCTGCTTTGCTGCAACTTTATTTTAAATCTCAAAATCAGGTAGTGGAAGTCCTTTACTCTGTTCTACTTTTACAAAATGTTTTTAACTATTCTAGTACCTTTGCATTTCCAAGAAGATTTTGGAACGGATTTCTGTTTTGTTTTTTTTGTTTTTTGTTTTTTGTTTTTCCCTAGTGTAATTTTGATTGGAATTGAATTAAGTGTAGAGATCAATTTGGGGGAATGGACATCTTAGCAATATTGTATTTCCATTCCAGGAGTATAGTATTTCTCTGTTTTTAATCTTAAATTTCTCTTAGAAGTGTTTTTGGTGTGGGAGTTTATTATAACTTTTATTACATTTACTCCTAGGTGGTTTATATTGTGATGCTATTGTTAAAGACATTTGTTATTTATTTCCAATTGTTTATTGCTGGAATATAGAAATATAATTGCTATTTGCATATTGACCTTGTATCATGGCATTTTGTTAAATTTATTTACCTATTTACAAATTCTGTTAGGACGTGTGTGTGTGTGTGTGTGTGTGTGTGTGTGTCATGAGAGAGAGGGAGAGAATCTTCTTTGAATTCTTCTTTGTGGAGTTATATTCTCTGTGAATAAAGACAATTTTCCATTTTCCTTTCTAGCCTGTATGCTTTTAATCTCTTCTTTTTTTATTTCTCTGGCTATGACCTCCAGTACAATGTTGAGTGGAAATGGTACGAGTGAATATCCTTGCCTTGTTCCTGATCTTAGGGGGAAAGCATTCATATGTTTTATCAGATTGAGAATGTTTGTATTCTTTGTTTCCTGGAAGCCTTTATTATGAATGAATGCTGATTTTTGTCAAATGCTTTTTAAAATTCTATTGAGATAACCATATGAATTTTCTTCTTTATTCTTTTAACTTGGTAAAATATAATGATTGCTTTTTGAATGTTAAATCAGCCTTGCATTCATATTATAAATTTTACTTGGGCATGGTGTGTTAACATTTGATATATTGTTGGATTCAATTTGCTAGTATTTTATTGAGGATTTTTTGCATTCATAATCATGAAGAATGTTCATCTATAATTTTTTATTTCTAAAAAATTTTTGCTGGCCTTACAAAATGACTTAGGAAGTGTTCCACGTCCTGTTTTCTGAAATGATTTGTATATGATTGGTTTTATTTCTTGTGTAAAGTTTGAAAGAATATACCATCAAAATTATTTAAGCCTGTATTTTAATTTGTGAGCAGTTTAAAAAGATATATCAATTAAAATTGTCTAAGAGACATGTGTTTTTAAGATTGTATATACCTTCTTAAGTCAGTTTTGGTAAATTTTGTTTTCCAGAAATGTTTCCATTTGATCTATGTTATAAAATTAATTGGCATAAATTTGTTTATAATATTTGCTTATTATCCTTTTAAAATATGTTGAAATTTTGGTGATAACCTCTCTTTCATTATTATTATTAAAATTTTATATTTTCTCTTTTTCTTTGATTAGTCTTACTTTGAATTTTTCAATTGTGTTAACCTCTAACCACTAACGTCCTCTATTATCTATCTGAAGGACTGCAGTGACACAGTGCTAGCTGTACCCAAAAGTTCTGGGAGTCCTCAGTACTCTAGCCCACAAGGAGTACTACTCCCTGGGGAAAGGAGAGTGCAGTGCAACAAAAACGGAACCCCTGGGACAAAAGAATCCAAAGCATTAACTTTTCACACCCTGAGAGCTCCTTGTTGAGGGGCATGAGACGTGATCCTGCCTCAGCAGTGAAACAAACACTGTGCTTAGCTTTGCAAGGAGAGCAAAATCCTCTTCCATTGGTGGAACAGCCTCTGTGCTTGGGCTTATGTGTAGAGAATGGGGTCCCTCCTCCCCATCTGCAGCATTAGACATATCATCTAGACAGAAAATACATTTTTAAAATAAGTTTTAGCCTGGACTTTAGACCAAATGGACCTAACAGACATTTACAGAACATTTTATTCAATGACTACAGAGTGTACATTCTTTGCACCAGCACATGGAACATTCCCCATTATAGACCGTATGTTAAACCACCAAACATTTCTCAATATATTTTTAAAAAGCAAAATACTATCAAGTATCTTTTCAGACCACAATGGAATAAAACAAAAAATCAATATCAAGAATAACTATACAAATACATGGAAATTAAACAAATGTTCCTGAATGACCACTGGATCAATGAAGATACTAAGATGAAAATCAAACATTTCTTGAAACAAATGAAAATGGAAATACAAAAATACAAAAACAAATGAAAATGGAAATACAAAATACCAAAACTTGTAGGAAATAGCAAAGTGCTAAGAAGGACATTTATAACAATACATGCCTATATAAAAAGGTAGAAATATTACAAATCAACAATCTAACAATGTACTTTAAGGAAGTCCCAAAGTAAGAACAAACAATACTGCAAATCAGCAGAAGAAAAGAAATAACAAAAATCAGAGCAAAACTAAATGAAGTAGAGACTAAAAAACAACACTAATGATATATGACATAAAAGTTGATTCTTCTAAAAGATAAACAAAATTGATAAACCACTAGCTAGACTAGCCACGAAAAGAAGAGAGAAGACCCAAATAAGAAAAATCATAAACAAACAAGGAGATATTATAACTGATACTTCAGAAATGCAAAGGTATCATCAGAGACTATCATGTACGACTATATACAAACAAACTAGAAAACCTAGAGGAAAGGGGTAAATTCCTGGAAACAAAACTTACCAAGACTGAATTAAGAAGAAATATAAAACCTGAATACACCAGTAGCAAGTAGCAAGATTGAATCAGTAATAAAAAGTCTCCCAAGAAAGAAACACCCAGGATCAGATGGATTAAAGCCAAATTTTACTAAATATACAAAGAAGAACTATACCAATCCTCTTTGATTTCAAAAAATCAGAGAGGAGGGAATTATTTCTAATGCATTCTTGAAGAAAGGCCAACATCCCACCGATACCCAAACCAGACAAGGACACAATGGAAAAAGAAAACTATAGGCTAATTTCCCTGATTAACATAGATGCAAGCATCCTCAACAAAATATTAACAAACTGAATACAACAGTACGTCAAAAAGGTAATATACCACAGTCAAGTGAGATTAATATCAGGGATGCAAGGATGGTCCAGAATATGCAAATCAATAAATGTGCTACATCACATCAACCAAATGAAGGACAAAACCTACATGATCATCTCAATAGATGAAGAAAAAGCTCTTGATAAAATTCATCATCCCTTTATGACAAAAATTCTCAACAAGCTAGGCGTGAAAAAAACATACCTCAAAAGAATAATGGCCATATATGACAAACCCACAGCTAACATTATACTGTGGGGAAAATTTGAAAACCCTTCCTCTAAAAACTGAAACAAGTCAAGGATGCCTACTCCTATTTTACATAGTACTAGAATTCCTAGCCAGAGCAATCAGGCAAGAGAAAAAATAATAATAAAAGACATCCAAATGAGAAAATAGAAAGTCAAATTATCCTTCTTTGCTGATGGTATGATCTGATATCTAAAAACCCTAAAGACTCTGCAGAAACACTCTTAGTTTTGATCAATGAATTACGTCGAGTTGCAGGATACAAAATCAACATACAAAATCAGTAGCATTTCTATACACCAGTAGTGATCTAGCTGAGAAAGAAATTGAGAGAGCCATTCCATTTACAATGGCTACAAAACATAACTTACTTAGGAGTAAATCTAACCAAGGAGAACAAGATCTCTACAAGGAAAACTACAAAGCACTGATGAAAGGAACTGAAGATGACATAAACAAATGGAAAAACAGCCTATACTCATGGATCACAAAAATTAGTATCGATAAGATGACCATATAGCCCAAAACAATCTACAGATTCAATGCAATCCCTATCAAAATACCAATGACATTCTTCACAAACTTGGAAAAAATAATCCTAAAATTCATGTAGTACAAAAAAAAAGTCCAAATAGCCAAAGCAATTCTTAACAAAATGAGCAAACCTAGAGGCATCACATTACCTGACTTTAAAATATATTACAAGGATGTAGTAACCTAAATAGCATGGCATTGGTATAAAATAGATCAATAAAACAAAACAGAGAATCCAGGAATAAAGACACATATTTATAGCAAAATGATGACGAGAACTTGAACTGGGGAAAGGACACTTTTAAAAAAAAAAATAAATAGTACTGGGAAAAATTTGATAGCCACATGCAGAAGAATAAAACAGGGCTCTCTTTTCTCACTGTATATAAAAATCAACACAGAAGGGCTTAAAGACCTCAACATAAGACCTGAAACTACAAAAATACTAGAAGAAAACTTAGGGAAAACTTTCCTGGACATTGGTGTAGGCAATGAATTTGTGACTAAGACCTCAAAAGCACAGGCAACAAAACAAGAATAGACAAATGTGACTTAAATAAACTAAATAGCTTCTGTACCACAAAAGAAATAATCAATAAAGTGAAGAGACAACTTGTTGAATGAGAGAAAACATTTCCAAACTATTCATCTGACAAAAGACTAATATCCTAAATATACAAAGAACTCAAACACTTAAATGGAATAAAAACAAATAATTCCAATAAGTAGTGGACAAAGGACATGAATAGGCATTTCTTTAAAAAAGACATGTAATGATCAGCAAGTATATTAAAAAGTGCTCAACAACACTAATCATCAGAGAAATGAAAATCAAAACCACAATGAGATATCATCTTATCACAGTCAGAATGGCTACTATTAAAATTACAAAAAATAACATGTTGGCAAGGTCATGAAGTAAAGGGAACGCTTACATACTGTTGGTGAGAATGTAAATTAGTACAACTTCTAGATACCTAGTAGTGGAATATTTCTTTTGTGGTACAGAAGGCTTTTTTTTTTTTTTCTCAAAAAACTAAAAGTAAAATTATTATTGGATCCAGCAATCCCACTATTAGGTATCTACCCCAAAGAAAATAAATCATTGTATCAAGGGATACCTGCCCTCGCATGTTTATTGCAGCACTATTTACAATAAAAAAGATACAAAATCAATCTATGTGTCCATCAATGAATGAATGGATAAAGAAAATGTGGCATACATATACACAATGGAATACTATTTGGCATATAAAGAATGAAAGTTTACCATTCGCGGCAACATAGATGGAACTGGAGGTCGTTATCTTAAGAGCAATAAGCCAAGCAGAGAAAGACAAATATTTCATGTTTTCACTTATATGTGAGAACTGAAAAGCTTAATGGCATGGAGGTAGAGAGTGGAAAGGTAGAAAACAGAGACTGGGAAAGGTGGGTAGGGGAAAGATGAAGAGAAGTGGGTTTAACGGGTAGAAAGATAAAGATTGAAGGAAAAAATTCAATGTTAGATAGCAAAGTAGGGTGACTGTGCTTAAAAAAATGTATTGTATTTGGCTAATGGATACCCTAAATACCCTCATTTATCATTATGCATTATATACATGTAATAATATTTCACATATACCCCATAAGTTTGTATTAATAAAAAAATAAAGTAAATTCATACTTATATGTATATATTATACATAACACATATTTTGTATTTCTTATCTGAAATGCTTGGGACTAGGAGTGTTTTGGATTTTGAATTTTAAAAAAAATGTTGAAATATTCGCATTATTCTTATCAGTTGAGCATCCCTAATAGGAAAATCCTAAATCTGAATTTTGAGCGTCATGTTGGTGCTAAAAGTGTTTTGGATTTGGGAGCATTTTGGATTTCAGATTTTTTGATTAGAGATACTTTACCTATATATTATATATTTCAATCATTGTACTTTTCAGTTCTAGAATTTTCTTTTATTTCTTTTTCTTATTTTTATGCTGATATTTTCTATTTGTTCACGGCTTAAGACCTCATTTTCTTTAATTATTTGAATAGATTTTTAATTACTGCTTTAATGCTATCTGTTAAATCCAATTTCTGAACTGTCTGATAATTTTGTATTGATTGCTTTTCTCTTGATTATGGGTCATATTTTCCCATTTACTTTTTATATCTAGTAAATTTTGATTGTATAATAAGCATTGTGAATGACACATTTTTGAGTCTGTAAATTCTGTTATGTTTCTCTGAAGAGAGTTAGTTTTTGTTTTGTATGATCTGCTTGATCGCCTTGAACTTATTTGGCTCGGCTTTATTCTGTGTTTAGGGGGATCTGTGAAAGCCAAAGGTGTTTCACATGCCCATCTCACTTAGAACTCAGTCTTCAAACACTTTCTAACCTCTAGAACTCATCAAGGTTTAGTCTGAGAGTTGGTTTTGGTGGGGTTAGAGTAGGCCTCACTCAAGGAAGTGAATCTGAGGCATACCTTGTGCGCTTTCTTAGTCAGAGTCATATGCTTCCTGTTTTCTAGTGCCTGAAAACAATTGTCTTATGTATTTTGTACTGTTTTATGGTTGTTAGTAACTGAACTGCCTGTCTAGTACCAGTTACTCTATTACAACTGAAAGCTACAACTTAGTTTTTCAGAAGATCATTCTGGCTGCTATCATATACTATAGGAGGGCAGAGTGGCATCAGAGAGAACAGTAAGGAGGGATGATGATGGTTTGGTCCAGGATGGTAGCAATATATATGTTGAGAAATCATTGGATTCTGGATATATTTTAAAGTCATTTGCAATAGCATTTCTTGATAGATAATATTGAAAGCCAAAGAGCAAGCATAATGCTAAGGTCTTTGGCTTGGGCAACTTGGACTTTGAAATGCTTTGTTCTTTTGACTTAGGATTGTCTTGGCAATGCGGGTTCTTTTTTGGTTCCATATGAACTTTAAAGTAGTTTTTTCCAATTCTGTGAAGAAAGTCATTGGTAGCTGCTATAAAGACACATGCACACGTATGTTTATTGTGGCACTATTCACAAGAGCAAAGACTTGAAACCAACCCAAATGTCCATCAATGACAGACTGGATTAAGAAAATGTGGCACGTATACACCATGGAATACTATGCAGCCATAAAAAAGGATGAGTTCATGTCCTTTGTAGGGACATGGATGCAGCTGGAAACCATAATTCTCAGCAAACTATCGCAAGAACAGAAAACCAAACACTGCATGTTCTCACTCATAGGTGGGAATTGAACAATGAGATCACTTGGACACAGGAAGGGGAACATCACATACCGGGGCCTGTTGTGGGATGGAGGGAGGGGGAGGGATAGCATTAGGAGATATACCTAATGTAAATGACGAGTTAATGGGTGCAGCACACCAACATGGCACATGTATACATATGTAACAAACCCGCACGTTGTGCACATGTACCCTAGAAGATAAAGTATCTAAAAAAAAAAAAAAAAAAAGGAGCCTGAGCCATTGCTGTGGTAGTAGGAAAACCAAGATTACATGTTAACTTGGAAACCAAGTTACAAAAGTATTTCAAGAAAGAGGCTATGATTGACAGTGACAAATGCTTTTTGATAGGCCATGTAGGATAAATACTGATACTTAATAGTTATAGTTATATAAAGGTCATTACTGACCTCTTCAAGAGCAGTTCCACTGGAGAGAGAGAGAGAGCAAGAGAGAGAGAGCAAGAGAGAGAGAGAGAGAGAGAGTTGTGGTGGGGAGGGATCAAGGACTGATTGGAGTAGATGCATGAGAAAATTGGAGATGAGGAAATTTAGATGGTGTAGACAATGAGTACAGACACTATAGACGGTATAGAAGTGAGACAATATCTGGCAGGGGAAGTAGGTGAAGAGAATGTTTTGTTGATCTGGGAAAAATAACTGCATGTTTGTATATTGGTGGGAAAGAAGAGGTTAAGAGTGAAGATTTTATGGTGTGCAAGAGAGAGAAATTGATCTACTGTGGAAGTACAAAGATAGACTTTAGGTATAATCATGGGGAGTTAGTTTATAGTAATAGGCATAAGACAGGATATATAGGTACAGTTAGTTGTAGGGAGTAGATATAATAAGAGTAGTATATAGAAATTCTCTTCTGATTACTTCTGTTTTTCTGAGTGAAGTAGGAAGTATCGTCACTATTTATGAGAGTGAAACCAGGCACAAGTAATTTGCAGGCTACCTGTGAACCAGAGTCAGTTGAGGCCCATAGTGGCATCCCAAGCTTTCTATAAGGTTACATCGACTTTAGCATCAGCCCAGAGTGCCAAAGGAGAAAAAGATGAGGGATTTCATGACATTAAGGACTGTACCAAGATCTGAGACCTTCCTTCTCCAGTTTTGTAGGGTTCCTGTAGGTAACTTAGCACCCACTCAGAAGGTGTTGTTGAGTGGGAAACATTATGTGAGTGTTAGAATGTCTGCCTCCCTTGGTGCTACAGCTGCTACAGAATTGGCAGAGGTAGAGCCTTGCCAGGCAGAAGCACACTTGGATGACTGGTGATGGCCTCAGGGCTGGCCCTATGACCAGAATGGCTGAATCTTGGCTCGTCAAGTCTGCAGCAAAGAGCAGCTTTTCCCTGAGGCATCAGCTTGCCCTGTGGTGTACCTGGGTAAGCTTTAAAAACGGCAGTAAGAAGTGTGTATGTGCACTCATGGGACTTCTCCAAGACACTATAAACACGTAGCAAAACATATGCCTGGCAATCTCCATTGGTCCCGGTGTGAGGGGGAAAATACCATCGAAATCAAACCTTACAAAAGAAGACACTGAATCTGAGTTAATTGCTGAGAAGAGGGTGGGGGCAAGGCTGGAGTCCATTTTGCTACCACTTTGGTAGCAAAACAGGGCCATTTAAATTTAATTTTTAAATATTCTCACTTTTTCTGGTTAAAATAATTGTGCTTATTGTATAAAATTTACAACGCATCAAAACAAATAGAGAAAAGTAAAATCACTGCAATCTCACCACTCAGATAAAAACACTGTTGCAAGGCATTTTGTATAAACACATAAAAATGTTTATGCAAAAGTGAGATCAGATTGTATTTATGAAGTTGCATCCTGAGTTTTTACTTGACATTATATAACAGATTAGAAAATCAGCATTTGACAATTATTTAAGTCTTGAAAACTATAAAAATGTTAAAGATGAAAATAACAATTAATCTCTCCATCTAAGGATAATCACTGTGGGTGGCAAATTTTAAGTGGCAAAACCTTCCTGTGTCTAGTTTATTCTTAGTTAATCAGATTCAGTAGTGTTTAGTTATTTTCCTGTCTCTCAATACCAAGGGGATTTAAAGCACTCCCATGTATGGTTTACAAGGTCCCTTCTCGAATCTAGTTCTATCTCCTTGCTTTACAGACAAAAACTAAAACCCAGAAAAGTTAACTACAGCTCATGTTGCTACATCCAGCTAGTTTCTCCTCTGAAATGGACAAACTCTATTGCTACCTCCCCTCAACTTCTCTGCCAACCCCACCACTAGCGCAAATGCCCTGAGTGACATGACAAGAGTTTGAGGAAGTCCAATTAGCCTGGAGTGGTGAATGAAGGGCAGCTCCTAGGGAACGTGGGAGGTGGCAAGGTGAGGCTGCTTATTTGATTGGAAAGAAGGCCCTGAGGTCTTTCAACAGGGGAGAGGGTGGCTCGCTCATTCAATTATTCATTTTTTTCATTTGTGGTAGGAGGAAAACAATTGTTATTTTAAGAGTTGGCTGTGGTTTTGTGTTGGCCCTGGAGGAAAGCTGAATTTTATTAGAATAAAAGATCCTTTGTGTCTAAAATCATCTTATTAGGGCCACATGGCCATGAAAGGCAGAGCCAGTGAGCACAGAGGAGGTGGAAGAGGTGAGATCAACAAGAATTAAAATTCTTGGCATGATAAAGTAACAGGTGTTTCCCTGTCCTCTGGTGAGCCAGAGAAAATGAAGTTTGGAAACTCTTGAACTGATGGGGAACCTTGGAGAGAGAAGGAAGAATTTTAGAGAAGATGACAACAAAGTAGCAAACAGGAATATAAGCTGAGGGTGGCAATGATACTGTGCATTCCTTGGGGCCACATGAGAGTCAGGTTTCATATTAATTCTAGTGTGTAATTGTGTTGGATTAAAATCCTCTCTGCTATCCCCCAACCCTGCCAAGAATTCATCATCATATCACCACTGTGATATTAATTGAGCATGTACTGCATGCAGTCACTGTCCTATTTCATGTACATTTTACCATTTAACCCTTGTAATAACTCCATGAGGTAGCTATATCACCATTCCCATTTTTCAGATGAGGACCAAGTATATAGCTAAGTAACTTGTTCAAAGTCAACCAGTCAGTAATGATTTCAGGCAGGACATAAGTCCAAGTCTGCACTGTAAAACAGTAATGTTCCTATTTTTGTCATTGCCCATCCCATCAATTAAATGTTTTTGGTCATCTATCACAAATATATGAATATTTATTTATTTTTTGAATTCTAAAAAGAATAATACAAAGATGAGCTAAATAATACCTGTAAATATCTTACAAATTCTGATGGCTTTACCCTGCAATCTGCTAATTTCTCAAGGCATGATATACATTTAATGCAAGGTTCATCATTAACGATAGTGATGAAATGTTACATTTCATATTATCTTGAAAATTTCAACTTTTTACAAATTTTTGTTACATCTGATTACCTTGTCATGTAGTTTATAAAAGGTTTGTTCCCAGATTGGTTGAAGGGTCAGCCATGTCATTTTCTTGTCATTCATTTATGCTAGCATTGTTGGTGTTATCTTCAATCTGCTGTTTCTCTGCAAGAAAGTTTTAAAGGTACTTATCTACTTTGTAAGGGTGAATTGAGTTATAAGTGGGCAAGTTTTTTATTTTAGCCATTCTAATGAGTGTGACATGGTATCTCATTGTGATTTTGTTTGGCATTTTCCTATAAAAGAATATTGAGCATCTTTTTACAGTTTTCTGTCCCTTTGTATATTGTCTTTGGAGAAATATCTACTCAGATCCCTCAATCATTTTTTAGCAAGGTAATTTGTCTTTTCTGAATTCCAAGAGTTTATTTTATATTCTAACACATGTCCTTATCAGATATATGCTTTGCAAATATTTTCTGTCATTCTGTGTGTTGGCAAAAATGTGAAGAAATTTGAACTCTCATACATTGCTGGTGGGATTATAAAATGGTGCAGTTGCTTTGGGAAATAGTTTGATGGTTAATCAAAGAGGTAGACATAGTCTTGCCATATGACCCAGCAATTGCACTCCCAGGTATCTACCCAAGAGAAATGAAAACATATGTCCACACGGGAACTTGTACGTTAATGTTCATAGCAGTGCCACTCATAACTGCAAAATGGTGAAAAAAGCCCAAATGTTAATCAGCTGATGAATATATCTATACAAAGGAATATTATCCAGCCATAAAAATGAATGCACTACTGATTCATGTTACAATATGGATACATCTTGAAAACATGGTGCTGAGGGAAAGACCACATATTGTATGATTCTGTTTATATTAAATGCTCAAAATAAGTAAATCCATACAGAAAGCGAATAGTTTAGTGATTGCCTAGGGATGGGAGGACAGTTGGGTGGAAATGGGAAGTGGCTGCTAATGGACACAGCGTCTCTTTTTGGGGTGATGAAAATGTTCTGGAATTAGACAGTAGTGATGGTAGCACAACTCTGTGAATACATTAAGAACCACTAAATTCTATACATTAAAGGGATGAATTTTATGATCAGTGAATTATATTTCAATAAAGCTGTCATGCAAAAGAATTGGTCTATAAATCCATTTAACTCAGCACCCATGACCTGCTCAAAATGCTGATATACAGCCATGATGGCCCTATGTCAATGCTAGAACATTGTTCATCTTCCTTCTAATCTTACAGTACCTCTCACATAGCACAAGACTCAGGACTGTCTGTCACGCAGTTGGGCAAAATGAGACAGGGCAATATATCAACATGTATACTACCTATTAAAAAGGTAAGTTTCTGTCCCATTTTGTAAATTTAAAGACAAAGAAACAAGCTGTAATGTCTTCTTTATCAGACCACGATAAATCACTGCCATGCAACTCACATTGGAGACTACTGTTCTAAAACCACTATGCTCTAGCAATGCCCTGAATTTATTTCCAATAAAAGCTAGTTTACACACCACTCAAATTCCAAAGAAGAGGTAGCAATTAAACATACAAGGAAGAGAAGGGATAATTGATAGGGGCAGGGCTATGAGAAATTGGGACCAAGTATGATCCAAGACAAGGTGGGAGGGATTCCACCAAGACAAGAGATGGTCACTTCCTCTAACATACACGAAGGAAATAAGTAAAGATGGGTGCTGACATAGGTAGTTTTATAGGTTTGGTATCTACAACACAAGGAAATTTCTTTCTGATGGTTTCTACTTTATGTGCATAAACTAGGGAGTGAGGTCCTGTGCTGTGAATGAGACGGAGTTAGGGTAGAGATTTCAAGGTTTCAGGGTGGTAGATAAGGTATGAAATAATTGTTGTGGATGAATGAGAGGATAAGTTCATCAGAGGTATGCTGGAGAATTGCAAGGCAGTGTTGGAGAACAGTTTGAAGTTAATAATCATGCATTTTGAATGAAATCAACTTTCTCTTTCTTTTTCTCTTTCTTTCTTTCTTTCTTTCTTTCTTTCTTTCTTTCTTTCT
>NW_012100521.1:0-16055 GCF_000951045.1 Mandrillus leucophaeus | reverse complement strand
TCTTTCTTTCTTTCTTTCTTTCTTTCTTTCTTTCTTTCTTTCTTTCTTTCTTTCTTTCTTTCTTTCTTTCTTTCTTTCTTTCTTTCTTTCTCTTTGAAACAGAGTTTCACTCTTGTTACCCAGGCTGGAGTGCAATGGTGCAATCTCAGCTCACTGAAACCTCCGCCTCCCAGGTTCAGGTGATTCTCCTGACTTAGTCTCCCAAGTAGTTGGGATTACAGGCACCCGCCACCACCTTCAGCTAATTTTTGTATTTTTAGTAGAGACGGGTTTTCACCATGTTGGGCAGGCTGGTGTCGAATGCCTAACCTCAGGTGATCCACCCACCTCAGCCTCTCAAAGTGTTGGGATTCCAGGCATGAGCCACTAAGCCCAGCCAAAATCAACTTTCTTTAACTACAACTTTTGCCAGCATTACTCAGCTGCTGAGGCTCAGGTACAGAGCAAATAGATTTTTTAGTTCATGCAGAGTTTGAGTGACAAACATTCAGAAGCAAGAGAGTTCAGACAAGGCATTGGCAATGGTGTAAACGGAGGAGCCAAGCAATCCAAATAGGAAAAAGTGTCAGGCAGAGAAAGAAAAGGGTTGACAAACTGAGAACAACAAAAGAGTGAATGGTTTGTGAGTCCCAACATTGTGAAGAATGATCACAGTGAAGAGTAGAACAAGCAATTCAGAAGGAGGGAAGTTTGTTGTCAAAGAGTAGATGCTTGAAGGGCTGGTTCTGGAGGTTGGACAATAACAGGAAATAACAAGGTCTTCAGTGTGGCTGTGACAGTAGGTGGCTGAGATAAAGTGAAAAAAGGGTCTTTGGAAGTAAGGTAATTAAGGAACTGAAAAATTAGGGTGTTGGATGAATTAGCCACATACGTGGATGCTGAAGTCATCCAAAATGATGGTAGAGCTTAAGGTTCAGCAGAACACTGTGAGCCAGGTACCACGTACTCAATAAATGGGAGTATTGTGGCTAGAACATTAGAAAAAGATCTGTAGGTTAGAAAAGTAAGGAAGGAGAGACTGTGTTGTACCTGGATTACATGGGACTCAAATAAATGGAAATTTCTTTGTTATTTTGTTTTGTTTTACGAAAAGATGGAGGAGTCACGGTCTGAAGCAAAAAGGACAGAAATGCCATTTTTAGACCCTGAGATACATGAGATGTGAGAAAATAAACAACCTCAGCATGCATTTAAGAGCTATAGGGAAGGAGTACTCTCAGAGGAAACTTGAAAGATATATTGACAAGCATTGGAGGGAGAGATAGCAAAACAGAGGCAGGAAAACTGTAAAAATTAGTAATGAGAATGCAAACAGCATAATAAATTATGAGCATTTTGAGCAGGAGCAAGCATGATACCTCTGGAGCCTCTGTATCACAGTAAATGGATATTACACACTCTGAGTCAAATATTGCAGGTTCTGTTTGCTTCTCTAAATGTATAGCAGGAATCCTCACCACTACAGAGAAAAAGAAATAAAACCTAGAGAGGAAAATGAACTTGTCCAACATTCTTCAGAGGGTCAGTGTCAGATTCACAGGGCAAGACATTGCCCCTATGGTGGGACACATCCCTGTATCCTTTCCAGGGGTTCTTGAAGAATGCTGCAAACCTTAATCACCACTTTCATTTATTTTCTGGCTACCAGGAAATGAGATGTGCACAGGTATGGTAAGGATGGGGGCAGTTATGCTTTGTGGTTCCTTTAGTCTGCTCTCTAAGAACAGACTTCTTGAAATGAATCAGCTTCTGGTTCAGCTCACCAGATTTTTGATCCAGAAAGTAGAGAGCCAAGAACCAGGAAATCCTTGGACCCTTTCATGGCTGGCTGATTCTGGTGAGGCAGCTGTGGAGGTATTAAGACATGGCTGCAAATTATTTAACACTCTTCTCACCTGGGGTAAAGTGTATCAAGGGGTGAAGTGATTCAAGGGGTGAAGCCTTTGAATTTCAGTGGGCTTGTGAGTTCTCCAACCAATAGCCTATTGGGAAATAATACTGTATGGCTTCAGAAGTTGGGTTATAAAAGGCTGTGCATCTTCCATTTGGGCCACTGGAACACTAGCCCTTGGAGCTCTGAGCTGACACATAAGAAACCCAACCATGGCTGGGCACAGTGGCTCACGCCTGTAATCCCAGCATTTTAGGAGGCCGAGATGGGTGAATCACCTGAGGTCAGGAGTTCGAGACCAGCCTGGCCAACACAGTGAAACCTCATCTCCACCAAAAAATACAAAAATTGGTCGGGCATGGTGGCAGACACCTGTAAACCCAGCTACTCGGGAGGCTGAGGCAGGAGAATTGTTTGAACCCAGGAGGCAGAGAGTGCAGTGAGCCGAGATAGTGCCACTGCACTCCAACCTGGGTGATGGAGTGAGACTCTCAAAAAAAAAAATAATAATAATAAGGGAAATCCAACCACCCTGAGATCACCATGCTGTTGAGGCCATGTGGAGGTATTCTGGTTGACAAGGAAAACTGAGCCTAGCCTTCTAGGAATTCCTGCCAGAGCATCAGACATGTGAGTGAAACTGGAGGGTGGCTGCAGGGGAGTGGGGTGGGGGTGGTTACCATATCAGCCCATTTGCCAGCTGAATACCACTGAGTGATCTATGCTCATCAAAGGAACCACCCAGCTGAGACTTGCCTGAATTCGTAACCCACTGAACTGCGAGATGTAACAAAATGGTTATTGTTTTAATGCACCACGTTTTGGGGTAGTTTGCTGAGCAGCAATAACTAACCAAAACACAGGGCCAGAAGAGGAAACATTCAGTTCTATCCTCCTATTAGTCTCATCCCCTGCCACATACTTCCACCCTGTGTTCCGGATATATAGGACTTCTGTCTGTACTCTGAGCATACCTTTCACTCTTCTGCCACCATGCCTTTGCTCTTGTTATTCCATCAACCTGAGCTGCCATTCTCATCTCCCCATCTGAATTCTCACTCGCCACTCAAGGCCCAACTTGAAAGTCAGTTCCCTTATGCCTCTTTTTCTGATCACCTTGGAGGAATTAATAGCTCATTCTGCCTGCTTCCACTAGGCATTTGCTTACCTCCTTCATCTAGCACATTTTCCAGTTGTCTATCTCCATTCTTAGAATGTGAGCAAAAGCTAGTCTTATTCACTTTGGCATCTCCTCTAGTGTCAAAGATGTTGCCCAAGTGGGTTTCCAAATTGTGTTAAAGATAGGAAAGAGACCCTGATAGAGCAAGCCCCACTCCCTAGAGAGAAAAAAGCTCAGTTAGGGTAAAGTGGAAATTATGGCATGGTGATACCAGGTTTACCTGGTAGTCTATTTCCAGGAGTAGCAGGGCATCTGTGCACAGGGATGATTCTCATGGGCAAGGAGTATGAAGAGCTTTCCCTAAGACCTGAATACACAGCAAAGACCAGGGAGATTCTTGAAGAAGTGGATTCCTCAGAGAAGAGATTTCTTCTTTATTTCTTTCTTCTGAAAATCTGCCATTTTCCTTTTATTTTTAATAAATGGAAATATGTAATAATTATAAATATTTATGGGATACAGATTAACATTTTGATACATGCATACAATGTGTAATGATAAAATCAGGGTAATTAGCATATCCATCCCCTCTAATATTTACCACTTCTTTGTGTTGGGAAGATTCAAAATCTTCTCTTCACCTTCTTGAAAATATACAATGAATTATTGTTACCCATATTCACCCTACAGTGCTATAGAACATCAGAACTCTTTCCTCCTATTTAGTTGTAATCTCTTATCCATTAACCAAACTTTCCATATCCTCCCCGTTGCCCCACCCTTCCCACCCTCTAATAAAATAACCACAATTCTACTCTCTAGTTCTATGAACTGAACTCTTTTTAGCTTCCACATACAAGTGAGAACATGTGGTATTTATCTTTCTATACCTGGCTTATTTCACCTGACATAATGTTCTCCAGTTCCATCTGTGTTGTTGCAGATGACATGATTTTATTCTTTTTATGGCCAAGTAGTATTCCACCACATATATATACATACATATATACACATACATATACATATATATGTATGCGTATATATACATATATGTATGTGTATATATATTACATTTGTATACATGTACACATACATATATATGTGTGTGTATATATGTGTGTATACATGCATGTATATATATATATATATTACATTTTCTTTATTCATTCATCAATAGATGGGTATTTAGGTTGATTCCATATCTTGGCTGTTTTGAATGGTATTGCGATAAACATGGCGAAGATCTGCAGGGTTCTAGTGAATAGTGGATTGACTGCTCAGAAATGATAGGTCAGAGCAAGTGGGCAGCTGCAGGAATGTGTCAACATGTACCACCAGGGGATTATAAGTTTCAAATGACCCTTCACACATGTGCTCTCTTGGTGAGTCTGGAATGATCCCTCAAGCCTGAATACATGGGTCTGAAATCCTGACTTGAGGATTATAGGCTGAAAGAATAGTGAAACTTTTTTTTTTTTGAGGTGCACACACACAGTGATGTCACCTTTTGCGTTATAAGATTTGCTTAAATAGACACAGCTCCCCTAATCCAGGGGTCCCCAAACCCTGGGCCACAAATGGTAGCTGTCTCTGGCCTGTTAGGAACTGGGTCACACAGCAGGAGGTGAGCGTCAGCCCAACAAGAAAAGCTGAGCTCCACTCCCTGTCAGATCAGCGGTGGCATTAGATTATCATAGGAGTACAAACCCTATTGTGAACTGTGCATATGAGGGATCTGGGTTGTATGCTCTTTATGAGAAAGTGATGAATGTAATGTGTTTGTTTGAATCATCCCAAAACCATCCCCCACCCTCGTCAGTGGAAAAACTGTCTTCTATGAAAGTGGCCCTGGTGCCACAAAGGTTGGGGACCACTGCTCTAAATCAGTCTCTTAGGCCTAGGGACCTGGGACACAGTTTGGCCTGGATTCTGATTCCTCTCAACTTTCTTTACCTCTACCTTTGAATGTGCTGGGGGAACTCTCAAACCTTCTGTCTGACTTCCTGAGACATGGATGCCTGACTGTTCACATGCTCTGAATAAGTAAATCCCATGTCAGAATCTTGATTTTTTCATCTGGAAAATGTGGGGCCTTGACTGGCTGGTATCTAAGGATTCCTCCTGCCCTGCTTCCGCTAGCAGTAGTTGGAACTGAGACTGTGTCTGCGGCCTCCACATTTGAGGAGGCCCTGGCTCCTGGCCATCCCATGGAGTGAGGCATTGGCAAGTTTCCAAGGACATGTTGGGACTTTTGCACTTGGCCAGGCCAGGGGGCCAATTAACAGTCGGTTAATCACAGTTCAACATGCCCAATCTACTTATTTACTGAGTCATTATTAAATAAGGCCAATTAATAGCTTTGGATGGATTTTTAAACCCTGTGAGGCACCCATGATGTGAAGGTGACAATGTGCAATTAATAAGGCAATAGGTGATTAATGGCAGTGACCTTACATGGAGAAGAAAGCCCTTCCTCCAGCTCCCTTTATTCCACACACAAAGAAAGCATTTTGGGAAAGTCAGAACTGGGGATAGGGAGTATGCCAAGATAAAGAAATATTTTGTAAACCTCATTGCGACTGATGCAGCATTGGAAAACACTATATGTTGTGATTTTTGTGGCATTACTAGAATTAGAGCAAACAGACAAAGGAATAAGCAGGTCTTCCCCTTGTGTGGGCAACAATTGGACTTCTCAGGCCTCTCTCTTAGGGAGGACCAGGGGACAGTCCTGGTCCCATGCTGTGGGTATCTAGAGGAATCCAAAATGCAGGGATGAGCATCATTTAAAAGAGGTCTCTATCAATCTGAGCTCTTCAGCAGAGGGGACTTCTGAGGAAAGCATTCATGACATCCATAATGTAGACATACTGCACCCCAAAGAAGTTTGCAACCTAAATTCTCAAAGTCCTTCAATCTTGAGAGTGCTGAAGTTCACTTTTTGAAAAGTGCAGTTTTCTGTGAATGAAAGTCAGCGTGGGAAGTGGCCTGGACTATGACCCAGGGGGAAGAGAATAAGAGCTTGAGTCAGATACTTCTCCATCTTAGTCCTGGCCACTCATCAGCTGAAAAACCACGATCTGGCCTCTTAGCCTCTTTGAGCCCACGTCATCTCATTAGGAAACCGCTGTGATAATAACCCCTGGCTCACAGAGATTTGCACTAATGTGGCCACAGCTTGGGTAGCACCAATAAGCTACCCAGGGAGGTAATGCAAGGAAACATATGAGAGGCCCCCAGTTTCTGAGCTCATATTGTCCATGGCTTAGATTTCCCATTCCTCCTCCAGCCTCAACTGGTGGCAGTATGCTGGCTGTTCTGGTGACTGCAGTTAGTAAGTCTTGGAGATTTCCCTGCCCTGCAGACTGAGAAAATGGTATGTGTGATATGGTAGCTGCCAAATCAGGCCCCAGAACCAGAGTAGCATAGGAGGCTTCAAATAGAAGGCTTCATATAGAAAAGCCACTAACCAGGCAAGGCACCGAGGTCACTCAATTGGGGAAGAGCCAGCTTGCTTTTTGCCAACTACCAAACATATTTACCTCAGTCCATCATGGTCTGACAGCCCCTAATCTGTGCCTAAGGCCAGATGAATATGCACCTGCCTCAAGCAGAAACTTAGGTGGGAGCTTATGCTGCCTAAGCCATTTGCCCTTTCCAGCAATTTTCTCCCAGATATCAATGTCAAAGTAGTTTCAGGATTTCCAAAAGGAGCTAAGTTATGTTGCCAAATTCTTGATGGGAAAACACTAGATTTATGGTGCATCTCTCACTGTAACATGCCTGTGATTCCCCTGTGGAATCTTGTTAAAATACAGATTCTAACTCAGAGGGTCTGGGTCCAGCCAGAGACATTGCATTTCCACAAGCTCCCAAGTGGTGTTACGGGCACTCGTCCGTGTGCCTGAGGAGAAATGTCCAGTCAGCGCCCCATCCCTGGGACACTGGTACATAATGGTCACAATAAAGATCACAGCACTAGCTCAGAGTTGGGATCCCCAGGGCCAGATCTATAGCCTCTCTCTTTCCTTACAGAGTTCTGAATCCCAGAGGCCTAAGTCAGGCAGATGGAGATCAAAGTAACAGTTCCATTACTGATAAAATCTCATCCATGTAATAAAAAAACCACTTGTAACCCCAAAAGCTATTAAAAAATTTTTTCAAATCTCAATGGGAGGCCTTGGTTTAGTCAGGCAGCCACAGTAGGCCTGCCAGTGGGTGGGTCCTTCTCCCCCAAATTCAGCAAATGAGCCCACTCAGAGTGAGTGTAGCTGGTCAATGCCCAGGGGCTTTTGGCTTTCTCCTGAGGGCAAGACCCCTTTCCCTCGGAGGACAGTGGATCATACAAGTAAGCGAGTAGGCCTCAGAACAGACGTAAAGGAGGGGGTTGCACCAGGGGGAAAGATCTGCTCAGCGCCTCCTGTTAAGCTGTCTAACCTTGGGGAGCACAGATGGAAAAGAGGAGGAAAGTGGCCATGAGAATCACCTCTGAAGTCCCTGGACATGTTACCATGAAGCTTAGGACTTGGGGGGACCCACTTGCCCCAACCTAGTTTGAATGTGCAATGTGAGCCACGTGCCTTGTGGTGGGTTTGGGAGGTATGAAAGCCATGTGGCTTGTGGCGGACCTGGGAGGTCTCAGCCTTCTTGCTGCTGTCCCCCTCCCCGGGTCTCCCCTTCTCCCGCTGCAGTGTAATCACCTCACAGTGGCCAGAGTGGCCTGTCAATCAAATCAGATTATGTCATTGCCTCTGCTCAAGACCTTCCAGTGGCTTCCAGACACAGGTATAATGAAGTCTTCATCCCTCACTGAGGCCTGTAAAGCCTGGCATAGTCTGGCCCCTGCTCACTGCACCCCAGCTACCCGGCCTGCTCAGCTCACCTCAGGTCTCTTCTCACATGTCACCCCCTCACACTGCCAAGTGCACAGTCTCAAAAATACCCTTTCCTTCACCCCCTTGATTCCAACTCTCATTTGTTGATGGCACTTAGCATTGTCTGAAATTATACTTTTATGACTGTTTTTTATTTAATTTTCTTCCTCTTCTACTACATACACTCCCACACCCATACACATACTAAAAAGCAAGCTTCCTCTTCATTTTCACCACAGCAGTTCTTGTTAGAAGAGTGCCCAACACATAGTAAACTCTCAGAAATATTTGTGAATGAGCAAACCCTCACACAACTCTGTCAGGTAGGTATTATTTTATCTCCATTATTCACATGAGGAAACAAAGACACAAGGAGTTGAAGCAATATGCACAAGTGCACCTGCCCTTCTTCCAGGCTCTTCACTGCTCAACCACATTGCCCTTTTTTTTTAAATAGCTTTCCAACTGCCACCTCCTGGAGATTTCTGCTCAACTGATAATGCCCAGCATCCATTTCTCCCTTCCTCCTTTCTAACAGAACCCTAAGTTTTGTTTATGATTCCACTCCTTCCACATCAATTATATATATGTTGGGCAAAATTAATCCGTTTCGCACCTTGGACAGACTTGATTAATCTGAGGTAAGCCATCCCCCTTTGTCCCATATTTAGTTCAGAAATAGAAATGAAAATCTGGCTAAGGGATTCTTGGAGAGTTCTCACTCATTCTTTTGACAAAATTTCCAACAGTGATCCTCTTCTCCAGAACACAAATGAGAAAACCAGTAACTCCATTCAGTAGTGTAAACTGTCTTATAACCCAAGAGAAACCAGCCATAGTATGAAATGTATGGACAACAAAATGGAAAAAACTTGAGATCCTGATGACATCAGTAAACCACTGGATCAGCCAGCCTAAAGCCCACCCTATCTCAGGACTATGTGTTATGTGATTCAATGTTTCCTTACTGTTTGAGCTAGCTTAAGTTGGTTTCTCATTTTATTTGAAGACAAATACGTAGCAAACGATATATAACAACCTTATCTCTACTCCTTCCTAAAGGAAGAGGGTGACGGGGAGACAGAATGTGAAATACCATCCATCAGACTCTGACTCATTCCTGACCCTTCAACTTGGCTCCCCTAACTGTGTTTCCATCCTCTAGACTTAAACCGTATGACAAAACTATCCCCCTTAAACTTCTTGAAGAACCCTACAGTCATCAAAAGTGGATCTAAATAGGATAAAGAATGGTCAAAATCTCTCCCACTTTACACGTCCACCAACTACTGTCTTAGGGGACTTCACTTTCAAGATGTCTAATAACTCATGTTTACCTCTCTTCCTTCCCATAAACCCACTGAAGTATTGTGAAAGGATCATAAAAGTATGAATAATCTCATAGCAGCATTGGAAAAGTTTAAAGTGTGCCATAAATGTCTACAACATGAAGCAAATTTTGGAAAGTAAGTTTATATGTGATAAAATTAATGGTGGATCTTAACAGAACTGAATAAACTAAAGCTCCATATAGGTGACAAAAAGACTTCTGAACATAGGAAAACCTAAAGATTAGAAGCAGTTATATCTGAGAGTGGAAAAATGCCATAGAGTCATCAGAGTAAAGTGTTCAGGAGCAGCTTTTTTGTGATAGTTTGCTCTCAAGGCAGCTGAATATGTCACTTTTTTTTCAGTTAAAGCTGTGCGTCTGCTGTGGGAGACTACAAGAAGGGATATTAGGACTAGAGTGGGGAAAGTGAGACAGTGCTGCAAGTATCTTCAAACTGCCTCGAGGACAAACTGCCTCGAGGTACAAAGCATGCTCGCTCCCAACCGGAACATAACCAATATTTTGTACTCAGAATCTTGAGTCAATGTAGGACACAGGGAATTTTACTTATGCTGAGGTAATACATACAGCTATTAATATTGATCAGTCTAGACCAGTGATTCTGCACTTTTTGTGTACGCATGTAATCACTCAGATAGCTTTAAAATACTGACATTAAGTAGTTGTTACCTTTGGAATGGTATTAACTGGGAAAGAGCAAGAGGGAGTGCTAGAAATGGTCTATATCAGGGATCAGCAAACTACAGCTCACTGGCCAAACAGGACACACCACCTGTTTTTGTAAAGTTCTATTGGAATACGGACATCCTTACTCATTTACACATTTCCCATGGCTGCTTTTGCACTACAATAGAGTTGAGTAGTTTCAACAGAGACTGGCTGGACCACAAAACCAAAAGTATTTGGTTCTTTTCAGAAAAAGTTTTCCGACCCTTGATCTATATCTTTATCTTAGTCATGGTGCATTGTGTATGTATGCATATGTATATATGCAAAGATCGATTGAACTGTACACTTAAAATTTGTATGCTGTTTTTGTGTGTAAATTTTACCCTACCAAAAAATGTAAATAAACAGAAAGAAATTCAAGTGTTTGGGTAACACCTGCAGATATTCTCACTTAATTGTTCTCTGGTATGGTCTCCACATCAGGATTTGTAAAAGCTCCCAAGGTAATTCTAAGGAGAAAACTCATCACAACACTAGCTTCCATGATCACATAGCAGGGTAAAAGAATGTAGGAAATTGTACATTGGCTTTTAAAACTTTCATCTTTGGGTGAAATATATAACGTTGGCTCACATTTCTTTGGCAAAAGTCACATGGCCACATCTAACTTCAAGAGGTGGGGAAGAGCAATATACCATGTACTTGTTAAGATAACTGGAATATTTGGTAGATAGCACTGATTGCTACCCTGGTCTTCCTCTCTTGTCATTGAATATTTTATTTGTTCTCCTTTCATCATGAAGAACACATTTATACTCCCACTCCCATGAGAGTAATCAAAAAGTCCCATTCCATCACTCTTTCCCTCTCAAAACCTAGAATCTCTGAGTCATGTTTGAAAATTTCTTTATCTTTTCTGGAGATGGCCCCTCTTTGTCGAGAGTTACTAACTAAACACAAAGTTGTTTGCCCCCTCATATGTAACATTCAGTGGTGAAATAGGGAAAAGGATAATCACAATAAACAATCTCCTCTAGAGAGAAGAATGGGAATCGAATCAGTCACTGGGATGGGAATACAGTCTACCATGTGCCCAGAAGGAAAACAAAAAACATTTGGACAACAGCAATAATGATCCACCAGGATAAACCTGGACATATTTTAGATCAGTTTTCAAACTTCATGGATAAAGGTAAAATACTACAGTTTTCTACAAAGAAAGAAGAGATTACCATTAAAAATATGAATCTCAGTGTTATCAGACTTCTCAGGCACAACGCAAGTTGTTAGAAACAGTGGAGTGACATCTATAAAATGCTGAGGGAAAAAGATTTTTAAACTAGAGTTGCCTAATCAGAAAAAGTATCAATCAAGTATTAGGGCATAGTAAAAGCCTTCTCAAGGATATAGGGACTCAGGAAATAGAAGATTTCCTTTTGAAGATAGCTTGTCACCTTCTTAAAAACACTGAACATAGTCTCACCTTAGATTCAGCAAGCACGCTCCTGGGTATTTTCCTAACTGATTTGAGAACATATGTTCACTCAAATCCCCATACATAAATGTTTATAGATGCTTATTTGGTAATCACCCCAAACTGGGATATGTCTTTTAATGGATGAATAAATAAACACACTGTGACACAGCCTTACAATGACATGTTATTCATAAATAAAAAGAATGACCTATAAGACATGCAAAGACATCAGAAAATATTAAGTGCATATTGCTACATGAAAGTAGCCAGTTGGAAAAGGCTACAGAGCGTATGACTCTATTTACATGACATTTTGGAAAGGGAAAAAATTATAGAAACAATAAACATGTGTAGAAAAGTCTAAAAAGGTTAAGCATGGGAGATTCATTAGGGCAGTGAAATTATTTTTATGATACTGCAATAGTTCATACATGATAGTATGTGTCAAAAATCACAAAACTTTATAGCACAAAGAGTGAATCTTGATGTATGAAAATTAAGGAAATAATTTAAGAGATCAAAAAATTCCAAGATGAAATGTAGAATACAGCAAAGCATTCTAACTGTATTAAAAATGTATGAAACATGAAAAAAAATGTATGAAACAATCTCACTGAAGGGCATGACAGGAATTTGCTGCCTTAAGTAACTTGGAAATGAATCTTGTAAAGCTAAGATCAAAAGGAACTGTATGTAAGTGCTGTACTATAGTTAGTAAAGTTGTTTCCCACGGGAGTCCAGATTAATAATTCTGAAAGCAGTATACATGTATATTGGAATTGAACAATTAACTGAATGAACTGACAGATGACAGGAGATGAGTTTCTCATTGTTGGAATGGGAAGTTACAGGTAAGCAAGGGGAGGAGGTTAGAATAATCTTTGTTGTAATGGATTAGAGTTGGAGACATCAGCATAAAGTCATGTTCAGTTTAATATAGTTACAGATGGTTACATATGCAAATATTTATAGGTGTGTGTAGATATACATATATATTTCATTGCTCTGTGAACTGAGAAAGCCTATAAGTAACAACTTCCCCAGTAGCAGCAAGCACACCTAGCACTAAGATGTGAGTTTCTAAAACCATCAACTAGTAAAAATAATTAGGGCTCCTTGGAGAAATGACTGATTCTGAGACTGGGGCATGAAATACAGTTGCTCTGTGGATTCCACATCCATGGATTTAAAAATCCGAAGATCAAAAATATGCCAAGAAACTGGATCCGTTCATAACATGTACAGACTTTTATTTTCTTGTCCTTGTGCCCTAAACAATAGAGTAACAACTATTTTACATTGCATTTACATCATATTAGGTATTATAAGTAAACTAGAGATAATTTAAAGTATATTAAAGGATGTGCACAGGTTATATGCAAATATTATACTGTTTTGTATAAGAGATTAAGCATCTACAAATTTTGGTGTTCATGGGAGGTCCTTTTAAAAAAAGTTTTTTGAGTACAAAGTAAGTGTATATTTTTATGGGGTACATGAGATGTTCTGATACTATGGAAGTTCCTGAAACCAATCCCCCAGGGATACTGAGGGATAACTGTATATAAAATGAGCCTGGAGCATTTCGTAGTGTCAGAAAGTAAGGTCTGAAAAACTTCTTAAGGGACATCACAAGTGCTGCATTCAGCAAAATCCATACTACGGGAAACTAGACAAAACACAAGACCTGTTTATTTCTTTTGTTTTTTTGTTTTGTCTTGTTTTAAGATGCAAGCAAAAAAGATTAATAGTTGGAGAAATTATAGATTAAAAAGCACTAAGTGACATATTCAACAATTACAATGATTAGATCATATTTGAACACTGATTCAAAGAAACTAATTTTTAAAGTATGTGTCTGCTAGGTAAATATGGACATTATCTGGGCATTTGATGATTACTCATTTAAATTGTTAGGAAATACATTTACACTGGATTCATGTTTTACAAAAGAGTTCTTATCTTTTATAAAAGCATATGAAATAATTAGAAACAAAATGACACAACGTCTGGGATATGCCTCAAATCATTACAGTAGCAAGAGATGGAAGTAGGTAAGAGTAAAATTAGAACCAGATTGGACAATGTATTGAAAATTGTTGATGCTAAGAGTCTGGTACATTGGTTCATTATACTATTCTCTTTAATGTTGTGTATGTTGAGAATATCTATAGTAAAAGTTTTTTATTGTAAATATCATGCCATTAAATTTGAAATCCTAAGTGAAATTGATCACTTACAGGTTTAATCAAACAATACAAACTGAAACTGTACAGTATTCAAAACTCAAGCCACTGCCAAATGTTCCAGAATAAGGCAGTTTGGGAGGCCAGTTATACCAAATGATCATGGAGAAACAAATTACCATCTTATGTAAACTCTTCCAAAGCATACAAAAAGGTAGGTAATTATTCAAATCGTTTTGCCAGGCCAGCACTCTTTGATTCAAATACCAGATGAGAACAACCAGTGAAAAGAATGCTTGAGCCAAGCTCTCTCACATAGCAGCAAATATTCTAAATAATTTAATAGCATATTCAACATAGCAGTATATTAACTGAACAAACAAGCTCTGTCCAAGGAATAAAAATTATGATTTAACATTAGAAAATGCTTTTAATGGTAATTCCCCGTAAACAAATTAGAGGAGAAAAAACACTTGATTATGTCAATGGCTACATAAAAAGCATTTCAAAGAAGTTTAACACAAGATAATGGTTAAAAAAAAAAAGTAAAGAAAAAAGTAAACTAACACTAGAATAGAACTTGCGTTATTTAAAATCTATAGCAAACACACTTAAATGCGAAATGTTACAAAAATTTCCATGAAAGCCAGGAACAAGACAAAAATGTACGCTATCTTCTCTGTTGTTCAAAACTGCACTGAAACACATAGTCAGAGCTATGGGTATCAAAATAAATAAGATATATGAATTTTGAGAAGAGATATTTGGAGGCAATGTTATCTTTTAAGAATATTCAAAGGAATAGGCATGTGAAATATTTAAATGAATAAAAGGCTTCAGAAGAAAAATGTTTTATGGAAGCTCATTATAGCAAAATCAAGACACTGGTCATACAAAAATAGTAAATAGAACATACAGTAGAAAATATCCCATTAAAAACAGCAAAAAACTCCTAAAATTACCTTAAAAATAATCCTAACAAAAATGAGCAGGATCTTAATGGAGGCAACTGTAAAAGTTTGCTGATAGATTCAGGTGGAAGAAGTCCCAAATAAATAAAGCATTATACCATATCTATTAATGGAGAACAGAATATTTTAAAGGTGTGAATTTTCCTTAAATTATTTACAGAATTAGTGCCTTACCTTTAGTCCAAAATGAGCATCAAGTTCATATTGCTGACTTACACTCCAGAATCAATACTGGAGGGGAGAAGGGAAAAACCATTATCAACACTCAACAAATTCTACACAGCAAAACATGATAGAATCCTAAGGAGACTGCAGAATGTTGAACTGGACCTTGTGTTTGGAGTAGGGGGAGGGGAGGACAACAGTGCATTTGAGGAGGTCTGTAGCCTGCATAGACGGCAAATAAGAGGATGAATAGGAGGAAATATTTGAACTTCTGGCCCTGCTTTATTGCACAATCTGAGGCAGCACTTCACACCACGATGCCGTAGCTCTGGAGTGATATCAGGACAGCAGGAAAGATGGGGTTGATTGAGGGAATATGACTCTGGAGTCTGTTCTGCTAACCACCTGAAGCCACCTTAGTGACGACTGGTCTTTTTGAGAAATTATTGGAATATAAAGAATGGACTAGAAATAGAATAAACAGTGAACCACATAGAATAAGGTAGGTATTCTTTCATGAAATATTTTTTATATATATGTAAATTTATATATGTGTATATATACATTTTATATATATATATATAAATACACTTGGCAGATATTTAAAATATATATTTTTACTAGGAATGAGGGTTAAAAAGCCAGACATCACTGCATTGGACTATAAAATGTCAGCTAAACTCAAAACAGCAGGACCTCGCCACACCCCCATGCTCAGCCTTTTTCTTGTAGAAAATATACCCTTTAGGACAAAAAGTTTGCCAAGTCTACTTCTGGCTTGGGAAGAGCCCCCTTAGGAAGGTGTGTGTCTTCTCCCAGAGGTCATTACAATCACGGGTGTTGCAGCTCCCCAGTGACCATCTGGCCTGGGACCCCCACCCATGCTTTGCAAGGGGTGCAGCTGGGCAAATGATCAGAGGTGACAGAAACAGAGCCTCTCCCACCCATCACTTCATCAAAGAGACAAGAGCCAGGAGGAAGACTCTCCTAAGTGAGGACCGAGGGTCCACCTACCCAACACAAAGGGGCCACAGAATCCAGCAAGCCTCTCCTGTCAGCCCTGGAAGACCCTGGCAATATTGTCACCCCGAACACAACCCTCCCCTCACTGTCACCTAGGAAGACTCCGAGTCAAGAGACATGGTGTAAGGGGGCAGACATCCTCAGCACAAAACAGGGGTCCAGGCTTTTCCAGGCACCAAAGTCGAGACTGAAAAACCCCATCCACACCCCCACCACGACCCACAGTCCCACGATCCCCATCCCAGTCCCCATCTCCATGCCCCTCCCCACACTCATCTTCACCACCAACCCTGCCCCAACCCCATTATCACCCCCTCCCCACCCCACC
>NW_012100520.1:0-1352 GCF_000951045.1 Mandrillus leucophaeus | reverse complement strand
CACGCACCAGCACGCCCGGCTGATTGTTTGTGTTTTTAGGGAAGAAGTGGTTTCCCTGTGTTACCCAGGCTGGTCTTGAACTCCTGGGCTCAAGCGATCCTCCCACCTCAGCCTCCCCAAGTGTTGGGATTACAGGTCTGACCACTGTGCCTGGCCAAAAAATATCTTATTTTCAATTAAAAAAAGTACTGGGTGCGGTGGCTCACACCTGTAATCCCAGCACTTTGGGAGGCCAAGGTGGGTGGATCACCTAAGGTCAGGGGTTCTAGAGCAGCCTGGCCAGTATGGCAAAACCCCATCTCTACTAAAGATACAAAAATTCACCAAGCATGGTGATACAAGCCTATAATCCTAGGTACTTGGGAGGCTGAGGCAGGAGAATCACCTGAACCCCAAAGGTGGAGGTTGCAGTAAGCTTCCAGCCCAGGGGACAGAGTGAGACTCCATCTCAAAAAAATAATTAAAAAATTAACGTTAAAAAAAGCAACAGAAGCAAATGGCTGCCTGGCAGCGGTGGCTGCAGGGCACTCCCGTTTGTGCCACTCAGGTCATGTCCCTCCCTCAGCCCTGCTCTCTCTCGTTTCTCACAGGGCTAGTGAATTACCAGATATCTGTCAAGGGCAGTAACCTGTTCGAGTTGGAAGTGCGTCTTCTGGATGCAGAAAACAAACTCGTGGCGAATGGGACAGGAACCCAGGGCCAACTGAAGGTGCCGGGTGCCAGGCTCTGGTGGCCATACCTGATGCACAAACGCCCCGCCTATCTGTACTCGTTGGAGGTAATGGTGGTTTGGGGCTTGCCCAAGGGAGGTCTTTTGCCCACATCTGGTGACCTTGGCTTCAGCAGGAGCCCAGGACAGGTGAACGGGCAGCGTGGTCCTCTGAGCTTTCTGATGTTTCTCACCCTTGGTGGGAGGCCCAGTTTTTTTGTTGTTGTTGTTTTGTTTTTGAGATGGTCTCACTCTGTCACCCCGGCTGGAGTGCAGTGGCCTGATCACAGCTTACTGCAGCCTTGAGCTCTCAGCCTGCAGCAATCCTCCTACCTTGGTCTCCTGAATAGCTGGGACTACAGGCACATGCCGCCATGCCTGGCTAATTAAAGAAAAAATTTTTGTAGGCTGGCCATGGTGTCTCATGCCTATAATCCCAGCATTTTGGGAGGCTGAGGCAGATGGATTACTTGAGGCCAGGAGTTTGAGACCAGCCTGGCCAACATAGTGAAACCCCATCTCTACTAAAAATATGACAATTTGCTGGGCATGGTGGTGCACACCTGTAATTCCAGCTACTTGGGAGGCTGAGGCAGGAGAATTGCTTGAACTCAGGAGGCAGAGGGTGCAGTGAGCTGAGATC
>NW_012100519.1:0-2587 GCF_000951045.1 Mandrillus leucophaeus | reverse complement strand
GGCGCGTCAGAACTGCTGGGACATCTGTCACGTCCCCGGTGATTCTGACACTCTTGTCCTACGCCTCAGCTATTGAGAACTACTGGTATGGAGGTCTTGTAACTTATCAAGGCGTGGCCTCAGATCTCTCTGCCTCGCAGATGCCTTCCTCACCCGGGTCAGAATGACTTGCCTCAGGCTCTTACCAGAGTTTGCACCACTCATTTCTTCTCTGTAATTATTTGTTTGCGTATCTGTCTCCCCACTGGGCTGCCGCTTCTTGTTGGGTACTGGCTCTGTTTTATTTATCTGTCCTCTTCCCTTCCAAATGCTTGGCCAGGAAAAGTGCCCTTTATAATAAATAGACTTGAATTGGGGGTGGTGGTAGGGGGCTGTCAATGAGAATGAATTCAGGGTGAAACTAGGTAGGACAGTCTCCCAGGATTAGTTTGGGGTTGAGTTGGGGAGCTCCAGGTGTATAGGGAAGGGTCCTATTGTGACTATGGTGGAATAGCCATTATACTGAGTGACACTGGTGAGTGAGGTGGGGGAGAGACTAGACAACACCCCACATAACCCACCTTGACAGATGTCTCAGAAAGATTATGGGAATTTCCTGGCCCCTCTGCAATATGGGATTCCATTTTGCTACCTCTAGAAGGACAGGGTCTTGTTTTCATAGCTCTGCCTTGTGCTCAGGTATAAAGGCATGCGAGACCTGAGCTACTACTACAATACCCCACACAGAAGGAGAAAAGCAGGCACATCTGGACTCAAGTTTTGTGGGTGAGTCCATGATTGCCTCCAGTGAACAATCTGAGAAGCACGGTGTCCGTCTCTCCATTTCAGGGGTACTGGTCCCAACATCAGCCCTTGGGCCTAAGCCCTAGAGATCTTGACACCTGGTGGCTGAGTCAGCATCTCAGTAATGGGCTTTAGAAGGAAACCTGATGATTCAGGGCCTCAAGAATGGCGTTGGGCAAGCCACCAGACCAGCTGCCTGGGTCTCCTCCTCCTTGTTAAGGTGACAACAAGGAACTCAGTTCAGCTCCTCCCTGGTACCCAAATTATCCTTCCAAGTCCCAGACTCAACAGCTATCCTCCCTTCTGATTCAGCCCTGATGCTTTTTAGGGGGTCACAGAAGTTGGATCCAGACTTGAGATAATGTCACAGTTCAAAATTAAAAGGATGGAAACGGAATGGAACTTTCAGAGAACCCCAATTTTCTACTCTAAGCTCTCCAAACCAACTCTCAAATCCAAGACAGCTGCCTTTCCTTTCTTCACCTCCTTTTCTTAGTTTTCCCCAACTTGACTGCAAAGTCAGGCTCCCCTCTTCCCTTCCTTAGCCCCTCAGACCAATAAAACATGCAGCCTTTTCTTATTCTTTTTGTTTTTTTTTTTTTTTTTGAGACAGAGTCTCACTATCTATCACCCAGGGTGGAGTGCAGTGGTCGTGACCTCGACTTACTGAAACCTCTGCCTCCCAGGTTGAAGCGATTCTCCTGCCTCAGCCTTCCAAGTAGCTGGAATTACAGGCGCGTGCCACTAATCACGGCAAATTTTTGTATTTTTTGGTAGAGACGGGGTTTTGCCATGTTGGCCAGGCTGATCTCAAACTCCTGGTCTCCCAAAGTGCTGGGATTACAGGCGTAAGCCACCGTGCCCGGCCTATTAGATTGGCTCTTTATCCCTGCTGAACATCTCTAGCTCTTCTTCGACTCACTTTGAATCCTGGGAGCACCACTACGTTAAATGTCTCTTGATACTAATAAGAATTTTCCTCCAAATCGCCCAATCAACTCGGGGTCCAGGAAAGCCGACCCCTGGTCGAGAGTGCGGACTGGGCGTGGTCACAGACCCGGAGCGTTCCCTCCTTCTGGCTGACACGCCGATGCAGACGCCGGAACCTCCTGCTGGCGCCTGGAGTGTCACTATAAATAACTGAGACCAATACCCGCGGAGTGACATTCCACCCCGGCAGGCCTGGCCTACAGCTCCCAGCAAGCCTCGCGCGAGCCCGCGGACTCCATCTCCCGGCGGGCCCGGCACTGCCCTGCCGGCCGGTCAATGGCCCGCGCTGAGTAGGTTTTTCCCTTTTTACCTGACAGCTGAGAATGTCTGGAAGCGGAGGGGCACTAGCGGCCTGCCTGGGAATGGGCCACCCCGAATCCCGACCCGAAATAAATGCACCAGCATGCTGGGGCGCGAAAACAGGAGCAGCCGGCAATAGCACTTTCACCCTTATCCCATTGCGGGCTCCATGTTGGCTGCCGCCCCCATCCCGACAAGCCCCTCGCGCCTTGGCGGTGATTGGTGAAAAGACACATCAATCTCGTTTCAAGCTGTGACTGGAGGGTACGTTGTCAACCCCCTCTTTTCGGAACTGTGATTGGAGAGATTCGCCTACCCGCCCGACCCCCTGCTCTGGGCGGAGCCGAGTAGGAAGTGGGCCTGCCTTTTGCTCGGTGCGCCAGTGGGCTCCGAGTGACGTCTAAAGGATGTGCGCCGTCCAGCCCTCCACGCTATGGAGTATCCATGGTAACGCGTCAGCCGCCGACCTCGGGCCATTTTCCCAAGGCTCGAGGATCTCTAGATGTCCCGTCAT
>NW_012100518.1:0-1010 GCF_000951045.1 Mandrillus leucophaeus | reverse complement strand
TGTTGGCCAGGCTGGTCGCAAACTCCTGACCTCATGTGATCGGCTTAACGCAACCTCCACCTCCTGGGTTCAAGCAATTCTCCTGCCTCAGCCTCCCGAGTAGCTGGGATTACAGGCATGTGCCACCATGCCCAGCTAATTTGTTTTATATTTTTGGTAGAGACGGGGTTTCCCCCTGTTGGCCAGGCTGGTCGCAAACTCCTGACCTCATGTGATCAGCCTGCCGCAGCCTCCCAAAGTGCTAGGATTACAGGCATGAGCCACCGTGCCCGGTTTCTAGGATTACAGGCATGAGCCACCGTGCCCGGTTTGTTGTCTTTTATTGGTTTCTGCTCTTAAGTGTTTCCTGTTACTTATTTAATTTCCTCCTTTCCCCCAGCTTTATTAACACTTTTCCTCCAATGTAAATGTAAATATTTAAATTTTCCTCTAAGCGCTGCTTTAGCTGTAGCCCACTGTGGAGACTAAAGCCAATTTTGAGCATTTTAAACAACTTGTAATATATAAAGGAAGTATCATAAAACTGCTGGGATATTTTATGGGACATTGTTTTATAATGTAAAATCATGTCTATACTCTCACTGCAAATTGTTCATTTTGTTTCACTCCAGTTTTTTTTTTTTATCACTGAGCTCTTTTTAAAAAAAAAAAAAAAAGCCTGGCCTCAATCAGTTCTCCCACCTCAGCCTCCCAAAGGTGAGCCTGAGGCATGAGCCACCATGACCAGCCACTGAGCTATGTTTGAGAGCCACTACGTAAAACTGCTCCAGTAGCCAACTGAAGAAACGTTAATACAACGACATGACATTTTTTTCACCCCTAGAAACCAGTCTCACTATGTGGCTCAGGCTGACCTCGAACTCCAGGGCTCAAGCACTTTTCCTGCCTAAGCCTCCTGGAGTAGCTGGGACTATAAACTTGCAACATCACGCCCGGCTTAAAATGAGATATCTGGCCAGGCACGGTGGCTCTGAAAGGGCACAAAGATACAAAATGCGTGCCCTTCCTTC
>NW_012100517.1:0-1052 GCF_000951045.1 Mandrillus leucophaeus | reverse complement strand
TGTGTATCTATGGGGTGTATCTGTGTGTATAGGTGTACTTGTGTGTATCTGTATAGCTGTACGTGTGTGTATCTGTGTATAGGTGTGTGTATCTGTGTGTGTATAGGTGTATCTGTATGTCTACACTGTGCATGTGGGTACACATGTGTGCCCGTATGCTTGTGTATGAACATGTACATGTGTACATAAGAAAACAGACAAGGCCAGGTGTGGTGGCAACGTTTGTGTCCCAGCTACTCAGGAGGCCAAAGTGGGAGGATCACTTGAACCCAGGAGGTCGAGGCTGCAGTGAGATGTGAGCATGTCACTGCGCTCAGCATTGGTGACAGCACAAGACCCTGTCTCTAAAAGAAAGAAGAAAGATAAAAACAGAGCAGCACAACTGGAAAGTGTCCCAAGTTTCCCATCATCACGGCTGCAAGTCATCCCTCCATTCTGCACATATGGCTTGAAGGGGCTACGACTTGACATGCATATGCTCATCTTGAAAGAAAGTGCTTGGCTGGGCGCGGTGGCTCACGCCTGTAATCCCAGCACTTTGGGAGGCCGAGGCGGGCAGATCACAAGGTCAGGAGATCGAAACCATCCTGGCTAACACGGTGAAACCTCGTCTCTACTAAAAATACAAAAAATTAGCCGGGCGTGGTGGTGGCGCCTGTGGTCCCAGCTACTTGGGAGGCTGAGGCAAGAGAATGGCGTGAACCTGGGAGGTGGAGCTTGCAGTGAGCCGAGATCACACCACTGCACTCCAGCCTGGGCAACAGAGCGAGACTCCCTCTCAAAAAAAAAAAAAAAAGAAGAAAGTAAGTGTGTATTAATTAATGTATTTATTCAACAAAACCATAAAACTGCCTGTGTGGGGAGGCAGCGTGCTGTGCTCTGTGGTCTGCTGAGACCTGGGGTCTGGGGGGTGCAGGTTTATGGGACTTGGCCCCGCAGTCCCCATGACCTACCCTTCAGTCCCCACGGCCAACCCCGCAGTCCCCACAGCACCACAGTCCCCACGGCCAACCCCGCAGTCCCCACAGCACCGCAGTCCCCACGGCCAACCC
>NW_012100516.1:0-1825 GCF_000951045.1 Mandrillus leucophaeus | reverse complement strand
ATTATTATTTTGAATTATTTTGAATTTTCATCCTGGACAGTGATTGTTATTTATCTGTCTTAAATGTTTAGCCATTCAAAATAATTATTATTTTGGATTATTTTGAATTTTTATCCTGGATAGTGATTGTTATTTATCTGTCTTAAATGTTTAGCTTCTATTTTCAAAATAATTTATTCTAAACCTAGAAAGGTCACACTGTTTTCTGTAAACATTGTGCTGTTAAAATAATATTGGGCAGGCATGGTGGCTGCCACTTACTATCTGGCATTTTGGAAGGTCAAGGCAGGTGGATTGCTTGAGCCCAGAAGTTTGACATTAGCCTGGGAAACAGGAAAATCCCATCTCTACAAAAAATAAACAACTTGCCAGGTGTAGCAGAATGCACCTGTGGTCCCAGCTACTTGGGGGGCTGAGGCAGAAGGATCATTTGAGCCTGAGAGGTTGCAGCTTCAGTGAAGTATGATCAAGCCTCTGCACTCCAGCCTGGGCAACAGAGCAAAAAGCTATCTCAAAATAAATAAAGGCAATCATTCATCTCACTAAAAAAAAAAAAAAAAAAAAAAAAGAATATGTGGTCAAAATAGTTTAAATGAAGTGGAATTTTAAATCTAGTTTTCTGGCCGGGCGCAGTTGCTCACGCCTGTAATCCCAGCATTTTGGGAGCCAAGGTGGGCAAATCACTTGAGGTCAGGAGTTAGAGACCAACCTGGCCAACATGGTGAAACTCCATCTCTATTAAAAATACAAAATTTAGCCGGGTGTGGTGGCATGCACCTGTAATCCCAGCTACTTGGGAGGCTGAGGCACAAGAATTGCTTGAACCCGGTAGGCGGAGGTTGCAGTGAGGTTTGTGTGTTGCAAATACAGTGTTAATTTGTGAGTAACCTGAATTGGAACACCGAGAGAAGCAAAGAAATGGATCCCCAGCACTACTGAGAAAAGATGCTTCATTATGTGAGACTCTAATGTATTTGTAGCATCTGAGAGGAAGGATTTGTCAAGTTCTGTAATTAATTTATTTTATCCCTTACCTGAGGTTTTTTTTTTTTTTTTGCCATTCAAGTGTTTTCTATGCTCCAAAGCAATGCCCATCTCCAAGGCTGGCAACAGTACAACCTAAAGACCTTTGCAACATTCTAATTCAGCCCCCCTTTTTAAGGACATAGAGCAGGATATATGGATGCATTGCCCTGGAGCCTGAATAACATCAGTCCAACAAAGAATATGCAGGGTCACAGGTCAGGCTGTGCCACCCCTAAATATCAAGTCAGTGGCCAGGGTGCCCATGTACTTTTTATGTCGTTGTGATACACCAAGAATTCTGAAGAGCAGAGGCCCCTCTTGTCCAGGTCTAAGGTACTGCCTTTATGTTGCTTCTTGTTTGCTACAAGCAAAAATATGATGAACATCCTTATTTCTGTCTCCCTGATTGTCAAGAAGGGTTCCTCTGGGATATATTCTCAGGAGTCAAATTGTTGTAGAGGGTCATAGAGTACACACATTCTTAACATCACTGAGTATTGCTCTGTTGGACAGCTCTGCTACCTTACACTGCTGATAATACATTAAATATTTTCTTTTTCTCTTTTGTTTTTATGGTTGCTTTTTTTTTTTTTTCCGAGACAGGGTCTCACTCTGTCACTCAGGCTGGAGTGCAATAGTGTGATCATAGTTCACTGTAATCTCAAACTCCTGAGCTCAAGTGATCCTCCCACCTCAGCCTCCCTAGCGGGTACACACCACCATCTCCAGCTATTATTTTTATTTTTTATAGAGACAGGGTCTCACTACGCTGCCTAGGCTTATATTTTGAATTCAAATA
>NW_012100515.1:0-2087 GCF_000951045.1 Mandrillus leucophaeus | reverse complement strand
TCCAGGGCTTGAGCGATTCTCCCACCTCAGCCTCCCAAAGTGCTGAGATTACAGGGGTGAGCCACCGTGCCCAGCCTGTTAGTAAACTTTATAGTTGATTTTCCATTGTTTGATTCAAGCTGAATGAAAGAACGACCAGAGTTTCATTCATGGCACACCTTTGGAGAAACTGTTATTCTATAAAGATTCCATAAAGCAGCACACTTTTGCATGTAATCTTGGTGAAATGTAATCATCTGTATCTGTTTGAAGGTGGGCACCAAAATAAGAAGTAGACATAAGGAATTACGCTGTAACATAATAGGAAAAGGTTGATCGTTGTGTATGGTAATTTTAGTATAGTATCTAACATTACACTAATATTTTGCATAGCAGCTAAAATATATTAGAAAAATGACAACAAATTCAGATGATTTGCTTTGTCATCAGATTTGAGTCAGTATGTAGCGTCCTGTTCTTTAAGTAAGGAAAATGGAAACAGTGGAGATATTGAAGAAATAAGTTGTCATGCTGTTCTCTAACTGTGCCATGAGTTCTGCCTCCCTGTGTACTGTGTAGCTTTGGAATGTGCTATCTGGACAGACATTTCTGTTTTTTTTTTTTGAGACAGGGTCTTTTTGTATGACCCAAGCTGGAGTGCAGTGGCTCGATCTCGGCTCACTGCAATGTCTGGCAGTCAAGCAATTCCTGTGCCTCAGCATCCCAAGTAGCTGGAATTACAGGTGCCTACCACTGTGCCCGACTAATTTTTGTATTTTTAGTAAAGACAGGGTTTCCCTATGTTGGCCAGGCTGGTCTTAAACTCCTGACCTCAGGTGATCTGGCTGCCTTGGCCTCCCAGAGTGCTGAGATTACAGGTGTGAGCCACTGCGCCTGGCCAGACTTTTTTCTTTCTTTTTTTTTTTTTTCTTGAGATGTAGTCTCGCTTTGTTGCCCAGGCTGGAGTGCAGTGCGACGATCTCGGCTCACTGCAACCTCTGCCTCCTGGATTCAAACGATTCTCCTGCCTCAGCCTCCTGAGTAGCTGGGATTATAGGCACGTGCCACCATACCTAACTAATTTTTGTATTTTTAGTAGAGATGGGGTTTCACCATGTTGGCCAGGCTGGTCTGAAACTTCTGACCTGAGGTGATCCATCCACCTTGGCCTCCGAGAGTGCTGGGATTACAGGCGTGAGCCACCGTGCCCGGCCAAGACATTTATTTTTGAAGCTGAAATTTGATTTACTTTGGCTGTTTTCTTTTAATCCTATACCATGTAGTCAGTATTCATTAAAATTTTTTTTCTAGTAAATATCTTTCCTGAATTTAAGGCAGTTCCTCGGGAATTTTCCTTATGAAGAATTAAACATAGTAATGATTAATACCTCAGGGCAAAAGGCCTTAAAAACATTGCTGTAAACTGATCATCTTAGTCCTTTAAGGGGAAATTTATGGTAGGATGGTGATACCCTGAGGTGGTGGTAGAAACTTAGTTCCCAAAAAGCTCCTTTATTTATGTGTGTCTCCGTGACTAAGCCCAGTGGTTCAGCTTGGGTTTTGAATGTACTGTAAGAAATATTTTTTAGGGCAGGCATGGTAGCTTGTGCCTGTAATCGCAGCTCTTTGGGAAGTCAAGGTGGGTCGTTCACTTGAGCCCAAGAGGTTGAGACCAGCCTGGGCAACATGGCAAAACCCTGTCTCTACTACTAATGAAAACAATTCGTGGGACATGGTGGTGCATGCCTGTAGTCCCAGCAACTTGGGAGGCTGAGAGGGGAGGATGGCTTGTGCCCGAGAGGCAGAGGTTTCAGTGAATCATGATCGCACCAATGCACTCCAGCTTAGGCAACAGAAATGAGACTCAGTGTTGGCCGGGCACGGTGGCTCACGCCTATAATCCCAACACTTTGGGAGGCTGAGGCGGGTGGATAACTAGGTCAGGAGATCAAGACCATCCTGGCTAACACGGTGAAAGCCCGTCTCTACTAAAAATACAAAAAATCAGCCAGGCGAGGTGGCGGGCACCTGTAGTCCCAGCTACTTGGGAGGCTGAGGCAGGAGAATGGCATGAATCCGGGAGGCGGAGCTTGCAGTGAGCTGAGATC
>NW_012100514.1:0-1386 GCF_000951045.1 Mandrillus leucophaeus | reverse complement strand
TTCCTTCCTTCCTTCCTTCCTTCCTTCCTTCCTTCCTTCCTTCCTTCCTCCCTCCCTCCCTCCCTCCCTTCTTTCCTTCTTTCTTTTCTTTCTTTTTTCTTTCTTTCTCTTTTTTTTTTCTTTTCTCCTGCCTCAGTCTCCTAAGGTAGCTGGGATTATGGGTGCCTGCCACCACGCCTGGCTAATTTTTGTATTTTTAATAGAGATGGGGTTTCACCATGTTGGCCAGGCTGGTCTTAATTCCTAAACTCGGGTGATCCACCTGCCTCGACCTCCCAAAGTGTTGGGATTACAGGCGTGAGCCACCGCGCCCGGTGAGATTGCATAAGCAAAGAACTCCCATACATCAATAAGAAAAAGAGAAGTCCTCTTTCTAATGCAGAGAATCTATCCCCACTGCTACCATACAGGAAATCCTAACAAGACCGACAGTTGAACACAAATACCAAGCATCCCAAATGTTAATTTTGATTGCTACATGCTTTCTGCTAACTTACAGAATTTCAGAGGTTTGAATTACAATCTCTTCCATTCAAGAGAATGGAAGAGATTCCAGAGAACAGTTCCAAGTTTGTCCAACCTGCAGCCCACAGGCAACATGTGGCCCAGGAAAGCTTTGAATGTAGCCTAACACAAATTTGTAAGTTTTCTTAAAACATTATGAGATTTTTGGCCAGGCGCAGTGGCTGACACCTATAATCCCAGCACTTTGGGAGGCCGAGGTGGGTGGACTACCTGAGGTCAAGAGTTCAAGACCAGTCTGGACAACATGGCGAAATCCATTCTCTGCTAAAAAAAAAATACAAAAACTAGCCGGGCATGGTGGCGTGCATCTGTAATCCCAGCTACTTGGGAGGCTGAGGCAGGAGAATCACTTGAACCTGGGAGGCGGAGGTTACAGGAGCCGAGATAGCACCACTGCACTCTAGCTTGGGCAACAGAGTGAGAATCCATGTCAAGAAAAAAAAAAAAAGAGTTGTTTTGTGATTTATTTTTTATTTTTTTTAGCTCATTAACTATCCTTAGTGTCGGTGTATTTTATGTGTGGACCAAGACAATTCTTCTTCCAATGTGGCCCAAGGAAGCCAAAATATTGGACACCCCTGAGTTACACACTTAAAAACAACTACATTTACCTGTGGAATAGAACTCTATTTAATTTTACTTGCAAAGTAAAAGGTACAAGTGATGTATGTCTAGAAGGGCTCAAATTGGACATCCTGAGAGAGAAATTTCTTTTTCTTTTTTTCTTTTTTTTTTTGTATTTGGTGAGACAGAGATTTACTCGTTGCCCAGGCTGGAGTGAAGTGGCACGATCTCGGCTCACTGCATCCTCCGCCTCCCAGGTTCAAGCGATTCTCCTGCATCAGCCTCCCAAGTAGCTGG
>NW_012100513.1:0-1555 GCF_000951045.1 Mandrillus leucophaeus | reverse complement strand
GCTAATTTTTGTATTTTTAGTAGAGAAGGGGTTTCATCATGTTGGCCAAGATGGTCTCGATCTCTTGACACCGTGATCCACCTGCCTTGGCCTCCCAAAGTGCTGGGATTACAGGTGTGAACCACCATACCTGCCCAGGATTATTTTTATTTTTTTATTAGTTCTTATGATATGGGTAGGACACTCTGAAAACAATGTGAGTACTTTCATCATCTAATGCAGGTAATGAACTTGATTAAATGTAAGTAAAGTGGCTGTATGGCCACACTTCCAGGTTTTCTTGCTCTCTGTAGCTTTTCCTCTGCTTTGTACAACACAGTGCCTTTGCTTGGAATGAGCCATATCATCACAGACTGGCCCAAACCAGTTTCTATTTCTTCCCACTGATGCACCTTTTTCCCATTCCAGCATCAATTCACATGCGTGTGACGTGTTATTAGAGGTGTGGTTTATGCTGACAGACAATATAAACTGATGAAATTTATCAAAGAACTCATGTTCCCATCCTTGCATCTACACAGATTGGTGCATTGATTTAAGTTAAAGATAAAATGTTGGATGAACACATCTACACGGATTGGTGCATTCATTTAAGATAAGATAAAATGTTGGATGTATATGCCATTGTAAAACATGACCCTTTACGTTAAGTGAATTATTTTTGGTAATTGAGCAACTCCCAGTCCTGATTGTGTCAATAAAGAAGGCTGCTCCAGCCTGGGCAACACAGTGAGACCCTGTCTCTACAATTTTTTTTTTTTTCCTGAGATAGAGTCTAATTCTGTTGCCCAGGTTGAAGTGCAGTGGTGTGATCTTGGCTCACTGCAACCTCTGCCTCCCAGGTTCAAACAATTCTCCTGCCTCAGCCTCCAGAGTAGCTGGAGCTGGGATTACAGGCGTGAGCCACCACGCCCGGCCATCCAGGGGTAGTTCATTTCTAAATGAGGACCCCAGTTAGCAGACTTTTACATCATTCAGGTAGAGATTATAGTGGCCTAGATTAGCATGGTGGTGGTAATGGTGGTGATAATGGTGGTAGAGATGGAGAAGAGTAGGAGGACTTGGGATGGAGTTTGAAGTAGAATGGATAAAATGTTCTGATGAAGGCTGGGCGTGGTGGCTCACGCCTGTAATCTCAGCACTTTGGGAGGCTGAGGCGGGCAGATCACAAGGTCAGGAGATCAAGACCGTCCTGGCTGACACAGTGAAACCCCATCTCTACTAAAAATACAAAAAATTAGCCAGGTGTGGCGCCATGCACCTGTAGTCCCAGCACTTTGGGAGGCCGAGGAGGGTGGATCACGAGGTCAGGAGTTCAAGACCAACCTGGCCAACATGGAGAAATCCTGTCTCTACTAAAAATACAAAAAAAATTAGCTGGGCATGGTGGGGGGACGCCTGTAATCCAAGTTACTCAGGAGGCTGAGGGAGGAGAATCGCTTGAACCAGGGAGGTGGAGGTTGCAGTGAGCTGAAATCATGCCACTGCACTCCAGCCTGGGCGACAGAGCGAGTCTCTGTCTCAGAAAAAAAAAAAAAAGAAAGAAAAAGTTCTG
>NW_012100512.1:0-1221 GCF_000951045.1 Mandrillus leucophaeus | reverse complement strand
TTCCCTAGAAGATCAAACCTGTTCTCTTGGCTTTGTTGAACATTTTCACTTAGGGGGCACTTTTAAAAACAATTAGCTAGTGTTTTGTTTAATTTAATTTAATTTAGGAGAGCTAAATAATTAAACATGAGGCCAAAGTACATAAGAAAGTGGCAGTCTTTTATTGCAAATATGCACACACTCTCCGGCGAGGTTCTCTGGTCCTCAGGCGTGGGGGGCCAGGGAAGTCGCCGGGCGCTCTAGGGTGATGTTCTCCGGTCCACGAATGCGGGGGCGAAGAAGTCACCCCCGCGCTTACCGGCAGCGGACTTTCATGCCTGGGAGCTGGAGGGGGAGGAGTTTGGGGCGTGTGTGTAGGAGTGGCTTCTTGAATTTCCGTGTCCCCCGCTTGACGTCACTCTGCGCATGCTCAGTTGATTTGGTTCTTTTCCCGGGCGCGGGAAAATCTGTGAAGAAGAACCCGGAAACAACAGGGACTGCTCCATCTTGTTCACCTTCCTCCATCTTGTCCCTTCCCCCTCACTCAAACAGTTAGCTCCTTCCTTTTCTTATATCTAGAACCATAAAAGCCCTAAATTCTTAAATTTAAAAGGAGAAAAAAAAATTTTTTTTCCATCTTACCACATGTCAAGATTTAAACACACTCTCTTCATTGCTTAAGCAAACTCCTCAATTCAAGCTCTGGTATCTGGAATATTGGTTTCATTTAGTTCATCAAACCTAAAAGATCTTAGAAATCACTAGGGTCACTTGCAGGGCCCTTGTCCTTCAATAATTTTTTAAGTGTTTACCCAAAAACATTTGTCTCATCTATAGGTTTGATACTGCTGGTTTTTCTGTTTTTTTTTTGAGACAGAGTCTTGCTCTGTCGCCCAGGCTGGAGTGCAGTGGCGCGATCTCGGCTCACTGCAAGCTCCGCCTCCCGGGTTTACGCCATTCTCCTGCCTCAGCCTCCTGAGTAGCTGGGACTACAGGCGCCCGCCGCCACGCCCGGCTAATTTTTTGCATTTTTAGTAGAGACGGGGTTTCACCGTGTTAGTCAGGATGGTCTCGATATCCTGACCTCGTGATCCGCCGGCCTCGGCTTCCCAAAGTGCTGGGATTACAGCCGTGAGCCACCGCGCCCGGCCAATACTGCTGGTTTTTCATTGGTTTCTTTATCTTTAGTTAAAACATGTACTTTTGAAATCTTTTTTCTGTTAGCATTTTCAGTCAAGGAAA
>NW_012100511.1:0-1142 GCF_000951045.1 Mandrillus leucophaeus | reverse complement strand
AAACGGGGTTTCACCATGTTGGTCAGGCTGGTCTCGAACTCCTGACCTCGGCCTCCCAAAGTGCTGGGATTACAAGTGTGAGCCACCATGCCTGGTCTGAGTGCTCCAATGTTGGAAGCATACATATTTACAATTGTTTGTTTATTTATTTATTTATTTATGTATTTATTGAGATGGTGTCTTACTCTGACACCCAGGCTGGAGTGCAGAGGTATGATCATGGCTCACTGTAGTCTCAACCTCCCTAGGCTCAGGTGATCCTCCCACCACGGCCTCCCAGGTAGCTGGGACTATAGGTGCCCACAACCATCCCAGCTAATTTTTTTTTTTTTTTTGTAGCGACAGGGTTTCATCATGTTGCCCGGGCTGGTCTCAAACTTCTGAACTCAAGCAATCCTCCCGCCTTGGCCTCCCAAAGTGTTGGGATTACAGGCATGTGCCACCACACCTGGCAGAAAATCATATTAATCATATATTAGGATAGCAGAGGAAATAATATGAGAAGGGCCTTAACAAGGGAAAGTTCAAGAAACAGAGAAAGCAGATGGTACTGGGCACAGTGAGAAAAAAGGCAGATGATGAGGTAAGACAGAGGCAGTATCATTGCACAAGGTCTTGAAATACATGTTTAGGATTCTGATGCAATGAAAAGTCATTGAAGTAATAGGGTAAAACTGAAGGAAAGCCTCTAAGATAAGCTATTGGATTCTGCCAATGTTTGTGTCCTGGCCTACATTTTCATCAAAATTTGGATGAATAGATATAAAGCATGCTTTTAAAGGATAACTCAAATATAATCCTGAGATGGCTTATTGTGAACTTGTAGAGTCTCAAGAATATATCCTTAGACATGAGACTGAGTCAGTTTGCTAAGATCCTTTCCAACTTTGAGATGCTGAGGTTCTGTGCTTTTCTTGTTTTTTTTTTTTTTTTTTCCTTCTTTTTTATTACTGCTCCTTGTAATTGCAGGGCAATCCCATAGGCAGTGTGCCCAGAATAGGTGGTCCTATGCTTTTCATCCTGGGCACCCTGGAACTGGAGGGAATGTTCTTTTCCACTGGAATTGGGGAAACAGAATGAACCTGTAGTTTGAGATGCAATCTGTTAGGGTAGATCTTTTTTTTTTTTTTTTTTTTTTTTTT
>NW_012100510.1:191377-191705 GCF_000951045.1 Mandrillus leucophaeus | reverse complement strand
ATCTCCTGACCTCGTGATCCGCCCGTCTCGGCCTCCCAAAGTGCTGGGATTACAGGCTTGAGCCACCGCGCCCGGCCTATTTTTTATTTTTGAGATAGGGTCTCACTCTGTCACCCAAGCCAGAGTGTGGTAGCACAGTCATAGTTCGTATAACCTGAACTGCTGGGCTTAAGTGATCTTCCTACCTCAGCCTCCTGAATAGCTGGGACTACAAATGAGTGCCACCACGTCCAGCTGCTTTTTTTTTTTTTTTTTTGCTGGTCTTGATCTCCCAGGCTCAAGTGATCCTCCCACTCTGATCTCCCAAAGTGGATAAGAAGCATGAGCC
>NW_012100510.1:188434-189417 GCF_000951045.1 Mandrillus leucophaeus | reverse complement strand
AAAAAAAAAAAAAAAAAGAAGAATCAAACAAGTAGATATCCCATGTTCATGGATCAGAAGTTAGCAGTAATTCCCAAATTGATCTACAGATTCAACACCATCCCTGTTTGGATCCCAGCTGGCTTTTTTGCAGAAATTAACAGCTGATTCTAAAATTCATATTAAATTGTGGGGAAGTGAGAACAGCCAAAACAATTTTGAAAAAAAAAAAAAAAAAAGAACAAAGTTGGAAGACTCGCACCTCCTGATTTCAAAACTTACCACAAAGCTATAGTTATCAAAAACAATGTGGTAGGCAGGGCATGGTGGGTCACACCTGTAATCCCAGCATTTTGGGAGGCCGAGGTGGACCGATCCCTTGAGTCCAGGAGTTCAAGACCAGCCTGGCCAACATGGCGAAACCCCTTCTCCACTAAAAATACAAAAATGAGCGGGGTGTGGTGGTGGGTGCCTGTAATTCCACCTACTTGGGAGGCTGAGGCAGGAAAACCACTTGAACCTGGGTGACAGAGGTTGCAGTGAGCCAAGCTTGCACCACTGCACTCCAGTCTGGGCGACACTCCCTCTCAAAAACAAAAACAAAACAATGTGATAGTGGCATAAGTGTCGACATGTAGATCAATAGAATAGAATTGTAAACCCAGAAATAAACCTTTATATTTATGGTCAATTGGTTTTTAGCAAGGGTGTCAAGACGATAAAATAGGGAAAGAATAGTCTTTAACAAATTCAACTGTATGTCCACATTATGCGATCCCCTTCCACATACCATACACCATAATTAATTCAAAGTGGATCATAGACCTGAATGTCAAAATGTAAAACTCAACAAAACAAAACAAAAACTCTTAGAAGAAAACATTGTAGGCTGGGTGCAGTGGCTCACACCTGTAATCCCAGCACTTTGGGAGGCCGAGGTGGGTGGATCATGAGGTCAGGAGTTCAAGACCAGCCTGACCAACATGGTGAGACCCCGTCTCTAC
>NW_012100510.1:185415-186693 GCF_000951045.1 Mandrillus leucophaeus | reverse complement strand
CAGCTTTTGGTGAGGATATGGAGAAATTGGAGCTCATCCACATTTGACTCTTGAACAACTTGATGGTTAGGGGTGCTGACCTTCCACACAATTGAAAATCTGCCTGTAACTTTTTTTTGTTTTGTTTTGTTTTTTAAAAAACGAGATTTTGCTCTGTCACTCAGGCCAGAATGCAGTGGTGTGATTATAGCTCACTGCAACCTTGAACTGCTGGGCTCAAGCGATCCTCCTGCCTCAGTCTCCCAAGTAGCTGGAACTATATGTGTGCACCACCATGCCTGGTTAATTTTTTTCTTTTTGGAGAGATAGGGTCTCACTATGTTACTCAGGCTGGTCCTGAACTCCTAGGCTCAAGTGATCCTCCCATCTTGGCTTCCCAAAGTGGTAGGATTACAGGCGTGAGCCACCGTGCCAGGCTACATATAACTTTTGATTCCCCAAAAATCCAGCCAGGTGCAGTGGCTCACCTCTGTAATTCCAGCACTTTGGGAGGCCAAGCTGGGAGGATTGCTTGATGTAGGAGTTTGAGATCAGCCTGGAAAATAGAGGGCAACCCCACCTCTATGAAAATTTTAAAAATTAGTTGGGTGTGGTGGCGCACACCTGTAGTCCCAGCTACTCAGGAGGCAGTGGTGGGAGGATTGCTTGAGTTGGGAGGTCAAGTCTGCAGTGAGCCTTGATCATACCACTGTACTCCAGCCTGGGCAACAGAGTGAGATCCTGTCTCAAAATATCTTAACTACTAATAGCCCACTGTTGTCCAGAGGCCTCAGGGATTATATAAACAGTCGATTAACATTTTTTTTAATGTGAGCCAAAGATTTATGTCTTCATTTCTTGCATTTGAAGTACTCTTCGATGACATCCTTGGCCTGAGACTCTTTGCCATAGTCCTTTACTATATAACTGCAACCAACCACTTTACGGGGCTTCCCTTCTCTCAGTTTTACAGAGGCCTACCCATTCCCCTAGTTTCTTGCTGTCATCAACCTTAATTAGGTTCAGCACAAAGGGCCTCCACCAACTTGTCATACATAGGCTCATCACAGTTGGATGCAAGCACACAAAGATGGGCTTCGCACTTGTCTAAGGCTTTGGCAGCTTCGCGAATTCCACGTGCTAGGCCATCGTGGATGAGGGCCGTCTTCAGCACCTCTTGTAAAGCAGTATTAACGTCCATTACACCTCCAGCAGCAATGCCTTCCTCGCCATGGTGGTGGGTTACGGGTGAAGGTGAATCTTGAACTCACCCAAGCCTCCGCCTCCGTGCGACTTGGC
>NW_012100510.1:181072-184513 GCF_000951045.1 Mandrillus leucophaeus | reverse complement strand
TTTTTTTTTTTTTTTTTTTTTTTACCGGGATGTTCCTGAGTTTATCTGGGGCACACATGGGCCAGAAGGTGTTGGGCCTCTTGGTGGTGAAGCGTGGCTTGTGCTGACGGCGCAGGACCCTGTGGGGCAGCGGGAACCTGATCTTGGAGTCCTGTGCCGGTGGCACTTGCTGGCTGCGATCTCCTCTACCTTCATGATCTGGATGGAGTGGGCCCAGGTGCGGTGCCAGGCGCCCATGTCTCGGTCGCGGTGGGTGACAGCGCCCCTGGTGGTCAGCTTCCGGTATTCCCGGTACATGTTGTGGGTGCCGCTCCGGGAGTCATGGCGCAGCCAGATGCCGAAGTTCTTCACCCGCAGGGGGCGCTTCTCAAATGCCTGCCCACAGTAGACAGTCTCCCCTGAAGACTTCTTCATCTCTTTAACTGAGATACGAAGTACCAGAGCGGGACTTGGCGACGACATGATTAGGCACAAAGATTTGCATATGGTAGAGGGGCGGTGTATGGCATTTGGGGGTGGGCAGACAGCGACCCACCACCTTGTACTCTTGTAGTGTGCCCGAGGTTTTCATGGCATCCTCTCCACACTTGCCGCCACCCGCAAAAGGAGCCTGGCTAATTTTTGTATTTTTAGTAGAGATGGGCTTTTGCCACGTTGGCCATGCTGGTCTTGAACTCCTGACCTTAAGTGATTCTCCTGCCTAGCCTCCCAAAGTGCTGGGATTACAGGTGTGAGCCACCACACCTGGTCTTATTTTTCAGACGGAGTCTTGCTCTGTCGCCCAGGCTGGAGTGCAGTGGCACGATCTCAGTCCCCTGCAGCCTCTGCCTCCTGGGTTCAAGTGATTCTCCTGCCTCAGCCTCCTGAGTAGTTGGGGACTGCAGGAGCGTGTCCCCATGCCAGGCTAATTTTTGTTTTTTTTTTTTTTTTTTTTTTAGTAGAGATGGGGTCTCTTCCATGTTGGCCAGGCTGCTTTCGAACTCCTGGCCTCAGGTGATCTACCTGCCTCGACCTCCCAAAGTGCTGGGATTACAGGCGTGAGCCACCATGTGCAGCCATAACTTTTACTGAGGAAAAAAAAAAATCCACGTATAAATGGACTCACGGTGTTCAAACCTCTGTTGAAGAAGGGTCAACTGTACATTGTCGATGGGAATATGAAATGGTGCAGTCATCCCCAAAAACAGTCTGGCAGTTCCTCAAACTGTTAAACATGTAGTTACCATATGTCTCAGCAGTTCGACTCCTAAGTATATACCCAAGAGAAGTATAAACATATGTTCACATAAAACTTCTACACGAATGTTCATGGCAGTAGTAGTTATAACAGTCAAAAACATTTGGCAAACAACTCCAAATGTCCATCAATTGATGAATGCATAAATAAAATATGGTTATAGCCTTACAAAACCTGGTTATATTCCATTCCAAAAAGAATGGAATTGGCCGGGCAGGACTGTAATCCTAGCACTTTGGGAGGCCAAGGTGGGTGGATCACCTGAGGTTGGGAGTTCAGGACCAGCCTGGCCAACATGGAGAAACCCCATCTCTACTAAAAATACAAAAACTAGCTGGGGGTGGTGGTGGATGCCTGTAATCCCAGCTACTCAGGAGGCTGAGGCAGGAGAATCGCTTGAACCCGGGAGTCAGAGGTTGTGGTGAGCCGAGATCGTGCCATTGCACTCCAGCCTGGGCAACAAGAGCGAAACTCCATCTCAAAAAACAAAAACAAAAACAAAGAAAAAGGCCAGGTGCGGTGGCTCACGACTGTAATCCCAGCACTTTGGGAGGCCGAGGCAGGTGGATCACAACGTCAGGAGTTTGAGACCGGCTTGGCAACATGGCAAAACCCCATCTCTACAAAAAAATCTATAAATTAGCTGGGTGCAGTGACATACACCTATAGTCCCAGCTACTCAGGAAGCTGAGGCAGGAGAATCATGAGCCTGGAAAGCAGGTTGCAGTGAGCCAAGATTGTGCCACTGCACTCCAGCCTGGGAAACAAAGCAAGATCCTGTCTAAAAGAAATAAATTAATTTTTAAAAAATCGATGCAGGAACCTTGAAAACATGTCAGTGGGCCAGGCGCAGTGGCTCACGCCTGTAATCCCAGCACTTGGGGAGGCTGAGGCTGGCGGATCACTTGAGGTCAGGAGTTCAAGACCAGCCCGGCCAACATGATAAACCCCGTCTCTACTAAAAATACAAAAATTAGCCAGGTGCGGTGGCATGCTCCTGTAATCCCAGCTACTCGGGATGCTGAGGCATGGGAATGAATCGCTTGAACCTGGGAGATGGAGGTTGCAGTGAGCCGAGATATTGCACTCCAGCCTGGGTGACAGAGCGAGACTCCATCTCAAAAAAAACCAAAACCAAAACAAAACAAAACGTGTCAAGTGAAGGAAACCAGTCATAAAGGAGCACTTGTGATTCCATTTGTATGAAATGCCCAGCGTAGGGAGATCTATAGAGACAGTGGATGAGTGGTTTCCTGGGGTTGGGAGTGAAGGGAAATTAAATACTGATTTAATTTCTTTCTTTTGGAGATGGAGTTTCGCTGTTTTTCCCCAGGCTGGGGTGCAATGGCATCATCTCAGCTCACTGCAACCTCTGCCTCCCGGGTTCAAGCGATTTTCCTACCTCAGCCTCCCAAGTAGCTGGAATTACAGGCATGCACCACCATGCTGGGCTGATTTTTTGTATTTTTAGTAGTGATGCAGTTTCTCCATGTTGGTCAGGCTGGTCTCGAACTCCCGACTTCAGGTGATCTGCCCGCCTCAGCCTCCCCAAGTGTTGGGATTATAGGCGTGAGCCACTGCACCTGGCCAGATACAGGGATTCTTGTTGGAGTGACACACATTTTATAAAATTAGACTGTACTGGCTAGGAGTGGTGGCTCACACCCGTGATCCCAGCACTTTGGGAGACAGTGGTGGGAGGATCATTTGAAGCCAGGAGTTCAAGACCAGCCTGGGCAACACAGCAAGACCCTGGGTCTCTGCAAACTATTTTCAAATTAGCTGGGCATGGTGGCACGCATCTGTAGTCCCAGCTTCTCGACGCTCTGGGGCTGGAGGATCACTTGAGCCCAGGAGTTGGAGGCTGTACTGAGCTTTGATCACGCCCCTAGGGCAGCGGGGTTGGTGGTGCTGTTCCATGGACAAAGTCTTTGAGTCATCTGAGCCCATTTCTTGGGTAAGGTAAACATCGGGGCTGGTGAGTTAACCGCATAATCCGGATTGTGCCCTCAACCCTGCGGGGCCCTTGCATCTGTTAGCGGGTAAGTTGCCAGACTAATGCTGAATCTTCTCTTTGGGCCAGGTGATTGTCTGACAAGCAGAGGCATGAGCTGGGTCCAGGCCACCCTACTGGCCCGAGGCCTCTGCAGGGCCTGGGGAGGCATCTGCGGGGCCGCCCTTCCGGGAACTTCCATCTCTCAGGT
>NW_012100510.1:176932-180137 GCF_000951045.1 Mandrillus leucophaeus | reverse complement strand
TCGCCAAGGCTGGAGTATAGTGGCATGGTCTTGGCTCACTGCAACCTCTGCCTCCTGGGTTCAAGTGATTCTCCTGCCTCAGCCTCCCGAGTAGCTGCGATTACAGGCATGTGTCACCATGCACAGCTAATTTTTGTAATTTTAGTAGAGACAGGGTTTCACCATGTTGGCCAGGCTGATCTCGAACTCCTGATCTCAGGTGATTTTCCCGCCTCAGCCTCCCAAAGTGCTGGGATTACAGACATGAGCCACCATACCTGGCTGCTAATTTTTTTAAACATGTGGTCTTGCTGTGTTATCCAGACTGGTCTTGAACCTCTGGGCCCTCAGTCCTTCCACTTTGGCCTCCCAAAGTGCTAGGATTACAGGTGTGAGCCACTGTGCCTGGACCCTAATTTAAGAGGTGCTAGTGTCCACGTGGGTGAGGGGATTGACTTTGAAAATAAGGATGTATGAGCTCGGTGGATTTGTGTGGTGACTGTGGGCAGGTCCTCCTGCGTCTACTTGTGGAGATGGGGCAGAAAACTGAATTTTCTTCCCGTACCCATAGTGACCAGATGGCGAAAGCAGATTGACAGCCATAGATAGCAATAACGATGATGGTGGGAATATTAATAGTTCCCGTATTGAGCGCTTACTCTGTGCCCGGCCCCGTGCTATGCATTTCATTTACATTACCTCCGTTGCAGTGTTTCCCCCTTGTTAGGCATTTTAGAGCTTCCTGTCTGATTTTTACCCCAGAGTGGTATAATACTACACCACCTATAGTATTAATTGACTGAAATTTCAGGTTTTTGTTTTGAGATGGAGTCTCCCTCTGTCACCCAGGCTGGAGTACAGTGGTACGATCTCAGCTCATTGCAACCTCTGCCTCCTGGGTTCAAGTGAGTTTCCTGCCTCAGCCTCCTGAATAGCTGGGATTACAGGTGCGCGGCACCACGCCCGGCTCATTTTTGTATTTTTGATAGAGATGGGGTTTCACCATGTTGGCCAGGCTGGTCTCGAACTCCTGACCTCAAGTGATCCACCCACCTCTCAAAGTGCTGGGATTACAGGCACAAGCCATTGCACCCAGCCTGAAATTTTACTTTAAATGAATGCCTTTTTTTGTTTGTTTTTTGTTTTTTTTAACATTGCCTTATCAAAGAAGGATATGGAATGGCTGTTGGGAACCGCAGAGTAGGGGGACTAAGGGCACTGACTCCATTCTCAGCTTGCATGCTTTGCAGCTGTGTAACATTGTGCATCCCACTTCATCTTCGTTAGCCTTGGTTTTTCTCATCTGTAAAATGAGCGCAGTAAGAGTACCCCCCACCTAGGGCCTTACATTTATAAAGTGCTCAACTGTGTCTACAGTGGAAGAATACTTGGTAAATATCGTCTCTTTTGAGACAGGATCTCACTCTGTCGCCCAGGCAGGAGTGCAGTGGCGTGATCTTGGCTCACTGCAACGTCAACCTCCCTGTCTCAGTTGATCTGCCTACTTCAGCCTCCACAGTAGCTGGGACTACATACATACACCACCATGCCTGGCTAATTTTTGTATTTTTTTGTAGAGATGAAGTTTCAGCAGATTGCCCAGGCTGGTCTGGAACTCCTGACCTCAGGTGATCTGCCCACCTCAGCCTCCTAAAGTGCTGGGATTATAAGTGTGAGCCACCAAGCCTGGACTAATATTGGCTCTTAACTTGTTAGCTATATATGTATGTATCTATGTATGTATGTATGTATATGTGTGTGTGTGTGTGTGTCTGTGTAGATAAACACACATACATTCACTTATTTTTTTAGAGATAAGGTTTCACTCTCTCATTCAGGCTGGAGTGCAGTGACACAATCGTAGTTCACTGCAGCCTGGAACTCCTGGGCTCAAGCAATCCTCCCGCTTCAGCCTCCTAAGTAGCGGGGACTACAGGTATACACCACCATGCCCAGCTTATTTTTTTATTTTTTCCATAGAGAGATGGAGTCTCACTATGTTGCCCAGGCTGCAATGCAGTGGTGCAATCAAAGCACAGTACAGCCTTGCTAACTAGCTGTATATTTTTAAGATGCCTTATATGTAACCCTTCTAATTTAAAAATTCAATTTAAAATAAGAAATTTGTTACTGTGTCATCTAGAATCAGAGTTTGGCTACTTTGGAGACTGAGGTGGGAGGATCACTTGAGCCCAGGAGTTCTGGGCTGTTGTGCACTATGCTGATGGAGTGTCCTGCACTAAGTTTTGCATGAATATTGTAACCTCCTGGGACTTGGGGGACCACTAGGTTGCCTAAGGAAGTGTGAACTGACCCAGGTTGGAAACAGCAGGTCAGAACTCCTGTGCTGACCAGTTGGCTCATGCCTGTGAATAGCCACTGCACTCCCCACCAGGGCAACATAGCTAGACTCCATCTCTTAAAGAAAAAAGGGTCCCAGCGCTTTGGGAGGCTGCAGTGGGTGGATCACCTTAGGTCAGGAATTCGAGACCATCCTGGCCAACATGGTGAAACCTCGTCTCTACTAAAAATACAAAAATTAGGCCAGGCACAGTGGCTCACATCTGTAATCCCAGCACTTTGGGAGGCCGAGGTGAATGGATCATGAGGTCAGGAGTTCAAGACCAGCCTGGCCAACATGTGAAACCACGTCTCTACTAAAAATACAAAAAAATTAGCTGGGCGTGGTGGCATGTGCCTGTAATCCCAGCTACTTCGGAGGCTGAGGCAGAAGATTTGCTTGAACCAGGGAGTCAGAGGTTGTAGTGAGCCGAGATCGTGCCACTGCACTCCAGCCTGGCAACAGAGCGAGACTCCGTCTCAGGAAAAACAAACAAACAAACAAACACAACACAAAAATCAGCTGGGCATGGTGGCAGGCACCTGTAATCCTAGCTACTTGGGAGGCTGAGGCAGGAGATTCGCTTGAACCCAGAAGGCAGAGGTTGCAGTGAGCTGAGATGGCGCCATTGCACTCCAGCCTGGGTGATAAGAGTGAAACTCTATCTCAAGAAAAAAAAGAAAAAGAAAGGGGCTGGGTGCGGTGGCTCATGCCTATAATCAGAAGACTTGGGGAAGCTATGTCAGACGCGGTGGCTCACGCCTGTAATCCCAGCACTTTGGGAGGCCAAGGTGGGTGGATCACGAGGTCAGGAGATGGAGACCATCCTAACATGGTGAAACCCCGTCTCTATTAAAAATACAAAAAATTCGCTGGGCGTGGTGG
>NW_012100510.1:169446-171167 GCF_000951045.1 Mandrillus leucophaeus | reverse complement strand
GGAGCTTGCAGTGAGCTGAGATCCGGCCACTGCACTCCAGCCTGGGCGACAGAGCAAGACTCCGTTTAAAAAAAAAAAAAAAAAAAGAAGTAGGGTCTCACTATGTTGCCCAGACTGGTCTCAAACTCCTGGGCTCAAGTGATCCTCTCCCCTTGGCCTCCCAGTGTGCTGGGATTACAGGCATGAGCCTTTTTCTTTCTAATTCTCTCTGATTCTTTTCTCCCTGTCTGTGATCAATTCCCTGACTTCAATGTTCTCTTTTCTCCTCTTCCCTTCTCTCCGTCCCCCTCCGTCTCTGAGGTTCTGCCTGCATCTGCCCAGCACAGGTGTGATGCCCAACAAGGAGACGGAGTTCCTGCTGATTCAGATATTTGGACGCAAAAGCTACCCCATGCTCAAGTTGCTGCGCCTGAAGCTGTGGTTCCCTCGATTCATGAACATCAACCCCTTCCCAGTGCCCCGGGACCTGTCCCAGGACCCGGTGGAGCTGGCCACGTTTGGCCTGAGGCACATGGAGCCTGACCTTAGTGCCAGGGTCACCATCTACCAGGTATCCGCCCTTGTCCACAGCCTCAGCTGCCACCCCAGGTCAGGCTCCCACCATTCCTCCTCCGGGCTCCCCTTCTCTCACTCTAGTGACTGTGGTGAATCAAGTTATTTTTTGAGACAGGGTCTTGCTCTGTTGCCCAGGCTGAAGTGCAGTGGCACTAACTCGGCTCACTGCAGCCTCTGCCTCCCAGGCTCAAGCGATCTTTCCACCTCAGCCTCCTGAGTAGCTGGGACTCCAGTCACACACCACCACGCCTGGCTAATTAAAAAAACTGTATTTTTTAGAGACAGAGTCTCACTATATTGCCCAGGCTGGTCTTGAACTCCTGGGCTCAAGCAATCCTCCTGCCTTGGCCTCCCAAAGTGCTGGGATTACAGGCATGAGGCACCGTGCCTGGCCGTGAATTAAGTTCTGATTCTCTGGCTGAGTCCTCTGGTAGGTTCCCATGGTCCTTACTGCTGGCACAGCTTGAGTAACCTCTGTTTCAGTCCTTCAGGCTGCTCTAACAAAATCTCTTAGCTTGGGTCATTTATGAACAACAAAAATTTATTGCTCACAGTTGTAGAGGCTGGGAAGTTCAAGATCAAGGTGTCACCAGATCAGGGTTTGCTCTCTGCTTTAAGGATGACACCTTCTTGCTGTGTCCTCACATAGTATAAGAGGCAAACAAGCCCCTCAGACCTCTATTGTGTTTTGAGACAAGGTCTGGCTCTGTTGCCCAGGCTGGAGCGCAGTGGCACTATCTTGGCTCACTGCAAATTCCACCTCCCAAGCTGAAGCCATCGTTTCACCTCAGCCTCCTGAGTAGCTGGGACTATAGTCGTACACCACCACACCCAGGTAATTTTTGTATTTCTTGTAGAGATGGGATTCCACCACGTTGCCCAGGCTGGTCTCAAACTCGTGAGCTCAAGCGATCCACCTGCATTAGCCTCCCAAAGTGCTGGGATTGCAAGCATGAGCCACCATGCCTGGCCCCTCAGACATTTGTTTTCTTTTTTGAGACGGAATCTCGCTCTGTTGCCAGGCTGGAGTGCTGTGGTGCCGTCTTGGCTCACTGCAACTCTGACTCCCTGGTTCAAGCAATTCTCCTGCCTCAGCCTCCTGAGTAGCTGGGACTACAGGCATGCACCACCACGCCCAGCTAATTTTTGTATTTTTAGTAGAGACA
>NW_012100510.1:165790-167291 GCF_000951045.1 Mandrillus leucophaeus | reverse complement strand
GGAGCTTGCAGTGAGTGGAGATTGCACCACTGCACTCCAGCCTGGGCGACAGAGCGAGACTCTGTCTCAAAAAAAAAAAAAAAAACAAAAGACTTGGGGAGGCCAAAGCAAGTGGATCACTTGAGGCCTGGAGTTTGAGACCAGCCTGGCCAACATGATGAAACCCCATCTTTACTAAAAATACAAAAATTAGCAGGGCGTGGTGGAACACGTCTGTAGTCCAGCTTACTTGTGAGGCAAAGGCATGAGAATCGCTTGAACATGGGAGATGGAGGTTGCAGTGAGCTGAGGTCATGCCACTGCGCTGCAGCATGGGTGACGGAAAGAGACTGTCTAAAAAAAAATAAATAAAAAGCAAAAAGGGCCACCAGGCACAGTGGCTCATGTCTGTAATCCCAACACTTTGGGAGGTGGAGACGGGATGATCACTTGAAGCCAGGTGTTCAAGACCAGCCTGGGCAAAACAGTGTAACTCCTGTCTGCTGAAAATGGAAAAATTAGCCAGGTGCGGTGGTGTACACCTGTAGTTCCAGCTACTGGACAGACAGGGGGAGAATTGCTTGAGCCCAGGAGTTCAAAGCTGCAGTAAGCCCTAGTAGCACGTCTACATTCCAGCCTAGGCCACAGAGCCAGACCCTGTCTCAAAAAAAAAAAATATAGGGCATGTGCGTGTCATCACTGTGATTATTACCAAGTTGCCTCCGTGGCAGTTTTTACCAGCTCACCATAGCCATGGCTAACAGTACCTGTTCCCTCCCTACTGTGCCAGCATTGTGTTTTATTGCACTTTGTAATGGCGTCGAATCTTGGGTTCGTAACCACAGTTCCATACCTCCAAGTCCTCAGGGAGGCCACTGGGACCTCTCCCAGAAAAGCCAGCCTGGCGCCCCCATAGACACTGGGAGGTGCCGGATTCCAGCAATTCTCCTCCCTCCCCAGGTCCCTCGCCAGCTCCCTCGGGGCCTGCACTGCAGCGCAGCTGCCCATAGCTCTGAACAGTCCCTGGTTTCCAGCCCACCGGAACCCCGGCAAAGGCCCACCAAGGCTCTGGTGCCCTATGAGGACCTGTTTGGGCAGGCGCCTAGCGGGGAACGGGACAAGGCCAGCTTCCTGCAGGCGGTGCAGAAATTTGGGGAGCACAGCGTGCGTAAGCGGGGCCACATTGACTTCATCTACCTGGCCCTGCGCAAGATGCGGGAGTATGGCGTCGAGCGGGACCTGGCTGTGTACAACCAGCTGCTCGACATCTTCCCCAAAGAGGTCTTCCGGCCTCGCAACGTCATCCAGCGCATCTTCGTCCACTACCCTCGGCAGCAGGAGTGTGGGATTGCCGTCCTGGAGCAGATGGAGAGCCACGGTGAGGCCAGGAGGCTGACGCGGGGTGGGGAGTGGGCTACCCTGATAGCTGGCAACACCTCTCCTGGGTTTCAGCCCCTCCTTCCTCCATGGCTCAGTCTCTGTCTCTCTGGCTCCCCTCCCTCTGCCAATCCATCTTTTCATC
>NW_012100510.1:160984-163610 GCF_000951045.1 Mandrillus leucophaeus | reverse complement strand
GTCTCGATCTCCTGACCTCATGATCTGCCCACCTCAGCCTCCCAAAGTGCTGGGATTACACGCATGAGCCACCATGCCCAGCCCAGACCTCTTTTATAAGGGAACTAATCTCATTCATGAGAGCAGAGCCCTTATGATCTAAGTGCCTCTCTTCTCAAAGGCCTGACCTCTTAATCCTATTGCATTGGAGATACACTGCAACATGAATTTCAGGGGCCCATAAACATTCAGACCATAGCACCCTCCCATCCTTCTCCCAACACTTGCTACCTTCTAGACATCTTCCTTCTTTTCTGTGCCAGTTCCCACCACAGGCCTTTGTGTTCTTTGTTCCTTCTGCCAGGAACACTGTTCCCCGTGGACTTCATGTTATTCCGGTCTCAGCTCCACTATTCCTAATCAGGATGCCCTTCCTGACCTCCCTAGCCAAGGCACCACCCCTTCACAGTGCTGGGCTTGGTTCCTTATTCACCATGACTCAGCCTCCCTCCTGTCTCCCAAGGCTGAGCACAGAATTTGGTGCAAAGCTGACACTTGGTAGTGGCTTGTTGAGTGACTGAGTGGAGTAACACCCCCATCTCAGTGTCCTGGGAGTCTCCACTCACGCCAGATCACACAAGGGATCCAAAGAGAACCCCTCACAGCACTTGTCATCTGGTCCTGGATGGATAACAGTTTCCTTAAGAGCCAGTGGTTCTGAGATGGAGAAGCCTGGGGTGCTGTGGGAGCCCAGAGTGGGCAGGTAGGGCTTCCTGGGGGAGGTAAGGAGAGCAGAGGACTCTGGGCAGAGGGAGCAGTGTGTACCAGGGAATGGGGTGCAGTGAGTGGGGGCACCTGATTAAAGAGCTTGATCTCAAACCTCCTGGTTGGTGGGGAGAGCCATGCCAGGGGCGGGGGGTGGGGATTTAAGAAGAGGGATGGGCTGGGCACGGTGGCTCACGCCTGTAATCCCAGCACTTTGGGAGGCCGAGGCGGGCGGATCATGAAGTCAGGAGATCAAGACCATCCTGGCTAACACAGTGAAACCCTGTCTCTACTAAAAATACAAAAAAATTAGCCAGGTGTGGTGGCGGGCGCCTGTAGTCCCAGCTACTCGGGAGGCTGAGGCAGAAGAATGGCGTGAACCTGGGAGGCAGAGTTTGCAGTGAGCCAAGATAGTGCCACTGCACTCCAGCCTGGGCGATAGAGCAAGACTCTGTCTCAAAAAAAGAAAAAAGAGGGATGGGGTTGGAATCATGTTTCTGGAAGAATCTGCAATTGGAAACGTGTCTCCTGGCGGCTGTGTGGATGATATTGGACGGGGAGAGGGGCTAGGGGACCAGGGTTGTAGGTCCCGGTGAGAGACACCTTGAGACCAGCAGTAGAATGTGGGAGGAAGGGTTGTTTTTAGTTCATTTCTTCATTTTGCAAAGCAATGCACTAAAAAGCCAAACAGCCTGTAAAAGCACACGGTGAGGAGTCCTCTGCTTCTACCCAGGCCCCGCCCCCTCCCCACCCCTGTCTCCTTCCCCAGAGGTGACTATTTCCATGTCTCCTTCCAGAGAGGTTCTATGCATTTGCAGATCTCTCTCTCTCTTTTTTTTTTTTTTTTGCATCTATATCCTTTGTATTTAAATATCCTTCACCCCCATCTCATGGAGTAAAATACAGCCAGGCACAGTGGCTTATGCCTGTAATCCCAGCACTTTGGGAGGCTGACGCAGATGGACTGCTTGAGCCCAGAAGTTTGAGACCAGCCTGGGCAACATGCCAAGACCCTGTCTCTACCAAAAAAAAATATGAAAATTAGCTGGGAGTGGTGGTGCACACCTGTAGCCCCAGCTACTCAGGAGGCTGAGGCAGGAGGATGGCTTGAACTCAGGAAGTCAAGGCTGTGGTGAGCCGTGATCATACCACTGTAAACCAGACTGGGCAACGGAGCAGGATCCTATCTGTTTAAAAAAAGAAGTTTCTTGGCCAGGCATGGTGGCTCACACCTGTAATCCCAGCACTTTGGGAGGCTGAGGCAGGCGGGATCACCTGAGGTTGGGAGTTCGAGACCAGTCTGACCAACATGGAGAAACCCCGTCTCTATTAAAAATACAAAAAGAATTATCCGGGCGTGGTGATGCATGCCTGTAATCCCAGCTACTTGTGAGGCTGAGGCAGGAGAATCGCTTGAACCCGGGAGGTGGAGGTTGCAGTGAGCCAAGATTGTGCCATTGCACTCCAGTCTGGGCAATAAGAGTGAAACTCCATCTCAAAAAAAAAAAAAAGTTTCTTTAGTAGCAGGGGATTGTATACATGTACCTTGCGTTTTGCAAATGTCACTTAAAACAACTAGAAGTCACTGATCCATCTCAATTTTTCTTTTTTTTTTTTGAGACAGAGCCTTGTTCTGTCGCCCATGCTGGAGTGCGGTGGCACAGTCTCGGCTCACTACCACCTCCATCTCCCAGGTTCAAGCAATTCTCGTTCCTCAGCCTCCCGTGTAGCAGGGACTACAGGCGTGTGCCACCACTCCCAGCTAATTTTTGTATTTTTAGTAGAGTTGGGGTTTCACCATGTTGGCCAGGCTGGTCTCAAACTCCTGGCCTCAAGTGATCCACCAGCCTTGGCCTCTCAAAGTGCTGGGATTACAGGTGTG
>NW_012100510.1:156643-160359 GCF_000951045.1 Mandrillus leucophaeus | reverse complement strand
TGTGGTGAGCCGAGATCATGCCACTGCATTCCAGCCTGGGCAACAAGAGCAAAACTCCATTTCAAAAAAAAAAAAAATTTGTCTAGTGTTTTTGAATTATGTTCAGGTTATAGAATTTTAAAAGATACAAAAAGGTATTCCTTCCCACCCTGTCCTCCACAGAGGTGAAAGCTATCATTTGCTTCTAGTGTCTGCTTCCTGGGATATTCTGTATATGTAGAGTTATTTTTCTTCTTGTAATTCATAAGCACTGAGCACTTACTATTTGCCAGGGACTGTTCTACACATTTTACAACCACCCAAAGTTAGGTTTATGCCCATAATCCTAGTGCTTTGGGAGGCCAAGGCAGGCGGATCACCTGAGGCCAGGAGTTTGAGACCAGCCAGGCCAACATAGCAAAACCCTATCTCTATTAAAAATACAAAAACTTAGCCGGGCGTGGTGGCAGGTGCCTGTAGTCCCAGCTACTCGGGAGGCTGAGGCAGGAGAATCGCTTGAACCCAGGAGGCGGAGGCTATAGTGAGTCAAGATCACGCCACTGCACTCCAGCCTGAGCAACAAGAGAAAATCTCCATCTCAAAAATAAAAAAATTTAAAAAATTAAATTAGCGGGGCATAGTGGTGTGCACCTTTAGACCCAGCTACTTGGGAAACTGAGGTGGGAAGATCACTTGAGCCCAGGAGTTCAGGCCTACAGTGAACTATGATCGTGCCACCATACTCCAGCATGGATGACAGAGAGGGAGACCCCATCTCTATAAAAGAAAAAAAAAGCCGGGCGCGGTGGCTCAAGTCTGTAATCCCAGCACTTTGGGAGACCGAGACGGGTGGATCACAAGGTCAGGAGATCGAGACCATCCTGGCTAACACGGCGAAACCCCGTCTCTACTAAAAAAAATACAAAAAAATTAGCCGGGCGAGGTGGCGGGCGCCTGTAGTCCCAGCTACTTGGGAGGCTGTGGCAGGAGAATGGCGGGAACCCGGGAGGCGGAGCTTGCAGTGAGCCGAGATCGCGCCACTGTACTCCAGCCTGGGCGACAGAGCGAGACTCTGTCTCAAAAAAAAATAAATAAATAAATAAAAAATTGGAATTAAGTGCTATTATCATCCCTATTGTGCATCTGAAAAAACTGAGGCACACAGGTACAGTGACTTGGCCGAGGTCACACAGCTTGTGACAGAGTCAGGATTTTGATACATGTGGGCTGGCTCCAGGGTGGTTCCCTCAGGGTGAGCATCCTAAAGGTTGGTGGCTATTGCCAAATGGGACAGAGGGACAAGGGGACAGGTTGGAGGACCATGTACCAGATCCAGGAGAGGTGTCCTAAATTCGCTGATATCCCCCTTTCTGTTTCTCTGTCTCCAGTTCCTCTGTAGGGGATTGGGGGTTATAAGATTACATCCCTACTTTCCCTTGCAGGTTCCTTTGCCCAAAGACTCAACAGGTGCAGCAGATCCCCCCCAGCCCCACATCGTAGGTAAGTCCGCAAGCATAGGGGCGGCCAGGTCTCTAACCTGACCCAGGCCCTGCTGGACCTAAGCTGGGCTCCCTGAGCCTTTGGGCAGAGTCCCTCACAGGGCACAGGGCATGTATATCTCCACACCAGGAATCCAGAGTCCGGATCAGCAGGCTGCCCTGGCCCGCCACAACCCTGCCCGGCCCATCTTTGTCGAGGGCCCCTTCTCCCTGTGGCTCCGAAACAAGTGTGTGTATTACCACATCCTCAGAGCTGACTTGCTGCCCCCGGAGGAGAGGGTGAGGGCTTAAAGCAAAGCACGTGTCGGGCCTGGGGAGTGGGGCTGGCACCACCCTGAGGGTGCATGGGAGAGGCTGGGGGAGGGAGTCTGGGAGAGCCCTGGCCTCTGACCCTCCTGCCTGCACTCCCCTCTTTGGAGTAGGAAGTGGAAGAGACCCCGGAGGAGTGGAACCTCTATTACCCGATGCAGCTGGACCTGGAGTATTCGAGGAGTGGCTGGGACGACTACGAGTTTGACATCAATGAAGGTAGAAACTGGGCCTGGTGCGGTGGGTGTGCCTGTAATCTCAGCCCTCCGACAGGCTGAGGTGGGAGGATCACTTGAGCCTGGGAGCTGAGGTTGCAGTGAATTATGATTGAGCCACTGCACTCTGGCCTGCGTGATAGACCCTGTCTCTTAAAAAAAAAAAAAAAAAAAAAAAGGCAATAACCTGGACAGGCAGGACTTCCAAACATTCCAAACACCACCCAGGATGAGGGGCGGCCTCTGGGGTCAAGGAGTAGGCCCAGGCTGAGATGCAGTCCACTTACCCCCTCATCCTCCCGCCACTCTCCCATCCACACACTCTCATTTGCCTCAGGGGCTCCAGACCTCAGGCCACTCAGCCCTGTCAGCCCTTGGTCATTCCCTCCCTCCACACCTCTGTGCTGGCTACTGGGTGTCACCAGGACAAACCTAGTCCCTTGAGTCAGTAAGGGAACAGGCAAATTACACTTTGGGGAGCTTAGGAGAGGAGCGTGCCTTGAGTGGGAGGTCAGGAGGGCTTCCTAGCAGAATCTAGAAGACCCAGGAGGCATCGCTTGGGTGAAGTGTGGAGTGGGCAGCCTAGGCAGCAGGGCTAGCTTGTGCAAAGGTTTGGAGGCACAAGAAAGTGGAAGGAAGCCGGGTGCAGTGGCTCAGGCCTGTAATCCCAGCACTTTGGGAGGCTGAGACGGGTGGATCATTTGAGGTCAGGAATTTGAGACCAGTCTGGCCAACATAGTGAAACCTCATCTCTACTAAAAATTTAAAAATTAGCCGGGCGTGGTGCTGTGCGCCTGTAGTCCCAGCTCCTCTGGAGGCCAAGGCAGGAGAATCACTTGAACCTGGGAGGCGGAAGTTGCAGTGAGCCGAGATCTCGCCACTGCACTCCGGCCTGGGCGACACAGCGAGACTCCATCTCAAACAAAAAAGAAAGTGGAAGGGAGTGTAAAATACCTCAAAAAGGTGTAGGCATGGGTTAGCCGCTGCAGCCCCCACTGTGCAAACCCTGAGGGTGTATCTCTTCCAACAGTGGAGGAAGGCCCTGTCTTCGCCATGTGCATGGCGGGTGCCCATGACCAGGCGACGCTGGCCAAGTGGATCCAGGGCCTGCAGGAGACCAATCCAACTCTGGCCCAGATCCCCGTGGTCTTCCGCCTGACCCGGGCCACCGGGGAGCTCCACACATCCTCTGCAGGGCTGGAGGAACCGCCCCCGCCCGAGGACCACGAGGAAGACGACAGCCTGCAGCGACAGCAGCAGGGCCAGAGCTGAGTCTGAGCGGGCTGAGGGCACAGGCTGTGGCCCGAGGCGGCGGTGGACTGAAGGCATGAGATGCCCTTTGAGTGTACAGCAAATAAATGTTTTCCTGCTTGGGGCTGCCTTCCCTCCTCTCTGGTAGTGTAGCATTCCCTCCCCAGGATCTCAGGCTGCCAGCGATGGGCAGGCGAGACCCCTTCAGGGTCTGCAGGCTCTTCTGGTTCTCCCGCTTCAAGCGAAGTTAGAAAGTTTAATCAAAAAGGGGTGGGGGGGCGCTGTCGGTTGTGCACATGCGCAGTTTCCGTTCTTAGTCTCCTTTTGGCGCCCCAGGGCAGCGAGACCGTGAGAAATTTCTCGGCGGCGCTGAAGATGCGCGCCACTTCCGGTCCGGCTCCTAACAACGGGGGAGGCTGGTAACCAAGGTGGGGGGGATGGCGGAGCGGGCGCCGGAGCCCGA
>NW_012100510.1:150416-151383 GCF_000951045.1 Mandrillus leucophaeus | reverse complement strand
ACCGCCGGCCTGGGTCTCCGACTGCCAGGCCGGGACGCTCCTGCCTCGTGGCCCCGCCTCCCATCGTTTCGACTGTCCAATCCTAGGATGCACCCAGCCCCTGTACCCGCCTTTTGAGCCCTGGGCCCCGCCCGCTAGAACTCTGGCGGCCCAATCCTGGGACTGGCCCCACCTCCAGGCCTTGTAACTACCCAGTCCCTGGAGGGGCAGCCCCGCCCCCTCACCGGTCTCATCCTCCCCCGCTTAATTCCCCACCTGGCCTGGGACTCTGGACATCCTGGGGCACTCAGCCCTGCTCTTCCTGAAGTTCTGGTGCCCCATCTGGGACTCCGTATGGCCCCATTCTCGCAACCCTAGATCCAGCACACCCGGGGGCTCTTCACAACCTGGACTTGACTCCCCTAAACCTATTTCTGTGAAGCAACTCAGCCCAGGGCTACTCGGATGAAGAGGAAACCGCTAGGTAGCTGGGCAGGTGGAGGGCAGAGAGGCCTGTCTTTGTAAAGTAAATTATCTATCTTGAGAAGGAGCAGTGTGGATGGAGTTTTTCCCTTCCTGCCTTATACGTTGATGGGATGATTGAGTTAAAATAGGCAAAGAGCTTAGAACAGTGCCTGGCAGGTAGTGGGTTCCTAAGTATTAACTTTTACAAGGATGATATTTATTCCCTATCACAAGCAGTGCTGCAAGGAAATCCTTGTTCTGCCCTGGTTTTCAGGTGCACATGTTCGCATGTTTCTCTGGGGGAAGATTCTGAGAGTCAAGAATGAAACAGATCCTGCTGAATTATACCCACCCCTTTCCCAGGGCAGCAGGCTGATTTATATGCTCAAGAGCAGGACTGGAAATGCTGGGAGCGCAAAGATACCTGCCTCATGGAACAGACATTCTGGTGGGCAGAGGGGATGGCTTGTTCAAAGTCCTGGGGTTTTTTTGGTTCGTTTCCCTTTTTTTTTTTTTTTTTTTT
>NW_012100510.1:131570-150231 GCF_000951045.1 Mandrillus leucophaeus | reverse complement strand
CACGCCCGGCTAATTTTTTGTATTTTTAGTAGAGACGGGGTTTCACCAGGTTAGCCAGGATGGTCTCGATCTCCTGACCTTGTGATCCACTTGCCTCGGCCTCCCAAAGTGCTGGGATTACAGGTGTGAGCCACCACGCCCGGCCCTCGTTTTTCTTTTTGAGACAGGGTCTCACTCTCTCGCCCAGACTTGGAGTGCAGTGGCATGATCACGGCTCACTGCAGCTTCAACTTCGTGGGTTCAAGTGATCCTCTTACCTCCGCCTCCTGAGTAGTTGGGACCACAGGTGCACGTCACCCCACCTGGCTAATTTTTGTATTTTTTGTAGAGACAGAGGTTTCCCTATGTTGCCCAGGCTGATCTCAAACTCCTAGGCTCAGGTGATTCTCCGGCCTCAGCCTCCCAAAGTGCTGGGATTACCGGTGTAAGCCACTGTGCCCAGCCCTGTTTGTTCTTGAGACAGGGTCTCACTTTGTCACCCAGGCCAGAGTACAGTGGCATGTTCATAGCTCACAGCAGCCTCAACCTCCCAGGCTCAGGGGATTCTCCTGACTCAGTCACCCGAGTAGCTGGGACTATAGGTGAGCCACCTCGCCTGGCTGTTTTTAAAATTTTTTATGGAGATGGGAGTCTCACTATGTTGTCCAGGCTGGTCTCGAACTCCTCGGCTCAAGGGATCCTCTCTCCTCAGCCTCCCAAAGTGCTGAAATTACAGTCGTGAGCCACCATACCTGGCAAAAGGCTGTTTACTATAGACCAGAAACTTAAGTAAGTTATATAGTCCGTGAGAGAAAGAGAGGGGCTATGGAAAAAACAAAAGTGAATGAAGAGTGTGAGTTGAAATTTAAAATAGGGAGTGAAGATGGTCACATTCAGAAGATAGCATTTCAGTGAAGACCTGAAGGAACCTAGGAGGAGCCATGCAGATCTCTGGGGAAGAGTTGAGGCGGAGGGAATAGCAAAAGCAAAGGCCCTGAGGCAGGACCCTGTTGTGTGCCAGGAACACTGAAGAGGGTTGTGTGGCTAGACTGCAATGATTGAGGGGGAGAAGGGAAGACAAGGACAGACTGGTGACAGAGAAGGTCATTCAGGGCCGTGGAGAGGACTCCAGTTTTTCCTCCCAGTGAGGTGGGAGCCTTTTCTTAAGTGCAAGATTTTGTAAAGAGAAAGAAGTGGTATGGTCTGCCTTTATTTCCCCCACCCCCCCTTATTTTTTATTTATTTATTTATTTTTTTTTGAGATGGAGTCTTGCTCTGTCACCCAGGCTGGAATGTAGTGGCACAGTCTCAGCTCACTGCAACCTCTGCCTCCCGGTTTCAAGCGATTCTCCTGCCTCAGCCTCCCAAGTAGCTGGGACTACAGGTGTGTGCCCCTATGCCTGTCTAATTTTTGTATTTTTAGTAGAGACGGGGTTTCGCCATGTTGGCCAGGCTGGTCTCGAACTCCTGACCTCAAGTGGTCTGACTGCCTCGGCCTCCCAAAGTGCTGGGATTACAGGCGTGAGCCACTGTGCCCGGCCATTTATTTATTTATTTATTTATTTATTTATTTATTTATTTATTTTTGAGATGCAGTCTTGCTATGTTGCTCAGGCTGGTCTTGAACTCCTGGGCTCAAGAGATCCTCCCACCTTAGCCTCCAGAGTAGCTGGGAATACAAGTCACACACCACCGCATCCAGCCTTGTTTATATTTTAGAAGGAACTGTCTCTAGGATGTGTGTGGCTTGAAGAATGGATGGGGTACACATTGTGATACAAGGTTGGCCAAGAGTTAACAACTGGTAAAACTGATGATGAGTCCAGGGAGGTTCATACTACTCCTGACAACAATTTAAAAAAAAAAGGAGGACGGGGCGTGGTGGCTCACACCTGTAATCCCAGCACTTTGGGAGGCCAAGGCAGGTGGATCACTTGAGATCAGGAGTTTGAGACCAGTCTGACCAATAGGGTGAAACCCTGTCTCTACTGAAAATACAAAAATTAGCCGGGTTCGGTGGTGCACACCTGTAATCCCAGCTACTTGGGAGGTTGAGGCAGGAGAATTACTTGAACCCGGGAGGTGGAGGTTGCAGTGAGCTGAGATTGTACCACTGCACTCCAGCCTGGGCCACAGAACAAGATTCTGTCTCAAAAAGTAAAATAAAAATAGGCCAGGCACGATGGCTCACGCCTATAGTCCCAGCACTTCGGGAGGCCAAGGTGGGCAGATCGAGAAGTCAGGAGTTCGAGACCAGCCTGGCCATCATATTGAAACCCTGTCTCCACTAAAAATACAAAAATTAGATGGGTGTGGTGGTACACACCTGTAGTCCCAGCTACTCGGGAAACTAAGGCAGGAGAATTGCTTGAACCTTGGAGGCAGAGGTTGCAGTGAGCCGAGATGGCGCCACTGCACTCCAGCCTGGACAACAGAGCGAGACTCTGTCTCAAAAAATAAAATAAAATTAGTCTAGGCACGGTGGCTCACACCTGTAATCCCAGCACTTTGGGAGACTGAGGTGGGCAGACCATGAAGTCAGGAGTTCGAGACCAGCCTGGCCAGCATATTGAAACCCCGTCTCTACTAAAAATACAAAAATTCACTGGGCCTGGTGGCACATGCCTATAGTCCCAGCTACACAGGAGGCTGAGGCAGGAGAATCGCTTGAACCCGGGAGGCAGAGGTTGCAGTGAGCCGAGATCACGCCACTGCACTCCAGCCTGGGCGGCAGAGCGAGGCTCCATCTCAAAAGAAAAAAATTACTAAAGGGATACTTTCAGACAGAAAATACAGGCCTGAGTGTGGCATTTGCTCTCCTTGGTAAGAGAGGTGAGGGAGAAGCAGCAGCCCCAGTGCCAGTGGAGCACTGGGCAGTGGCAGCGCCCAGGAGGCCAAAGGAAGCGTCTGTCATGTCCAGTGCTGTTGGGCCAAGTGAAGCGGCCATCACTGGTGACCGTGATGGGAGAGTGTGTGACGTGATGGAGAAAAGCCCTGACTGGAGGAGTTCCAGTGAGACGGAGGAGAGGATATGGAGACAGCGAGTGTAGACGACCGTGGCAAAGGGGGGAAATGAGGAAGGAGGCTGGGTGCGGTAGCTCACGCTTGTAATCCCAGCACTTCGGGAGACTGAAGCAGGAGGATCACCTGAGCCCAGGAGTTTGAGACCAGCTTGGGCAACATGGCGAAACCCGATCTCTACAAAAAATACAAAAGTTAGTCGGGTATGGTGGTGCATGCCTGTAGTCCCAGCTACTCAGGAGGCTGAGGCAAGAGGATCAGTTGAGCACTGGAGGTTGAGGCTTCAGTAAGCTTTGATGGCGCCACTGCACTCCAGCTGGGGCAATACCACGAGACCCTGTCTCAAAAAGAAAAAAAAAAGATATGGGGAAGGGGCTGGTGGGAAAGGTGGGTATCAAAATGATTTTAATCCAAGACGGGAGAAATCATGGCACATCTAGATGCTGGTGGGAATGACTGAGTGAAGACTGAAAGGAAACCGCAGGGAACAGCAAAGCCAGGGCCTGAGTAGCCCCAGTAGCTGTGGTCCTTGGTGCCAGTGGCCTCTGCTGGGAGTCACAGAGAAGTGGCAGAAGTTGGAGAAGTGGACAGGAGAGGTAGGCAGTTTGAGGGAGAGAGCCCTGCATTGGGGTTGGAAAGTGGCGCTCACCAGGTTACACATGACCTCGCTTGCTCCCCATGGTGATCCTGTGTGGGAGGCACTACTACTATTTCCACTTCACAGACAGGGAGACTGAGGCTCAGAGGGGACAAGACCTGCTTGAGGTCACACAGGCAGTTGATAGCTGAGTCTTGAACTTGGGTCTGGCTGATACCCAAGACTGTCCCCACCGCAATGTGACACTCCCAGCCTCCAGCGGTGAGTGGGTGGAGGTGGCTGTGGACATTAGGTCTTGGGTTTGGGGCCGGGCATGGTGGCTTACACTTGTAATCCCAGCACTTTCGGAGGCTGAGGCAGGCAGATCACTTGAGGTCAGGAGTTCAAGACTAGTCTGGCCAACATGGCAAAATCCCATCTCTACTAAAAATACAAAAATTAACTGGGCATGGTGTCAGGCGTCTGTAATCCCAGCTACTCGGGAGGCTGAGTCAGGAGAATCACTTGAACCCAGGAGGCAGAGGTTGCAGTGAACCGAGATAGCGCTACTCCACTCCAACCTTGGTGACAGAGCCAGACTTGGGTTTTGGGTTGGGTGGGGGTCTCCACAGCCAGTATGGCCATGTGCAGGGGAGGGTGGAGCGTGGGAAGGGATAGAGTCACATGGGATGGGACCTGGAAGAGCAGAGCCGGAGGCAGGGGCAGAGCCTGGGGCAGGAAGGATGGAAGAGCCCCAAGGTGCAGTCCTGGGAACCAGATGGGTATGGTACCGAGAATTGTTACAGGGCTGGGCAGGAGTCAGAGGGGGTGGACAGTTTTGCTGGTAAGAGACACTAGACTGGTTGTCAGGATGTTTGTGGCAAGAGCAGGTCTGGGCCACAGCAGGGAGGCCAGGGGACCCGGGCTCTATGATGATACTGATAATCATAATGATCATTGTACCGTTTGCTTATTGATGATTAAGTGACAGGGCTGTACCATGATGACGATTGTTTTTTGTTTGTTTTTGTTTGTTTCTTTGTTTTTGAGACATGGTTTTACTCTTGCCCAGGCTGGAGTGCAGTGGCGTGATCGTGGCTCACTGCAGCCTTGACCTCCCCAGGCTCAGGTGATCCTCCCACCTCAACCTCCTGAGTAGCTGGGACTACAGGCGCATGCCACCACCTGGGTAATTTCTGTATTTTTTGTGGAGACAGGGTTTCACCATGCTTCCCAGACTGGTCTCCAACTTCTGGCCTCAAGCGATCCACCCGCCTTAGCCTCCTAAAGTGCTAGAATTACAGGCATGAGCCACTGAGCCTGGCCTTTTTTTTTTTTTTTTAATGTATAAATAGAGATGGGGTCTTGCTATGTTGCCCAGGCTGGTCTTGAACCCCTGGCTTCAAGCAGTCCTCCTGCCTCAGCCTCCCAAAGTACTAGGATTACAGGTGTGAGACACCACACCCAGAGAGTACCCACTGTCTTGCTGGCTGTGGGCCAAGACCACTTTCAGCCTCTCAAGTAGTTGGGACTACAGGTTTGAGCCACTGTGCCCTGCAAGATATGCTTCCTTTTGATTAACTCACAGTCACCTAACCAAGGCTTGACATCCAGTCCTACTCACAGGCCTGCCCTGCTCAGGGGAAGAGGATCATACAGGGCATATATCCCAGGGTAACTGTGGGGGCCATCTTGGAATTCTGCTTCCACACCAACTCTTCATACCCACTTTGTTACTTCTCTACTCCCTGACTGTGGGACCCAGGGCGTAGGTGGCCTCACCCCTCCAAGCCTGTTTTTCCTGCTCCTTGAGGTGGTGATGATGCTAGAGGCCTCTCCCAGGGCTGGTGGCAGTAGGGGAGAGAGTCCAAGCGAGGGGCCTGAGTGCTGGAGTTGGGGACAGGTACATAAAAGTTCAGATTCCGGGCTGGGCGCAGTGGCTCATGCCTGTAATCCCAACACTTTGGAGGCTGAGATGGGCGATCACCTGAGGTCAGACACACATACACACACACACACACACACACACACACACTAGCTGGGCATAGTGGTGCATGCCTGTAATCCCGGGTACACACACACACACACACACACACACACACACACAAACTGGGCATAGTGGTGCATGCCTGTAATCCCAGCTACTCTGGAAGCACGAGAATCGCTTGAATCTGGGAGGCGGAGGCTGCAGTGAGCCAAGATCGCACAACCGCACTCCAGCCTGGGTGATAGAGCTAGACTCCTTCAAAAAGTGGTGGCTCACGCCTGTAATCCCAGCACTTTGGGAGGCTGAGGCAGGCAGATCACAAGGTCAGGAGTTCAAGACCAGCCTGACCAACATGGTGAAACCCTGTCTCTACTAAAAATACAAAAATTAGCCTGTAATCCCAGCTACTGGGTGTGGTGGCGTGCACCTATAGTAATTCCAGCTACGTGAGAGGCTTGAGGCAGGAGAATCGCTTGAACCCGGGAGGTGGAGATTGCAGTGAACTGAGATTGCGCCACTGCACTCCAGCCTGGGCAACAGAGCAAGACCTTGCCTCCAAAAAAAAAAAAAAAAAAAGTTCAGGCCAGGCGTGGCCGCTCACCAGCCAAGTAACACCAGCACTTTAGGAGGCGGAGGTGGGCAGATCACCTGAGGTCAGGAGTTCGAGACCAACCTTGTCAACATGGTGAAACCCCATCTCTACTAAAAATACAAAAATGAGCCGGGTGTGGTGGCGTGCACCTATAGTAATTCCAGCTACGTGAGAGGCTTAGGCAGGAGAATCGCTGGAACCTGGGAGGCAGAGGCTGCAGTGAGTTGAGATCTCACCACTGCACTCCAGCCTGGGCAGCAGAGCGAGACTCCATCTCAAAAACAAAAAAAAGTTGAGATTTTGTTTCAGTGCACAATGAGCAGTGGCTCTAGTCACTGTAATTACTTACGGGTCAGACAGACCCAGCGCTGGCCCCGCGTTCACCCTCGCTACCTCTCTCTGTTGCAGGAAGCCTTGGGAGCAGGTCCCCAAAAAGCCAAAGCGGAAGAAAAGTAAGTGGAGGCTCAGCCTGGGGAAGGTGGGGAGAGTTGGGAGTGGTGGGAATATGGAAATCAAGGCCCAGAGAGGCCAGGTCGCTGCCCTGGGCAGCACAGTTGGAACCAGCAGAGCCAGACTTCAAACCCAGGTCTGCGTGTCTCATGTCTCAGGCAGTGTCCTTGGCTCCCTCAGTCTCTTGCTCCCAGCATGGGAGTCAGCCAGGGGAGAGCCAAGCAGAGGGAACAGCTTGTGCAGAGCCCTAAGGGCAGGGGGAGCCAGGCACTGGTGGTTGGAGGGGAGGTCTGGAGCTTGCCCCTCCTGTCTTGCTGGCCACCAGTCGGTGGGAGTCTGAACAGCCAGGGTCTGCTCAGCTCTGAGCTCTGGAGCTAGGGGTCACAGGCCATGTCCAGCAGGGTGAAGGCCAGCTGGTGGCAGTGAGCCCCTCCCCTTCTTAGGATTCTCCAGAGGCGGGGGGGAGCCATGACCTTCACCCTGAAGCCTCAAGGGATGAGGAGCGCAATGAGAAGGGAAAGGACTGGGCTGGAGAGGCGGCTGTGGGTGATGACTCTGTTGCCCTCATGGTTGGAGAGTCTGAGCGCATTCCCTAGACCCAAACACCTCTTCCGGGCCCCTCTTCATCTCCCGGCCCACAGGGGTGGGGGACATGCTGTCCTCGCGCTTGGCTGAGGGACCAGGACCATCACACGAGTCAGATACCATTTCCCAGCACTCACTGTGTGCCCAGCCTTGTTCTGCGTCCTGGAGATGTCTTCACTCCCTCCCTCCTGCCTGGCAGCCCTCAGGGATGGGAATCCCTTATTCTCCCCAGCCCAGAGGAGGCCCCTGGGACTCAGAGAAGCTGAGTCACTTGCCCGGAGCTACCCAGCTTGGAAGGGGCAGAGCTAGGATTCAAACCCAGGCGGTCCGGCTCCACCATGCCCACCCTTTATACAGTGTTCTTTCATCCAGCAGATGTTCCTGGAGCACCTGCTGTGTACCGGGCCCTGTGGGGGCACTGGGGGTACAGGAGGAACAAAACAGCAGTGTTCCTGCTCTTGAGCAGCTGACATTCTGGTGGGAGAGACAGACAGGGCACATGTAAACAAATGGCCGCAGATGGCATCTAGGTACTACCTGGAGAAAACGGACAGCAAGCTAAGGTTGGCTAGAGTGACTGGGCAGGGAGCGGCCTCTCGGAGAGGGTGCATTTGGGGGAGACCTGAGTGAAGTGGGGAGGGAGCAAGACAGTTATCTGGAGGAAGCAGGCACAGCCCGTGCCAAGGCCCTGAGTGGGCCACACCTAGCCCCCTCCAGGAATAGCGAGGAGGCTGTGTGGCTGGAGTGGAGTGGAGTGGAGTCACCAAGCGGGTGAGGGCCAGGTGACAAGTCACAGTGGGCCCTGTGGGCTGAAGGGAAGACTTTGGCTTTTACCCTGAGGGAGGTGGTCTTGCTCTGTCGCCCAGGCTGGAGTGCAGTGTCGCAACCTCGGCTCACTGTATCCTCCACCTCCTGGGCTCAAGTGATCCTCCTACCTCAGCCTCCCAAGTAGCTGGGACGAAAGGCATGCACCACCATGCCTGGCTAATTTTCGTATTTTTAGTAAAGATAGGTTTTCTCCATGTTAGCCAGGCTGGTTTCAAACTTCTGGCCTTAAGTGATCCACCTGCCTCTGCCTCCCAAAGTGCTAGGATTGCAGGTGTGAGTCACTGCGCCTGGCCCTCATGGTGGATTCTGAGCAGAGGAGGGAACAGACTTGACTCGGGTGTTCACAGGCGCCCTCTTGCGGCTGCAGGGGCTCGTTAGGGTGGGAGCCTGGGAGCCGTAGGCCTGAGGATTGCACTGGTCTAGGCGTTTGATGAAGATGAGAACAATAATAAGCAGCTAACAATTATTATGCACCTACTGTGCGCCAGGTTCCACTGTTTACATGACTTGGCCAATAGAACAGTCCGCATTACCTACAGGGGGTGCTTCTCCTCTCTGAGCCTCAGTTTCCCCCTCTAAACTGGGTGCAGGCCTGGATGGCACTCAGGAGGGCCTCCCAACCCATGGGACCCATAAGGCCCCGGTGGTTCAGGCAGCCATGTCACCATGGGCTGAGCCCCGTCCCTTACACCCACCCCTCGGCCCTGTGTCCACAGGGCGGCGACGCAACGTGAACTGCCTGAAGAACGTGGTGATCTGGTATGAGGACCACAAGCACCGCTGCCCGTACGAGCCGCACCTGGTGGAGCTAGACCCCACTTTCGGCCTGTACACCACGGCCGTGTGGCAGTGCGAAGCTGGCCACCGCTACTTCCAGGACCTGCACTCGCCCCTGAAGCCCCTCAGCGACTCAGACCCAGACAGTGACAAAGGTGGGTCTGTGGGGCGAGGGCACATCAGGGGCCGCCCATGTCTGGGGGCTTCTTACTAGCCCTAGGCTAGCATCACAAACAGAACAGTGGCCACAGTGGCTCTGGCTCTGGCACTGGGACAGAGCAGGGACACGGTGGGCCAGGCCGAGCCCTTCGTGGCCTTGCCCTCTGAGTCCTTACAGAGCCCGAACGGGGAGGCGGTTCCTCTTGACGGAGCAGTTTGCCCATCTGTGCCCAAGGCCAGTCCCGAGCAGGGCTGGCTGAGGGCCCAGGAGCCCTGGCTTGGCAGCTGGGGCGGGGGCAGGCCTGCTGGGGCAGGGCTCGGCCCCCACGGTGAAACGGCCGCCTAAACCACCCAGGCCTTATGGCTCCATAGGCTGTGATGCTCTCCTGAGCCCTGGCTAAGCTGGCCGCTACCTCCTTTTTCATTTTCTGCGGCTCCCAGTTGCATTCTCTCACCTTCTGCCTTTCTAGGCTTCGCTTCTTGCCTTCCCCCTCCATTCTGTTCCCCTCCTGTTCCCCATTTCTCCTCCCTTGAGCTGCCTCTGTCTCCTTCCTTGATCTTTCATTTTCTTTGTCTCATCCTCCTTGCCTCTCTTTCTCTTGTTTCCTTCCGTTCCCCTTTCTCCTCCTCCATCCGCACCCTCACAGTCCCTGCCTCTCTCCTTCCCATCCCATGGGGCAGGCACTCAGTGAGGGAGGCCCAGTTGGCCCCGGTGAGTGGTAAGGGGGCTGCCGGCAGCCTCAGGGGTTTGGCATTGGCTGGAGAAGGAGTGTGGGGCACACTGCCAGGCGTCCTGTCAGGGCTGAGGGTGGGGCAGTCACCGGGGCTGAGCCTGCGCTGGCTGGCATCTCGGAGCAGGTGGCATCCCAGCTGGCCAAGGGGAAGCCGGGGGCGAGAGGTGTTCCGGGTGGGCGCCCTCGCCAACGACTGTCCCACCAAGTGTTGGCCAGGCTCCCAGCGTGCAGTGGCCCCTCGGCTGCCCCGTCCCATGATCTGGGACCTGCCTTCCGCCCTCCTCTGCCTTTTACTGCCCTCCTCACTGTATGCCACTCCTGGCCCTGCCCAGAGCCACCATGAATCTTCCACATGGCCTTGTTATCAGCCCCACTTGGCAGTCAAGGAACCCCAAGCCCCAGGAGTGGTCTGACTGACCCATTTGGTGATGGGTCACGCTGGGGTGTGGGTGGTGCCCAGAGCAGCTTCCTTATGCCCCAACTCACTCTTGTCGTCCAGGCTGGAGTGCAATGGCATGATCTCGGCTCACTGCAACCTCCAACCCTCAGGTTCCACCGATTCTCCTTCCTCAGCTTCCCGAGTAGCTGTGATTACAGGCACCTGCTACCACACCCAGCTAATTTTTGTATTTTTAGTAGGCATGGGGTTTCACCATGTTGGCCAGGCTGGTCTCAGACTCCTGACCTCAGGTGATCCACCCACCTTGGCCTCCCAAAGTTCTGGGATTACAGGCATGAGCCTCTGCACCCAGCCTTATTTTATTTTATTTTTTTGAGACAGAGTCTCTCTCTGTCACCCAAACTGGAGTGCAGTGGTGAGATCTTGGCTCACTGCAACCTCTGCCTCCCGGGTTCAAGCAATTCTCTCACCTCAGCCTCCCCAGTAGCTGGGATTACAGGCGTGAGCCACCATGCCCAGCTAATTTTTGTATTTTTAGTAGAGATGGATTTTCACCGCTTTGGCAGTGCTGGTCTTGAACTCCCGGCCTCAAGTGATCCCCCTGCCTTGGCCGCCCTTAATGCTGGGATTACTGGTGTGAGCCACTGTACCTGGCTAATTTTTTATTTTTATTTACTTTTTTAGAGACAGGGTCTCACTCTGTTGCCCAGGCTGGAGTGCAGTGGTGCAATCATAGCTCACTGCAGCCTCCAACTCCTGGGCTCAAGTGATCCTCCCACCCTGGCCTCCTGAGTAGCTGGTAACACAGGCACACACCACCACAGCCAGCTAATTTTTAAATTTTTTGTAGAGACGGGATCTCATTGTGTTGCCCAGGCTGGTCTCAAACTCCTGGGATCTAGTAATCTTCCTACCTTGGCCTCCCAAAGTGCTGGGATTACAGGCATATGCCACTGTGCCTTGCCCATGGCTATTTCTGTTGGTGCTGTCATTACCTGGGGAGAAGTCTGGGGTCAGCCAGACTTAGCAGACGCTGCCGTCAGGTGGACCCAGACGCTTGTTCTGGCCCTTCCCTCCGCTCATTAAGCGACTGCCCCCTCCTTCAGGATGGTGCCGGGGGTTTGCCCACCCTGCAGAATACAGGACAAGGGAAAATGATTTAAAAAGAGGGGCTGGGCCGGGCGCGGTGGCTCAAGCCTATAATCCCAGCACTTTGGGAGGCCGAGATGGGCGGATCACGAGGTCAGGAGATCGAGACCATCCTGGCTAACACGGTGAAACCCCATCTCTACTAGCCGGGCGAGGTGGCGGGCGTCTGTAGTCCCAGCTACTCGGGAGGCTAAGGCAGGAGAATGGCATGAACCCGGGAGGCGGAGCTTGCTGTGAGCCGAGATCCAGCCACTGCACTCCAGCCTGGGTGACAGAGCGAGACTCTGTCTCAAAAAAAAAAAAAAAAAAAAAGAATTAAAAAGAGGGGCTGATCCTCCTTATCCCCAACCCTGCTGCCACCCCAGGTCCATCAAGAGTGGGCATCTCACTGCCCTGAATGGCACTGAGATAATAGGAAACTTACAGAGTGCCTACTTTGAGTCTCCTGCTGTCCTAAGCCCTTATACATATTTACTCACTAAAGACCCAAAACAAAGGCTGGGCGCAGTGGCTCACACCTGTAATCTCAGCACTTTGGTTTTGTTTTGTTTTGTTTTTGAGACAAAGTCTCACTCTGTTGCCCAGGCTGGAGTGCAATGGGGCAATCTCGGCTCACTGCAAGCTCCGCCTCCCAGGTTCAAGCGATTCTCCTGCCTCAGCCTCCTGAGTAGCTGGGACTACAGGCATGCGCCACCACTCCCAGGTAATTTTTGTATTTTTAGTAGAGGCAGGGTTTCACCACGTTGGCCAGGATGGTCTCGATCTCTTGACCTTGTGATCTGCCTGCCTTGGCCTCCCAAAGTGCTGGGATTACAGGCGTGAGCCACCACGCCCAGCCAATCTCAGCACTTTGGGAGGCCGGGCAGGTGGATCACTTGAGCCCAGGAGATCAAGACCAGCCTGGCCAACATGGTGAAACCCCATTTCTACTAAAAATACACAAATGAGCTGGGCATGGTGGCGCAAGCCTGCAGTCCTAGCTACTTGGGAGGGTGAGGCAGAAGAATCACTGAAACCTAGGAGGCGGAGGTTGCAGTGAGCCAAGATCATGCCACTGCATTCCAGCCTGGGCAACAGAGCAAGACTCTGTCTAAAACAAACAAACAAAAACAACCAAAACACTCCCAAGGGCCAGGTACAGTGGTTCACACCTGTAATGCCAGCCCAGCACTTTGGGAGGCCAAGGCAGATGGATCACTTGAGGCTAGAAGTTCAAGACCAGCCTGGGCAACATGGCAAAACCCAGTCTCTACTAAAAATACAAAAAATTAGACAGGTGTGGTGGTGCATGCCTGTACTTCCAGCTACTTGGGAGGCAGAAGCATGAAAATCACTTGAACCCGGGAGGCAGAGGCTGCAATGAGCCAAGATCGGGGAATGGAGATTCATTCATTTATTGGAACGAACCCTCACTGCGCACCAGGCAACCGTCTCAGCACGGCGGGCTCTGCACAGGGACCCCACAGCCTTACAGAGTTTCCATTCTAGAGGGGAAGCGGATTGTAAGCAGGATAAACCAATAAAAATATAGAGCATGGGCCAGGCACAGTGGCTCAAGCCTGTAATCGCAGTGCTTTGGGAAGCCAAGTTAGGATTGCTTGAGGCCAGGACTTAGAGAACAGCCTGGGCAACAGAGTGAGACCCCATCTCTAGCAATAAATAAAAAAGTTAGCTGGGCATGGTGGTGCACCTCTCCCAGTGCTTTAGGAGGCTGAAGCAGGAGGATTGCTTGAGCCTGGGAGCCCGAGGCTGCAGTGAGCTATGACTGTGCCACTGCATTCCAGCCTAGGTGACAGAGGGAGACACTGTCTCAAGAAAAAATAAATTAATTACAATATAGGCCGGGGGTGGTGGCTCACACCTGTAATCCCAGCACTTTGGGAGGCTGAGGCGAGTGGATCACTTGAGGTCAGGAGTTTGAGACCAGCCTGTCCAATATGCTGAAACATCGTCTCTACTAAAAATGTAAAAATTGGCGGGGCATGGTCAGGCATGCCTGTAATCCCAGCTACTCAAGAGACTGAGGCAGGAGAATCACTTGAACCAGGGAGGTGGAGGTTGCAGTGAGCTGTGATTGCACCATTGCACTCCAGCTTGGTGACAAGAGTGAAACTCCATCTCAAAAATAAAATAAAATATAGAGTGCACTGTAAGGTGGTACGTGCTTTGGGAAAAAATAAAGGAGGGAAAAAGGAACTATTTGAGGCAGAATGGTCAGGAAATTCCCCCGGAAAAAATACCCTTTAATGAAGGGTCTGATGGAGGGGAGGGAGGAGCCCTCTTAGATGTCAGACAGAAGAGGATTCAAGCCGGCCAGGCGCAGTGGCTCACGTCTGCAATCCCAGCAGTTTGAGAGGCCGAGGCAGGCGGATCACGAGGTCAGGAGATCGAGGCCATCCTGGCTAATGCGGTAAAACCCCGTCTTTACTAAAAATAAAAAAAATTAGCAGGGCGTGGTGGTGGGCGCCTGTGGTCCCAGCTACTTGTGAGGCTGAGGCAGGAGAATGGCATGAACCCAGGAGGCAGAGCTTGCAGTGAACCGAGATTGCGCCACTGCACTCCAGCCTGGGTGACAGAGCAAGACTCCATCTCAAAAAAAAAGAAGATTCAAGCCGAGGGAATGGCAGGTGCAAAGGCCTTGAGACAGGAACTTATCTAGTGTCTCCAAGGACATTAGGAGAGGAGGCGAGGGCAGAAGGTGATGGAACACCTCCTGAAACAGACACACCCCCGCTCTTATGACCTGGCACAGTAGTTTGTTTCCCACACACAAAGCCTGGTGCTTCCATCCTGCAGACTGCCTTTCATCCGTGGACCCAGGTTCTTTCCTTCCTATGGCTCCAGCCTCCTTCTGGATCCTGGCTGGCAGGTGGGGAGAAAAGTGGAGGCTCAACCTTGGGAGCACCTGTTCACTTGCATTCCATTGGCTGGGTCTCAGCCACATGGCCACACCTACCCGCAAGGGATGCTGGGAAGTGTAGTCAGTGCTGGTGCCAGGAACAGAGGGATTTAGTGAGCAGCTAACCTGCCTTTTTCACAGGAGGTAAAGAGCAGGTTCTCAGGAGCCGGGGACCCAACAGAAGGGACTGCCCTGGCCCTGGCAGGAGGCTGGTGGGGTCACGACTAGCATCTGCAGGGGAAGTGGGAGAAGCGGTCAGGCTGCAGGTGGATGTAGTTTGGATGCAGCACCAACAGGTTTTGCTGACAGATTGGAAGTGGGTGTGAGAGAGAGAGAAGTCAAGAAGAGCCCCAGGACTTTGGCCTGAGCCACTGGAGAGACTGAGCTGCCATCCGCTGAGTCAGGGACACCCGTGAGCAATGCAGGCCTTGCGGGAGGGAAGATACAGAGCTCAGTGTTGCAGATCTGAGTTTGAGATGCCTGTGAGACCCTCTTAGGGGGCCAGTGAGATGGAAGAATCTGGAGCTCGACATGGAGGTCTAGGCAGAAGCTGCACATGGAGTCACCAGGCCCTGGGTGGTTGTAGTGATAATAAGAATACATACTTAGCCAGGCGCGGTGGCTCATGCCTGTAATCCCAGCACTTTGGGAGGCCGAGGCAGGCAGATCACCTGAGGTCAGGAGTTCCAGACCAGCCTGGCCAACATGATAAAACCCCGTCTCTGCTAAAAATACCAAAAAAAAAAAAAAAAAAAAAAAAAAATTAGCCTGGTGTGGTGGCACGTGCCTATAGTCCCAGCTACTCTGGAGGCTGAGGCAGGAGAATCACTTAAACCCGGGAGGCGGAGGTTGCAGTGAGCCGAGATTGTACCACTTCACTACAGCTTACACAACAGAGCAGGGTTCTGTCTCAAAAAAAACAAACAACAACAACAACAACAAAAACCCTCTTGAACAGTTCCAGATTGGTGAACACATTGAGAGGCTGGGACGGTGGTGCCCCCGGAGAGGGCATGGAAGCACTCACCATCCCCCCAATATCTTGCCCTGTGCCTCTCTTCCCTTTGGCTGTCGCTGAGTTGAATCCTTTATAATAAAGCTGCAGTCGTAGGTAGAGCCATTTTCTGAGTTCTGTGAGTTGTTCTAACAAATTATCGAACCTGAGGATAGAGTCATAGAAACCCCCCATTTATAGCCCATTGGTCAGACATACAGGGTAGCCCAGGACTTGCAGCTGACATCTGAAGTCAGGCGGTCTTGTGGGACTGAGCCTTTAACTTAGAGGATTTGACGCCCACTCCGGGAAGATAATGTCAGATTGGATTGAATTATTGGACATTCAGTTGGCATCAAGAATCGGAGGGTGGCCTTTAACCCCATCAGCCTGGGCAAGCCTGGGGGTAAGGTGAGCACTGAGGAGAGGCCCCGGGCCGAGCCTTCCAGGCCTGCAAGAACCTAATAAACTTGGAAGGAGCCACAGGAAGGGCCCAAGACACCAGAGTGTGGGTCTGAGGGCTGAGAGAGGAGTGTGCCCTGGAGTAGGGGTAGTCAGCTGGGTCAGTCATCTTGGAACAGTTAGGGACAGTGGGGATTAAGAAGTGATTGCTGTTTTAGGCAGTGAGAGGGTTACTGTCCAGCCCCTGAAGAGCCTGCAACAAATACCAACTGCTGGCCGGGCGTGTGGCTTACACCTGTAATCCCAACACTTTGGGAGGCTAAGGTGGGAAGATCACTGGACCCCAGGAGTTCAGGGCCAGCCTGGGTAGTGTAACAAGACCTGATCTCTACTTGGAAAAATCGGGGCCGCACGAGGTGTCTCATGTCTGTAATTCCAGCACTTTGGGAGGCCCAGGTGGGCGGATCACCTGCAGTCAGAAGTTCGAGACCAGCCTGGCCAAAATGGGGAATCCCGTCTCTACCAAAAATACAAAAATTAGGCAGGTGTGGTGGTGCGTGCCTGTAATCCCAGCTACTTGGGAGGCTGAGGTAGGAGAATCACTTGAACCCAGGAGGCAGAGGTTGCAGTGAGCCAAGATCATGCCATTGCACTCAACCTGGGTGACAGAACAAAACTCTGTCTCAAAAAAAAAAAAAAGGAAAGAAAAATTCAGGCCGGGTTCAGTGGCTCACGCCTGTAATCCCAGCACTTTGGGAGGCCGAGGTGGGCGAATCACAAGGTCAGGAGATCGAGACCATCCCAGCTAACAGGTGAAACCGCATCTCTACTAAAAATACAAAAAATTAGCCAGGCGTGGTGGCGGTCACCTATAGTCCCAGCTACTCGGGAGGCTGAGGCAAGAGAATGGCGTGAACCTGGGAGGTAGAGCTTTCAGTGAGCCGAGATTGCGCCACTACACTCCAGCCTGGGTGGCAGAGCGAGACTCCATCTCAAAACAGAAAAAAATAAAAGTTCAGCCAGGCACGGTGGCTCACGACTGTCATTCCATCACTTTGGGAGGTTGAGGTGGGCGGACGACTTGAGGTCAGGAGTTCAAGACCAGCCTGGCCAACATGGTGAAACTCCGTCTCTACAAAAAATACAAAAATTAGCCAGGTGTGGTGGCGCACGCCTGTAGTCCCAACTACTTGGGAGGCTGAGGCAGGAGAATCACTGGAACTGGGATGCCAAGGTTGCAGTGAGCTGAGATTGCACCACTGCATTCCAGCCTGTGCGACAGAGTAAGACTCTGTCTCAAAAAAAAAGAAAGAAAAGAGAAAAATAAAATAGAAACTAAATAAGCAAATACCAGTGGCTGCAGCTATCATAACCATTCCCTTTCTTCTGTCCCCACAGTGGGCAATGGGCTGGTGGCCGGCAGCTCCGACTCGTCCAGCTCTGGCTCTGGCTCTGACTCTGAGGAGCCCCCTGAAGGCCAGCCAGTCAAGGCTGCAGCAGCGGCAGCGGCGGTGACGCCCACCAGCCCGGTGGGCAGCAGCGGGCTCATCACTCAGGAGGGCGTGCACATCCCCTTTGACGTCCACCATGTGGAGAGCCTGGCTGAGCAGGGTACCCCGCTGTGCCCCAACCCAGCAGGCAGTGGGCCCGAAGCCCTGGAGACGGTGGTGTGCGTCCCGGTGCCTGTGCAAGTGGGTGCGGGCCCCGGCGCCCTCTTTGAGAACGTGCCCCAGGAGGCCCTGGGTGAGGTGGTGGCCAGCTGCCCCATGCCAGGCATGGTGCCCGGCTCACAGGTGATCATCATCGCGGGCCCTGGCTACGACGCTCTCACGGCCGAGGGCATTCACCTCAACATGGCAGCGGGCAGCGGTGCCCCCAGCGGTGGCCTGGGCGAGGAGGGGCCCTGTGCCATGATGGAGGGTGTGGCGGCCTACACCCAGACAGAGCCCGAGGGTAGCCAGCCTAGCACCACGGACGCCACTGCAGTAGCAGGCATCGAGACCAAGAAAGGTCTGGGGGAGCTGCCATGGCCTCTGGCCAGGGGTGGTTGGGCCTGGGAGGGGCCGGGTGAGGAGTGGCCCTCGAAGTGGGCACCTTGGCAGCCTTCGTCCCCTGCGGACACCACCCTGTGTCCACCCCGTAGAGAAGGAGGACCTATGCTTGCTCAAGAAGGAGGAGAAGGAGGAGCCAGTAGCCCCGGAACTGGCAACGACGGTGCCTGAAAGCGCAGAGCCCGAGGCAGAGGCAGACGGGGAGGAGCTGGATGGCAGCGATATGTCAGCCATCATCTACGAAATCCCCAAGGAGCCCGAAAAGTGGGTGCCGGGGTGGGCAAGGGTGAGGGCGAGGGCTAGGAGCGGCCTGCAGTCCCCCAGCCTGCCTGGTGTGGGAGCCCTGATGTCATGGCCCCTTCCCCTCCAGGAGGCGGCGGAGCAAGCGGTCGCGGGTGATGGACGCTGACGGCCTGCTGGAGATGTTCCACTGCCCATACGAGGGCTGCAGCCAAGTCTACGTGGCCCTCAGCAGCTTCCAGGTGAGGCCGCCACCCGGAGCAGCCTGGGCCAGGCCCACAAGGCCCAGGCCATGGCACCACCAGGGTGTCCTACCTCTAGTTTGCCCCTTGGAATTTGACGAGGTGCCTCTGAAGGCAAAGACAGGGACTTGTCACACCCCACACCTGGCGTGGGAGGATGCAACAAGAGGCCTTTGAATGTGCCATGCCATGCTTTGATTGAGCATGTGTTAAGCACCTAGTGCAAGCCAGGCCTGCAAGCTGGAGCCAGGGTTGCTCTAGTAAATTAAACAGGGAAAGAATAAAGGAATGAATCAACTGGGGCTGCCTGTTCCAGGCCCATGGGGGCTGACAGCCCTCAAATCCAATCCCAGTCCTGCCACTGGCCACCTGTAAGACCCTGGCCAAACCACTGAGCCTTGAACCTCAGTTTCCCCATCGATTAATTGGGCTAAGAGCTGGGCCCTTCACAGAGTTGACAGATACCCCAGTCCAGAGCCTGGCATATAGTAGGTGTTCAATAAAACTGCCCTTGGCCGGGCATGGTGGCTCACACCTGTAATCCCAGCACTTTGGGAGGCTGAGGCGGGCAGATCACGAGGTCAGGAGATCGAGA
>NW_012100510.1:124569-131520 GCF_000951045.1 Mandrillus leucophaeus | reverse complement strand
CGCCTGTAGTCCCAACTACTTGGGAGGCTGAGGCAGGAGAATCACTGGAACTGGGATGCCAAGGTTGCAGTGAGCTGAGATTGCACCACTGCATTCCAGCCTGTGCGACAGAGTAAGACTCTGTCTCAAAAAAAAAGAAAGAAAAGAGAAAAATAAAATAGAAACTAAATAAGCAAATACCAGTGGCTGCAGCTATCATAACCATTCCCTTTCTTCTGTCCCCACAGTGGGCAATGGGCTGGTGGCCGGCAGCTCCGACTCGTCCAGCTCTGGCTCTGGCTCTGACTCTGAGGAGCCCCCTGAAGGCCAGCCAGTCAAGGCTGCAGCAGCGGCAGCGGCGGTGACGCCCACCAGCCCGGTGGGCAGCAGCGGGCTCATCACTCAGGAGGGCGTGCACATCCCCTTTGACGTCCACCATGTGGAGAGCCTGGCTGAGCAGGGTACCCCGCTGTGCCCCAACCCAGCAGGCAGTGGGCCCGAAGCCCTGGAGACGGTGGTGTGCGTCCCGGTGCCTGTGCAAGTGGGTGCGGGCCCCGGCGCCCTCTTTGAGAACGTGCCCCAGGAGGCCCTGGGTGAGGTGGTGGCCAGCTGCCCCATGCCAGGCATGGTGCCCGGCTCACAGGTGATCATCATCGCGGGCCCTGGCTACGACGCTCTCACGGCCGAGGGCATTCACCTCAACATGGCAGCGGGCAGCGGTGCCCCCAGCGGTGGCCTGGGCGAGGAGGGGCCCTGTGCCATGATGGAGGGTGTGGCGGCCTACACCCAGACAGAGCCCGAGGGTAGCCAGCCTAGCACCACGGACGCCACTGCAGTAGCAGGCATCGAGACCAAGAAAGGTCTGGGGGAGCTGCCATGGCCTCTGGCCAGGGGTGGTTGGGCCTGGGAGGGGCCGGGTGAGGAGTGGCCCTCGAAGTGGGCACCTTGGCAGCCTTCGTCCCCTGCGGACACCACCCTGTGTCCACCCCGTAGAGAAGGAGGACCTATGCTTGCTCAAGAAGGAGGAGAAGGAGGAGCCAGTAGCCCCGGAACTGGCAACGACGGTGCCTGAAAGCGCAGAGCCCGAGGCAGAGGCAGACGGGGAGGAGCTGGATGGCAGCGATATGTCAGCCATCATCTACGAAATCCCCAAGGAGCCCGAAAAGTGGGTGCCGGGGTGGGCAAGGGTGAGGGCGAGGGCTAGGAGCGGCCTGCAGTCCCCCAGCCTGCCTGGTGTGGGAGCCCTGATGTCATGGCCCCTTCCCCTCCAGGAGGCGGCGGAGCAAGCGGTCGCGGGTGATGGACGCTGACGGCCTGCTGGAGATGTTCCACTGCCCATACGAGGGCTGCAGCCAAGTCTACGTGGCCCTCAGCAGCTTCCAGGTGAGGCCGCCACCCGGAGCAGCCTGGGCCAGGCCCACAAGGCCCAGGCCATGGCACCACCAGGGTGTCCTACCTCTAGTTTGCCCCTTGGAATTTGACGAGGTGCCTCTGAAGGCAAAGACAGGGACTTGTCACACCCCACACCTGGCGTGGGAGGATGCAACAAGAGGCCTTTGAATGTGCCATGCCATGCTTTGATTGAGCATGTGTTAAGCACCTAGTGCAAGCCAGGCCTGCAAGCTGGAGCCAGGGTTGCTCTAGTAAATTAAACAGGGAAAGAATAAAGGAATGAATCAACTGGGGCTGCCTGTTCCAGGCCCATGGGGGCTGACAGCCCTCAAATCCAATCCCAGTCCTGCCACTGGCCACCTGTAAGACCCTGGCCAAACCACTGAGCCTTGAACCTCAGTTTCCCCATCGATTAATTGGGCTAAGAGCTGGGCCCTTCACAGAGTTGACAGATACCCCAGTCCAGAGCCTGGCATATAGTAGGTGTTCAATAAAACTGCCCTTGGCCGGGCATGGTGGCTCACACCTGTAATCCCAGCACTTTGGGAGGCTGAGGCGGGCAGATCACGAGGTCAGGAGATCGAGACCATCCTGGCTAACACAGTGAAACCCCGTCTCTACTGAAAAATACAAAAAGAAAAAATTAGCCGGTGTGGTGGTAGGTGCCTGTAGTCCCAGCTACTCGGGAGGCTGCGGCAGGAGAATGGCATGAAACTGGGAGGTAGAGCTTGCAGTGCGCCGAGATTGCACCACTGCACTCCAGACTGGGCAACAGAGCAACGCTCCATCTCAAAAAATAAGAAAAGCTGCCTTTTAACCCCAGTTGTGCCCCTGGGAATCTCTGAGCTGGGCAAGGGTACCCCTCTTCGCCTTCTCCTGGGGAGGCCAGCCCCAGCCTGCCTTCCAGCTGCCCTCATCTCTCCCCACCTCCCAGAGCCCCTTCCGTGGGCCTGTGGGACCCACTCCTGCCCGTCTCGTCCCCAGAACCACGTCAATCTTGTGCATCGGAAAGGAAAGACCAAAGTGTGCCCTCATCCTGGCTGTGGCAAGAAGTTCTATTTATCCAACCACCTGCGGCGGCACATGATCATCCATTCAGGTCAGGCCCTGGGCCAGCTGGCTGCATGAGCAGGGGACACAGGGACATGGGGCTGGGAGCCTGGGCCAGGGCTGGCGGGTCAAAGCCCAGTGCTGGGTCTCCAGGCACAGGGCTACACCCCAGGAGCTTCCTCCCTGTCCTCAGTAAGCTGTAACTATGTGAGCCACAGCGACAGGGACTGTTACCAATCAATCACAGGAATTGGGTGGGGCTGGCCTTCTTCCCTCCTATTCCCACGACCCCATGCTCCATGAGCCTATGAGCAGGTCTCATGCAAGACTTAGGGAGCAGCTGACACCGCCACTGCTCTTCCAGATTGGAACCTATAATAGCACCTGGGGCCACAGGCCAGACCAGTACCCACCCAAGCAGCAGCAGGAAGGAGAGCTGGGCAGAGAGGAGCAGCTGGCTTGGGACTGGGCTTCTGTTTCCACTTGCGGCAGAGATGCAGGTCTTTTGCCTGGGCTAGGGACCCAGTGGAGAGCCATGGTGCGTGTGTCCAGCGATAGGGCATGGCGCTGAGGGCCAGAGCTGCTGATATCACAGGAGATCAGAAGTTTGGGTTTTTTTTTTCTTTATGTGTATATGGTTATTTTTTGCAATGGAGTCTTACTCTGTTGCCCAGGCTGGAATCTGATCTCGGCTCACTGCAGCCTCTGTCTCCCAGGTTCAAGCAATTCTTCTGCCCCAGCCTCCCAAGTATCTGGGATTACAGGCGCCCACCACCACACCAGTCAATTTTTGTATATTTTTTTTAGTAGAGATGGGGTTTCACCATGTTAGCCAGGCTGGTCTCCAACTCCTGACCTCAGGCAATCTGCCCTCCTTGGCCTCCTAAAGTGCTGGGATTATAGGTGTGAGCCGCTGGGCAGAAGATTTCTTTTTTATGCAAAATCACCCAAAGTTCAAATATCGGGGACAAGACTGGGCACGGTGGTAATCCCAGCCCTTTGGGGGCCGAGGCAGGCAGATCACCTGAGGTCAGGAATTCGAGACCAGCCTGACCAACGTGGAGAAACCCCGTCTCTACTAAATATGCAAAATTAGTTGGGCATGGTGGGTGGCGCACGCCTGTAATCCCAGCTACTTGGGAAGCTGAGGCAGAAGAATGGCTTGAACCCGGGAGGCAGAGGTTGCCGAGACTGGGCCATTGCACTCCAGCCTGGGCAACAGGAACGAAACTCCATCTCAAAATACACACACACACACACACACACACACACACGACAAATTCAAACCCACGTTGGCTTGGCAGTTTGCACCCTATGCCCCTCAGGGACCCAAGTTCGATCTCAGCTCTGCTTGATTGCGTTTCTGGGCAATTTCGTGGGAAGGACGTAGGGTTCGGTCGGCCTGCACCTGCAGTCCTGGGAGATCCAAGGATACAGCCCGATGCTCCTTCTAGCATCACAATCTGCAGCACATCAGAGACACCCCATAGCCCACCGTCCTCAGCCTTGGTCCCCACCTCTCCCAGGTGTCCGTGAATTCACCTGCGAGACCTGCGGCAAGTCCTTCAAGAGGAAGAACCACCTGGAGGTACATCGGCGCACGCACACCGGCGAGACTCCCCTGCAGTGAGTGACAGGCCGCCCCGTGCCGCTAGAGGATTGGGTGGGGAGGGGATCCCAGCAGGTCCCAGGGGCAGCTTCGCCCCCACACAGTGCCTGGGCCCAGTTCCACCTGCGCTCGGCCTTGTAGGGCCCCGCCCCGCCCACTCTGATCCCGCCCCGTGCCGCCACGGGCTCCTGGCAGGTGCGAGATCTGTGGCTACCAGTGCCGGCAGCGGGCGTCCCTCAACTGGCACATGAAGAAGCACACTGCGGAGGTGCAGTATAACTTCACGTGTGATCGCTGCGGGAAGCGCTTTGAGAAGCTGGACAGCGTCAAGTTCCACACGCTCAAAAGCCACCCGGATCACAAGCCCACCTGACCCACCTGACGACTGACCACCCCTATTTATTCGTCCGCTCGGACACCACTCCCGGGCTTGCTGTGGCCTGGACAGCTGCGAGGGCCGCCCGGACCGCGGGCCGGAAGGAGGCGCCCTCGCCCCACCCCAGGGCTGGGCCCCCTGGGCAGGTTCCCCACCCCGCCCCACCGCATCCTTCTCGGAGCTGGTACCTGGGGCTGCATTGCTGGAACTGTCAAGAGAGCAGAGTGAGATTAAAGAGCGAGAAAGGAGATGCCCTTCCCCTAGGCCTGAATGATTTGGGGTGCCAGGTCCCTCTCTGATCTCCTGATCCCTTCCTGAGCGAGGCCGGGAACGAGGGATGTCCCTGGGCCCGGCAGTCCCGCACAGCCCCTGCTCCCACAGGATGGGGTGGGACTTGGGGGTCTGGGGTCTCTGGGCATCTCCCAGAACTCAGGACCCTAATGCCCACTCCTCCTGTTTTATGGAGCACCCATGTCCCACCCTCAGCGAGCTTCTGGGATGAGATGGGGAGGTGTTCAGTAAACCCCTAAAATGAGAAACATCTGCAGCTAGCGACAAGCACCATGCAAAAGAGAGAGTGATGCGTTGTTTTCTGGGGATGCTGTTTAGGTCGGTGGTCAGGGAGGGCCTTTGAGGAGGTGACATTTGCGCATAGGCCAGAATGACAAAGATCTATCCTTGAAGAAAGCTGGGGGAGGAAATTCTCAGGCCAGAGGAACAGCCAGTGCCAAAGCCCCGAGGTAGAACCAGCTCGGCGTGTTCCTAAAACAGGAAGCCGCGGGGGGAAGGGGAGTTGGCGGCGGCTGCCCTGGCCCCATTTCCCGGAGGAGGATGCTGAGGCCGCCGCCTCCTGCGGGCCGCTAGAGAGAGGGGCGGGGAGCGAGGTGCGTCCGCTAGGTGGCGTGCGAGGCGCGTAGGCTCCGGTGGCCGCAGCCACGTGACCCTGGGGACCGCAGCCGCGAGCTCAGGCACGTGCCCGGGGGAGCCCTGTGGCGCCACGCGCAGATTGGCCCCGCCGGCTTCTCACCAGCTTGGGGGATGGGGCGGGGCCCCAGCTACGCCTCAGTTTCTGCTGCGGACCGGGGGGCTACCCCAGCCGGGGACAGAAGAATCGGCGAGGATGAGCGAGTCCGGCCGCTGGGGCCGCCCCCGCGAGCTCCCTCCCAGCTGAGGCAGGTCCCCTCCACTCTCCCCGCACAGCCGGAGCCGGCAGGTTTCCATGGGAACCGCAGCGGGGTCCGCGCGCCCAGGAGCAGCCCCCCTTCTAGCACAGCTTCCGATGACGGAAACCGGGAGGAGCATGGGGTGGGGAACAGACCATCGGTTGGGGCCCCTAGCATCCGCAGTCAGGTCGCCCCGGCGAGCCCATGAGGGGCCACTCGGGGACCCGCACCGCCACCGCCCCTATTGCGCGGGTCACAGCGATTGGCCTGCCCTCCCCAGGCGTGGCAGCATCCTCTGGTGCGCGCGCTCCCATTGGCTTGATCTCTAGGGCATCTTCCAGTAATTGGTTATCTCAAGGGCCGCCCCTGATTGGGCAAATTAGGCTCTCCTCGCTGGTGGCGCTCTCTGACAGTCTGGAGCCTAAAGGGCGTGCAGGAACGACGATAGGGTGGGGACTGCCGCTCTCCAGTTAGGGGGTCCGGGCTACCTTGCTGGCAGCGCCCTCGACCGAACTGTCGGATTGCTGTCTGTGGTGCTGAAGCCTCACGCCCCGGCGACCCCGCCCCAGTGTGTGCTAGTTCCCGTGCCCCGACGTAAACATGCACCTGCGCCCGCGCACCAAAGGAGGCTGCGCCAGCCCCAACGCCTTAGAGAGAGGCCAGGTTCCCCCTAGCAGAGAGCGAGCATGACTCCACTGTCAGGAGGACCAATCAGGAGCCCCGTGGCAGATCCACCCACCCCAGTTTTGTGGGGTCCGAGAAGGATCCGTGGTTTCCCGGAGCTCCATGACTCCAGCGATGATTGTCCAGAACACTGAGCCCCAAACCTTTTCACCCCCTTCGGAGCAGTGCGGAGTTCCCTTGCACTGGGGAGTGCTAGTCCTTACCTTTTGAACCCTAGAAGGACCCAGATCACTCAAAACCAACAGCGTCCCAGTCTCCTTCTGCAGAAGACTAGGGCCACAGTAGCCACCCTCCCCCGTGGTCTTGAGGTGGTCTACACCTCGTGCCTCCAAATCTGGGGACCCAGACCTCTGCCTACTAAAATATTGGTTCCTGGTGCCTTTCCAGTCCCCCCGGTTGACAGCACCTCTGGAAGGTCGCATATTCAGGCCACTAATACCTCCTCGTTCTCTTGGCTCCTCCAGCTCTAGGAGCTGGACGGAGGAAGGGAGCCCGTCTCCTGGCCCGAAAGCCAGCCCAAGAAGGGGTGCCAAGGTAGGAAACAAGGGCCTCGAGGGAAGGAGGGCCCGAATCTGGCAACCCAAGCACCTAGGATGCGCTTTTTGGGGGATTCAGAGTCCCTACCAGCGCGCGCTCACTTCCACCTGCCGCGCCGTCGGGAGCCGCGAGGAGGCGGAGCTCGGTCGCCGCGGCCAATG
>NW_012100510.1:121226-122927 GCF_000951045.1 Mandrillus leucophaeus | reverse complement strand
CGGGCCTCCCTCTTCCACTCTTCCTATCTCTCCGTCTCTGCGTGTGTGTCTCTGTGCACTGTGTCTCTTTCGGGCCTCTTTTCGAGTCGTGGCTAGCAGTGGGGTTGGGGGCATGATTGGCGCTCCCTCCATGCCTGGGCCTCTCCCCTCCTGGACCCTGGGACCCGCCCACCTGGGTCTGAGAAATGAGGTCTCCGAGACCTGGCTCACCTGCTGTGTGACCTCAGGCCAGTTCCTTTCCCTCTCTGGGCCTCGTGCTTCTCACCCAGGTCTGGGAACTGGAGTGTGGCCTCCTGAGGACCTCAGAACTCCCGCAACAGTCCAGCACCTCCTAGGCGTCCTCTGATCGGTTCTCTCATTTGAAAAAGGGAACTAATGCACAAAGGGAAAGAGGGTGTGGTCAGAGGTCACACAAGGGCCTTGAGGACCTAGGTTCTCCAGTGAGCGAGCACTTGGGCAGAGATGTATCATGGGGACAGGATGGGAGGAAGAGAGGTGATAAATTAAGACCACAAGGACCCTGCATTGAAGAAGGGCCCAGAAGTAGGAGGCTCAGTCAGCACCACGTGGTAGCCCAGCCTCACCATGCATAGCCACTCAATGCCCTATTGTCGCCGGTATCCAGGCATCTGTCACTGTGACTGGGGCCAGGGAGCGCAGCTGGGGGCCGTGGGGGTCAGACACAGGAAGTTCTAAGAAACAAGTGGCCTCAGGTGTGTTCACTGCAAAACCCCGTACGTCAGATGTATGTGCAATGGTGGAAAAGAGGAAGAGAGAGTGATGAGGCCAAGGACACAGAACGGTTCAGAGAGAGGGCAGGACAGTGGAGAAGAGAGGAAAACAGAGGAAGAAAGAGGCAGCGAGAAACCAAAAGTCTGGGAGACTTACAAGAAGCACTGGAGAGAATGGGAAGTTTCCCTAACCCTCCATCTTTGATCTGCCCTCTTTGCCACCCCCCTCATCTCTGTCTGGGGCCAGTTGCCGAAGTCCCTTTGATGCCCATGTAGCCACCATCCCAGGCTGTGCACTTACTGCAGGCTGGGGCAGGGCGGGTGTGGCCTCCATCAATCTGATCCCCATTATCAGCTCAGCCGGCTCAGCCGCGGAGGAAACGCGACACTGGTCCTGCTAAGCTCTGGCACAGATGGGAGGGAGAAGGGGTGGTGGCCAGATTAGCAGGCTGGGCCTCAAGAACCCGGGTCTCACCCACCCAGTCACCTCTTCACTCCGTTCAAGTTGGGAACACCATGGGAGGGGGTCAACCGGTAACTCTTTCGGCTCTGGGGTCATTGGATCAGGAGTCAGATGTTGACACCATCCCCTCCACCTCTTCCTGTCACCCTGGACAAGTCATAGGTCCCTGTGACTAACCCTCAGTGTCCCCATCTGAGAAATGGAGCAGACCCTTCTTACCGTTCACTGTGGTTGTGGGAGGTCAGTGAAAACTTGGCACATGCTCAGTGGAGTTCAAAAATAGGGATCTAGTGCGGTGGCTCGTGCCTGTAATCCCAGCACTTTGGGAGCCCAAGGTGGGTGGATCACATGAGGTCAGGAGTTTGAGAACAGCCTGGCCAATATGGCAAAACCCCATCTCTACTACAAATACAAAAAGTTAGCTAGGTGTGATGGTACACACCTGTGGTCCCAGCTACCTGACTGAGGCGGGAGAATTGCTTGAACCTGGGAGGCCGAGGTTGCACT
>NW_012100510.1:116998-117540 GCF_000951045.1 Mandrillus leucophaeus | reverse complement strand
AGCATCAGGCGCCCCCCTAGGAGTGCACGACCCCCGGAGCCCCCCTCAACACGGACCGCGCCCGCCGGGCACACAAGAATGGTCACTGTAGGTATTCCCCTGTCGCCGAAAGGGAATCGGGACGGGGAGGAGTTGGGCCCAGGCTCCGCGGAGATTGGGCGGGTGCGGCGGAGGGGGGGGTAGGACCAGGCCTAGCTAGGCCCGGGTTGGGGGGGTAGGACCGAGCGTCGGGGCCTGAAAGTGGGCAGGGCCGCGCCCAGAGTGCTGAGGGCGCTTAGAGCTTGGCCTGAGGGGCCTTAGGGAGCCTGGCTGTGATTCGGGGGGCGTCCGACGCCGCCCTGGAGGCGGGATTGCCCCCTCTCCCGCAGGCCTGATGGGGGAGGGGCCGCGGCGGCTAAGGATGCTTCCTCCATCCAGGCCCAGACCCCGCAGGCCGCCCAGGCAAACGCAGGGCCCGATCACTGGTGCTGGGCCAAGCCAAAGCGACAAGGCATCCCCGAGAGCCCTGGGAAAGCGGGTGGCGTCGGATCGCGCGCCCCGGG
>NW_012100510.1:100273-112458 GCF_000951045.1 Mandrillus leucophaeus | reverse complement strand
AAAAAAAAAAAAAAAAAAAAAAAATAGGGATCTAGCACGTCCAGATGCAGTTGCTTGTGTACTGACAACTGCTTATTGTGCTCTTATAGCAAATATCATCAACTCAACATAGAACTCTTACCTCAGTGAGCTTAAATGTGAATTCAGAATCCATCTCCAGGGCCAGGCATGGTGGCTCACACCTGTAATCTCAGCACTTTGGGAGGCTAAGGGAGGAGGATCGCAGCCTGGGCAACATGGCAAAACCCCACCTCTACAGAAAAAGAGAAAAATTAGCCGACTGGGTGGTGCAAGCCTATAGTTCCAGCTACTTGGGAGGTTGAGGCAGAAGGAAGTTAAGGCTTCAGTGAGCCATGATCGCACCACTACACTCTAGACTGGGCAACAGAGCAAGACCCTGTCTCAAAAGTAAAAAAGGAAAAGAAAAACCCCACAAAACCCTTAATGAACCAGGATGCAAATTCAGAATCCATCTCCATACATGTGAGACCTCTGTGCCATACCTTCCTTAAGGAGGAACAGAGAGGCATAGAGAGGTGACCTAACTGTCAGAGGACAACATGAGGAGGGTGGAGTCTGGCATGCGTAGCCCTCAGTAAATATTTGTTGAATTGAATTAATAGACTCAACCGATGGAGTGGGTTTAAATGTCATGATGCCCAGGGCCATGGCAGAGAGCAGATATTCAGCTTCGCTTTGCGGTTACTATTTTGTTATTATATTACTGGTCTTTTATAGGAGTGTGGGCTCTAAAGTCCAAACCCTGGAACTAAATTCTTTTTTTTTTTTTTTTAATTTTTGAAGCAGAGTCTCCCTCTGTCGCCCGGGCTAGATCACAGTGGTGAAATCTCAGCTCATTGCAACCTCCACCTCCCAGGTTCAAGTGATTCTCCTGCCTCAGCCTCCTGAGTAGCTGAGATTACAGGCGCCCACCACCACACCTGGCTAATTTTTGTATTTTTAGTAGAGATGAGATTTCACCCTGTCAGCCAGGCTGGTCTCGAACTCCTGACCTCACTTGACCCTCCCACCTAGGCCTCCCAAAGTGTTGGGATTACAGGCGTAAGCCACAGTGCCTGGCCTGAATTCTTGTTCCACCATTTGCTGCCTGTGCAACCCTGTTCCTATTCCTTTCTTTTTTTTTTTTTTTTTTTTTTTTTTTCCTTAAGAGTCAGGGTCTCACCCTCTCGCCCAGGCTGGAGTGTAGTGGCATGATCATGCTCCCTGCATCCTCAAACTTCTGGGCTCAAGTTGATACTCTCACCTCAGCCTCTCAAGTAGCTGGGACTACAGACATGCACCACCACACTCAGCTAATTTTTTCGGAAATGTTTTGTTAGAAACAAGATCTCTTGGCCGGGCACGGTGGCTCAAGCCTGTAATCCCAGCACTTTGGGAGGCCGAGACGGGCGGATCACGAGGTCAGGAGATCGAGACCAGCCTGGCTAACACGGTGAAACCCCGTCTCTACTAAAAAATACAAAAAACTAGCTGGGCGAGGTGGCGGGCGCCTGTAGTCCCAGCTACTCGGGAGGCTGAGGCAGGAGAATGGCGTAAACCTGGGAGGCGGAGCTTGCAGTGAGCTGAGATCCGGCCACTGCACTCCAGCCTGGGCGACAGAGCAAGACTCCGTCTCAAAAAAAAAAAAAAAAAAAAACAAGATCTCACTGTGTTGCCCAGGCTGCTCTCAAACTCCTAGGCTCAAGTGATCTTCCTGTCTCAGCCTCCCCAGTCACCCTATCCCTTTGTGGAGACTCTTTCCTCGTGTATTAAATGGAGAAAGGAATCTCATCATGTTCAACGGCAGGAGAACCACCTGGAAGTTTCACATGAGGAATTTTTTCTGGCACACAACAGGCACCTCAATACATGGTTACGCGATCAGTTAAGTATTAATGTTAGGAGACAGGAATGCAGAGCTGTGCAGTGCACATTACTGCATCACAGCAGGTGCCGTGCAGACATTGCTAATCAACCCAATGCATGTTCCTTTTGAGGTCGGATGTGTCTTCAGAGTAGTCCTCCAGGCAGCCCTCCCAGGAGCAACTCAGCAAATTGGAGATGCCGGGGAGCTGACCTTCTGTGCCATCTGTTTTATAAGAGTAAATGGGCCAGGCGTGGTGGCTCATGCCTTTAATACCAGCACTTTGGGAGGCCAAGACAGGCGGGTCACCTGAGGTCAGGAGTTGGAGATCAGCCTGGCTAACATGGAGAAACCCTGTCTCTACTAAAAATACAAAAAATTAGCTGTGCATGGTGGTGCGCACCTGTGGTCCCAGCTACTTCAGAGGCTGAGGCAGGAGAATCGCTTGAACCTGGGAGGTGGAGGTTGCAGTGAGCCAAGACTGTGCCACTACACTCCAGCCTGGGTGACAGAGCAAGACTCTGTCTCAAAAAAAAAAAAGTAGATGGTGACCAGGTGCAGTGACTCACGCCTGTACTCCCAACACTTTGGAAGGCCGAGGCAGGAGGATCCCTTGAGACCAGCAGTTTGAGAACAGCCTGGGCAACATAGCAAGATCCCATCTCTACAAAAAATAAAAAATTAGCTGGGCATGATGAATTGCACTTGTAGTCCTAGCTAATGGAGAGGCTGAGAGGGGAGAATCACTTGAGCCTGAGAGTTCAGGGTCAGCCTGGGCAACATAGCCAGACAAGGCATTGGCCATATGATGAAAAACCGCTCTGCAAACAGATCCAGGACTGAAGTCTGAAATTCATACCACCTAATGTCTCTGAATTCACTTTTGTCACCTGTAAAATGGAGAACGTGTTCTCAGTCTTTTAAGATTGTTGGGAGACTAACTGAAAATATGCCTCGAAGTATTTCACACAGTGCCTGGCACTCAGTGGATGCTCAGTGTCACGGAACACTCATTAAAATAACAGTATTGGCCGGGCGCGGTGGCTCAAGCCTGTAATCCCAGCACTTTGGGAGGCCGAGATGGGCGGATCACGAGGTCAGGAGATCGAGACCAGTGAAACCCCGTCTCTACTAAAAAATACAAAAAAACTAGCTGGGCGTGGTGGCGGGCGCCTGTAGTCCCAGCTACTTGGGAGGCTGAGGCAGGAGAATGGCGTGAACCCGGGAGGCGGAGCTTGCAGTGAGCCGAGATCCGGCCACTGCACTCCAGTCTGGGCGACAGAGTGAGACTACGTCTCAAAAAAAAAAAAAAAAAAAAAATAGTATTGCCCCGTGCAGTGGTACATGCCTGTAGTCATAGCTACTTGAGAGGCTGAGATGAGAGGATTGCTGGAGTCCCGGAGTTGCAGGCTGCAGTGCACTATGATTGCACCTGTGAATAACCACTGCACTCCAGGCTGGGCAACATAGCAAGACCCCATCTTTAAATAAAAGAATAATAGGCCAGGCATGGTGGCTCACAACTGAATTTTTTTTTTTTTTTTTTTTTTGAGACGGAGTCTCACTCTGTTGCCCAGGCTGGAGTGCAATGCTGGAGTGCAATGGCACGGTCCTGGCTCACAGCAACCTCTGCCTCCCAAGCAATTCTCCTGCCTCAGCCTCCCTCAAAGCTGGGATTACAGGCACCCTCCACCTGCCCAGCTGATTTTTTTGTATTTTTAATAGAGACAGGGTTTCACCATGTTAGCAAGGCTGATCTCAAACTCCTGACCTCATGATCTGCCTGCTTCAGCCTCCCAAAGTGCTGGGATTACAGGTGTGAGCCACCGTGCCTGGCTACAACTGAATTCTTAGTACTTTGGGAAACTAAGGTGGGAGGATCACTTGAGGCCAGGAGTTTGAGATCAGCATGGGTAACATAGCAAGACCCCATCTCTACAAAAAAATAAAATAAAATTAGCCAGGCATGGTGGCACATGCCTGTAGTCCCAGTTTCTCAGGAGGCTGAGGTGTAAGGATCACTTCAGCCCTGGAGGTTTAGGCTGAAATGAGCCATGATCATACCACTGCACCCCAGCCTGGGTGATAGAGGGAGACCTTGTCTCTAATAATAATAATAATAATAAATAATGTAAGTGTATTATGAGGCACGGATGATGGATGTGACAAGCCTGCTTTTAATTCCCATGATCATGCCCGTGACAGACATAACTAACCAATTCCAGATGCTTTTCAGCATATGACTTTAGCTCGTACCCCAGGCCAATGTGACTGTAATTTGGAGCAAAATGGAGCAGAGGCTCAGAAGCACTGAGTAGTCTATCTGAGGACGCACAGCTGGGAAATGTTAGAGCTGGCACCGTTCTTGGTTGGCAGTGGAAGTTGGAAATGCACACTCTGGATCAGAAAAACTCATATGCAAATCCGTTCCACCACCATTTATATGCTGCATGATCTTTGGCAATTTTTAAAATATCTCAGTTTCCTCATGTATTAAGTGGGGGTGAAATGGGGGAGGAAAACTTCTCTTTTTAGGATTGTTATGAATAAGAACAGAAAACTTGCATGTAGAGTGCTTTGCACAGTGCCTGGCACACAGTAGTAGCCAGTATTTGGGAACAATTAAGATACTGGAGCTTGAGTCTGGGATAGCTGAGATAATGTGTACCTGCTGGCTGTTTCTAGTTCTGTGGCCACAGCGGACATTGCTAATCAATCACAGTGATCTTTCCTACTGAAAACTGTTTGTGATTTCTTTTCTTTTTCTTTCCTTTTCCCTTTCCTTTCCTTTCCTTTTTTTCCTTTCCTTTCCTTTCCTTTTCCTTTTCCTTTCATTTCCTTTTCCTTTTCCTTTCTTTTCGAGACAGTCTCACTCTGTCACCCAGGCTGGAGTGCAGTGGTGCGATCTCAGCTCACTGCAATCTCTGCCTCCCGGGTTCAAGCGATTCTCCTGCCTCAGCCTCCCAAATAGCTGGAATTACAATCGCCCACCACCCCGCCTGGCTAATTTTTGTATTTTTAGTAGAGACGAGATTTCACCATGTTTGGCAAGGATGGTCTCAAACTCCTGACCTCTGGCTACCCACCCTCCTTGGTCTCCCAAAGTGCTGAGATTACAGGCATGAGCCACCGTGCCCAGCTTCTTCTCCTTCTCCTTCTTCTTTTTGTGTGTGTTAGACAGGGTCTCACTCTGTTGCCCAGGCTGGAGTACAGTGGTGCCATCATGGCTCACTGCAACCTCCACCTCCTGGGCTCAAGTGATCCTCCTGTCTCACTATCCTGAGTACCTGGGACCACAGGTGCAAGCCACCATGACTAGCTAATTTTTAAATTTCTTTTAGAGACAAGATCTCACTATGTTGCCCAGGCTGGGCTTGAACTCCTGAGCTCAAACAGTCCTCCCACCTCGACCTCCCAAAGTACTGGGATTACAGGCATGAGCCAGCACGCCTGGCCTGAATGTGGTTTCTGAATTCTTCTTAATTCTTTCCTCCAGGAAGACACTACCAATCAGTATGTTTGTTTTTGAGATGGAGTCTTGCTCTCGCCCAGGATGGAGTGCAGTGTGCGATCTTGGCTCACTGCAACCTCCGCCTCCTGGGTTCAAGCAATTCTCCTGCCTCAGCTTCCTGAGTAGCTGGGATGACATTGTATTTTTAGTAGAGACAGTTTCGCTATGTTGGCCAGGCTGGTCTCAAACTCCTGACCTCAGATGATCTACCCACCTCAGCCTCCCAAAGTGCTGGGATTATAGCTGTGACCCACCACGCCTGGCCCAGTTCAGGTTTTCAAGTGAGGGCAAATCTATGTGCCAACTGTGCCACTGGAGAAGATGTAAGGAAATGCTGGCTACTTGACTTTCTTATGTCCCTGACGGATAAGGTCAGTCAAATCCCAGCACCGTTTCCTGCTGAACTCTGAAGTGGTTTTAAAATTCTCCTCTACATATAGCTCTTGCCAGTTGTTTTGAATTTTCAGCAAAGTGAAACAGAGGCCCTAGCAGGCATATCCAAAGACACATAGTGAGTTGTCAGAGCCAGTATCAGCCTGGCTGACTGTTACAGTAAGAAAAGTGGGTCAGGTTCAGTGGCTCATGCCGGTAATCCCAACACTTTGGGAGCCCGAGGCATGAGGATTGCTTGAGGCCATGAGTTTGAGACCAGCCTGGGCAACATAGTGACACCGCATCTCTACCAAAAAAAAAGAAAATTTCTTTTTTTTTGAGACAGAGTCTCGCTCTGTCGCCCAGGCTGGAGTGCAATGGCACAATCTCGGCTCACTGCAAACTCCGCCTCCTGGGTTCAAGCAATTCTCTTGCCTCAGCCTCCTGAGTAGCTGGGATTACAGGCACGCGCCACCACGCCCAGCCAATTTTTGTATTTTTAGTAGAGACGGGGTTTCACAATGTGGGTCAGGCTGGTCTCGAACTCCTGACCTCATGATCCGCCCGCCTCAGCCTCCCAAAGTGCTGGGATTACAGGCATGAGTCACTGCCTCCGGCCCAAAAAATCGTTTAAAACTTAGCCAGTCATGGTGGCGCCCACCTGTAGTCCTAGCTACTTGGGATACTGAGGCAGGAAGAATGCTTGAACCCAGGAGTTTAAGGCTGCGGTGAACTACGATCATGCCACTGCACTCCAGCCTGGGTAACAGAGCAAGACCCTGTCTCTAAAACAAGAAAAGAAAATTGTAGAGTGGTCTTCACATTCGGAGGGTCTGCATTTCATTTCCAGTGCCACGGCAGATAACCTATGTGACTTCAGCACGTTCCTTAACATCTTTGAGCCTCAGATTCTCCATCCATCATAGCAAAATTAACCTATACAATTTAATATTTAATTTAATTAATTATTTTATTTTATTTTAATTTAATTTATTTTATTTTATTTTTTGAGATGGAGTTTCGCTCTTGTTGCCCAGGCTGGAGTACAATGGTGGGATCTTGGCTCACTGCAACCTCTGCCTCCCAGGTTTCAAGCGATTCTCCTCAGCCTCCTGAGTAGCTGGGATTTCGGGCATGCGCTACCATGCCCGGCTAATTTTTTTTTTTTTTGTATTTTTAGTAGAGACGGGATTTCTCCATGTTGGTCAGGCTGGTCTCGAACTCCCGACCCCAGGTGATCTGCCTGCCTCGGCCTCCGAAAGTGCTGAGATTATGGGTGTGAGCCACTACGCCTGGCCTTATTTATTTATTTATTTATTACTATTATTTTTAGATGGAGTCTCACTCTGTCACCCAGCCTGGAGTACAATGGCACGATCTTGGCTCACTGCAGGCTCCGCTTCCTGGGTTCAAGCAATTCTTGTGCCTCAGCCTCCCAAGTAGCTGGGATTACAGGCGTGTGCCACCACACCTGGCTAATTGTTGTATTTTTAGTAGAGACAGGATTTCACCATGTTGGCCAGGCTGGTCTTGAACTCCTGACCTCCAGTGATCCTCCCACCTCAGCCTCCCAAACTGCTGGGATTACAGGCTTGAGCCACCGCACCCAACTTTATTTATTTATTTTTGAGACAGGGTCTCACTCTGTCGCCCAGGCAGGAGTGCAGTGGTGTGATCACGGTTTACTGCATCCTTGACCTCCCGATCTCAGGTGATCCTTCCACCTCAGCCTCCCAAGTGTCTTGGACTACAGGCACACACCACCACATTCAGCTAGTTTTTAAATTTTTAGTAGAGACAGGGTTTTGCCATGTTTCTCAGGCTGGTCTCCAGCTCCTGAGCTCAAGCAATCTGCCCACCTTGGCCTCCCAAAATGCTGGAATTACAGATGTGAGCCACTGTACCCAACCAGCTCCTACCATTTTAGAGTCTTTGTGTGAATTAAATGAACAGCATATCCTCCTGAACATATATGTAAAAAATTCTAAACCACCAAAAAATTCAGCAAATTAAATCAAGCAATGTATATAAACAAAACTACAATATCCATGACCAAGTATGGTTTGTCCCATGAAGATTGGTTTAATATTAGAAAATCAATTAATGGCTGGGCGCGGTGGCTCATGCCTGTAATCCCAGCACTTTGGGAGTTCGAGGTGGGTGGATCACCTGAGGTCAGGAATTCGAGACCAGCCCGACCAACATGGAGAAACCCCACCTCTACTAAAAATACAAAATTAGCCAGGCGTGGTGGCCCATGCCTGTAAACCCAGCTACTTGGGAGGCTGAGGCCGGAAAATCGCTTGGATCTGGGAGGCGGAGGTTGTGGTGAGCCGAGATTGCGCCATTGCACTGTAGCCTGGGCAACAAGAGCGAAACTCCGTCCCCCACCCCAACCAAAAAAAGAAAATCAATTAACATAATTCATGACATTAATGTATTAAAGCTGAAAAATGGGCTGTGTGCGGTGTCTCACGCCTGTAATCCCAACACTTTGGGAAGCCAAAACAGGAGGATTGCTTGAGCCCAGGAGCTTTGGACCAGCCTGGGCAATATGCCAAAACCCCATCTCTACTAAAAGTACAAAGGAAAAAAAAAAAAATTAGCCAGGCTTGGAGGCACATACCTGTAGCCCCAGGTACAGGGGAGGCTGAGGTGGGACGATCGCTTGAGCCTGGAAGGCAGAGGTTGCAGTGAACCAAGATTGCCCTACTGCACTTCAACCTGGGCGACAGAGCAAGACCTTGTCTCAAAAATTAATTAATTAATTAAAGCTAAAAAATGATTTCAATTGATGTAAAACAATGTCAGCAAAATTCAACATCCTTTTTTTAAAAAGTCTTAGGATCTAGGAATAAAACAAAATGTTCTTAACCCGGTAAAGGCCATCTGGAAAAAAACCCATAGCAAAGATCATGTTTAGCTGCAAAATGTTTAAAGCACCTCCCTTAACATCAGGAATAAAGGGCCGGGCATGGTGGCTCACGCCTGTAATCCCAGTACTTTGGGAGGCTGAGGCGGGCAGATCACGAGGTCAGGAGTTCAAGACCAGCATGGCCAGCCTGGCCAACATAGTGAAACCCTATCTCTACTAAAAATACAAAAAAATTAGCCAGGCGTAGTGGTGGGCACCTGTAGTCCCAGCTACTTGGAAGGCTGAGGCAGGAGAATCGCTTGAATCTGGGAGGCGGAGGTTACAGTGAGCCAAGATGGTGCCATTGCACTCCAGTCTGGGTGACACAGGGAGACTCTGTCTTTAAAAAAAAAAAAAAAAAAAAATCAGGAGTGAAGAAGCCGCTATCACACTGTAGCCCCTAAAATGACAAGAAAAATAGATAACAGGTACAGACTGAAGATGAAAAAATAAAATTGTCATTATTTGAAGGTGTTTTATGTTATACAATAAAAGCAAAAGAACAAAATAGCTCAGTGGGAAAACTGGGGGTGGCAAGGGGAGATGGAGGCAGGTAAATGACTAGTAAGAATCTTATGCATGAAGTAAAAGACATAATTAGCACATTTGGGATAGGAATTACCTTTGGTGGGAGGAGGGAAATAAATATGTTTAGGGAAGGGCTTATGAGGCTTCAACGCTACTAAAAGGGCCAGGCATAGTAGCTCACACCTGTAATCCCAGCACTTTGGGAGGCCAAGGTGGGAGGATCACTGGAGCCCAAGAGTTTGAGACTGGCCTGGGCCACATAGTGAGACCCCATCTCTGCAAATAATTTTAAGATTAACCGGACATGGTGGCATGCACCTATAGTTCCAGCTACTTGGGAGGCTGAGGTGGGAGGATTGCTTGAGCCTGGAAGGTCGAGGATGCAGTGAGCCTTGATGGCATCACTGCACTCCAGCCTGGGTGACAGAGCAAGACCCTTTTTCTTAAAAAAAGCTACTAAAAATGGGGCCAGACGCAGTGGTTCACACCTGTAATCCCAGCACTTTGGGAGGCGGAGGTGGGTGGATCACCTGAAGTCAGGAGTTTGAAACCAGCCCGGCCAACATGTCGAAACCCCATTTCTACTACAAATACAAAAATTAGCTGTGCATCGTGGCATGCGCCTGTAATCCCAGCTACTCAGGAGGCTGAGGCAGGAGAATTGCTTGAACCCAAGAGGCAGAGGTTGCAGCAAGCCGAGATCGCACCACTGCACTCCAGCCTGGGTGACAGAGCAGCCAACCAACAAGGAACAATAACAACAACAAAGAAAGCTACTAAAAGTGTTAGACTTACTTTTCTGAAAGCGAAAGCATTTATTTTATTTTATTTTTGAGACAGAATTTCACTCTTGTTGCCCAGGCTGGAGTGCAATGGCGTGATCTCGGCTCACAGCAACCTCCGCCTCCCGGGTTCAAGCAATTCTCCTGCCTCAGCCTCCAAGTAGCTGGGATTACAGGTGTGCACCACCATGCCCGGCTAATTTTGTATTTTTAGTAGAGACGGGGTTTCTCCACGTTGGTCAGGCCAGTTTCGAACTCCCGACCTCAGGTGATCTGCCCTTCTTGGCTTCCCAAAGTGCTGGGATTACCGGTGTGAGCCACTGCGCCCGGCGTGAAGCATTTCCGGTGTGAAAGCGTTTATTATTCTGTAAATGCACAGGTTGATTTTAGGCCTCTGTTTGCATATATAGTAGTTATATAAGGAATTTCTTGCAGTAAAAGACATCAGGTGATTTTTGTTTCCCTCGGTGCTTATTCCAATATATGGAGTCCCATCATTATTCCGATCCTTAGAATAATTAAGTGACCCCTTCCCATGATGAAGCCCCTATAAGACATAGCTAATTCATCACTGCCTAGCCACTCATTCCCGAAGGTCCCTGGCGTGGGGACTGGGCGGTGAGCGGATGCAACCTGTTATCTCCAGCAGATACTGGGGGCCATGGAGTCTCAGGTGGGGGGGGGCCCGGCCGGCCCGGCCCTGCCCAACGGGCCACTCCTTGGTACAAATGGAGCCACTGACGACAGCAAGACCAACCTCATCGTCAACTACCTGCCCCAGAACATGACCCAGGATGAATTCAAGAGTCTCTTCGGCAGCATTGGTGACATCGAGTCCTGCAAGTTGGTTCGGGACAAGATCACAGGTGTGGCTGCTGGAGTTGCCGGGGGCGCGGGGGAGAGCAGAGGCGGTAGCCTCAGAAATACAGAGGTGATGGGGGCAGGTGGGGCCCTTGCTGAGGTGTCTCGGGGGTAATCGAGGCAGGAAGTGGTCTAGGGATGTGAGGTCTGCTGGGGAGACCGGTGTGCCCCCTAGGTGAAGGTCTCAGGAGCGATGGAGGCAGGTGGGACTCTAGCATCGAAGGTGTCATCTGAAAACAGGAAGATGGGATCTTGGTGGGGAGGGGACAGTCTCTCAGGCCTGAGTTTGGGGGGCACACTGGCAGGTGTCAAGGCTGGGTGGGAAGGTCATCATTCTGGTTCTGCCCACAGGGCAGAGCCTTGGCTACGGGTTTGTGAACTATTCTGACCCCAATGATGCAGACAAAGCCATCAACACCCTCAACGGCCTCAAATTACAGACGAAGACCATCAAGGTTGGTGCCTCCTTCTCCAATCCCTCCACGACTGCCCACCCCAACTGACTGTCCCCAACCCCGTACTGCCACCTACCCGCCCCCACACATCCATGTCCACTGCCTTTCAGGACTCATCCCCAGAGGGGCTCAAATCTCCCCTCCAAGGCTTCCCAGCTGGGGTGGGGGCAATGACTTTCCCTCTCTAAACCTCAGTTTCCTCACCTGTCAATGGGGACAGTACTGGCTCCAGGATCTCTAGAGGCTCAGGGAGTCAGCCAGGCCCTGTAGGGCAGAGTGACCAGGGTCCCGTGAGCAGTCCCCTCCCTGCTTTTGTCATGGAAATGGGGGTGGGGGCCCATCTGCCATCTGGAGCCTAATTAGGGTCTGGGAGGGCGGGATTGGGGCGGCCCATCCCCCATCTTTGTGCAACGCTCCTCCCCCACAACCTCCCTTCTCAGCAGCTGCAGCTGGGACCCTACAAGCCCAGGTCCCCTGGGGGGGAATCGTCATGGAAACCCCCCTCTCTGGGTTCGCCTGGGGGTGTTTGGGCTCCGCCCTGCAAATCTGCTCCTGGACCCTGGAGGAAGCCAGGGTGGGGGGTGGCCCATCTGGCCCCCAGTTCCACATGAGAACAGAGGTGCAGGAATCTCTTCCCTTTCCTGATGTGGGGGGAGTGGGGATTGGGGTGGGGGAGTGAATTTGTGACCCAATGGGTCCCTTCATGGCCAAATAGACCCAGAAGCCCCAGGGCATGAGGACCCCAGACCACAGTGACATTGAGATGCAGTATTTGCTTGCGTGTGTGTGTATGTGTATATGTGTGTGAGCGTATGTGTGCATGTGTATGTGTGTACGCGTGTGTGTGGTGTGTGTGGTGTATGTGTGTGTGTGTGGTGTGTATGGTGTGTGTGTGTGT
>NW_012100510.1:97876-99748 GCF_000951045.1 Mandrillus leucophaeus | reverse complement strand
GTGTGTGTGTGTGTGTGTGGTGTGTGTATGTGTGTGTATATGTGTGGTGTGTGTGTGGTGTATGTGTGTGCATGTGTGTGTGGTGTGTGTGTGTGTATATGTGTGGTGTGTGGTGTATGTGTGTGCATGTGTGTGTGGTGTGTGTGTATGTGTGTGTGGTGTATGTGTATGTGTGTGGTGTGTGTATGTGTGTGTGTATATGTGTGGTGTGTGTGTGGTGTATGTGTGTGCATGTGTGTGTGGTGTGTGTATGTGTGTGGGGTGTGTGTGTATATGTGTGGTGTGTGTGTGTGTGTGTGTGTGTGTGTCATCTTGAGCTATGAGACACAGTGTTTATGATCCAGGTGTCCCGTGACTCACTGTGGCTCTGGCTGTGACACAATGGTTGTGGGACACGGTGTCTATAAGAGTGGCTGTGGTCAGGCACAGTGGTCCACGCCTGTAATACTAGCACTTTGGGAGGCCGAGGCAGGAGGATCACTTGAGCCCGAGAGTTTGAGACCAACCTGGGCAACATGACAAAACCTTGTTCCTAAAAAAAAAAAAAAAAAAAATTGAATTAGCTGGGTGTGGCATCTTGCACCTGTAGTCCCAACTACCTGAGATGCTGAGCGGGGAGGATCACTTAAGCTGGGGAGGCCGAGGCTACAGTGAGTCATGTTTGCATCACTGTACTCCAGCCTGGGCAACAGAGTAAGACCCTGTCTCAAAAAGAAAAAAAAAAAATAGAGTGGCCACTGGCAAGTGGATCTGTGTATTTAAGACTTCGGGTAGATCCCTATGTGTCTGTAGGATAAGGTGTTTTTGTTTTGTTTTGTTTTGTTTTGTTTTGAGACAGAGTCTCCCTCTCTCACCCAGGCTGGATTGCAATGGCGCTATCTTGGCTCACTGCAACCTCTGCCTCCCAGGCTCAAGCAATTCTCCTGCCTCAGCCTCCCGAGTAGCTGGGATTACAGGCACCCACCACCACACCTGGCTAATTTTGTATTTTTAGTAGAGACGGGGTTTCTCCATGTTGGTCAGGATGGTCTTGAACTCCTGACCTCGTGAGCCACCCACCTCAGCCTCCCAAAGTGCTGGGATTACAGGCGTGAGCCACTGCACCCGGCCCAGGATGAGGTGCTTATTATTTGACAGGTGCATGTGACACTGTGACTCCGGCTGTGACCTAGTGGGGCCTCAGTGATGCGTCTGGCTCTGGCAGGATGTTTGTGTGTCATAGTGATGTGTGGGTGTGTCTACCTGTGCCCTGCTCTGCGAGATTGGGCGTGACACCGTGTGCTTGTGCTGCGGTGTGACGGGTATGTGGTTCTACGACCTTCACTGTAATCTCTGAGACTCCCTCCTGAACATTGCTGAGAATGTGACAGTGGCCTGTGTCACCCTCTGGCTGGTTTCATCTCTGAGGCTGTGCAGTGGGGCGGCACTGCATGGCCTTCTGTCTGTCCCTGGGTGTTTTTGCCTGTGTGATGGTGTTGCGTGGTCAGTCCGGCCTGGGCTCTCTGGCAGCTGCCCAAAATATCTCCAGCTGCGTGCTAGGGGCTGGGCCCCATCCCAGGTTGGGGTGTGGGTGGAATTTGGTCCCTTCTTGCCCTTGGGAAACCCATGTCATGGAAGGATGGGAAAGGGCCTGTGAAAACCTCCGTGTCTTAGATTGTGCTGGACCTCCAATACCCATCCAGGATCTTACCCGCAAATCTAATCCCTCAACCCAAATCTGATTCATCAGCAAGTACCCTCACAGCTCCTAGCCCCGTGGGAGAGAAAAAAAGAAGAGAAACCCATCAAATTCTTTCTTTCTTTCTTTCTTTCTTTCTTTCTTTCTTTCTTTCTTTCTTTCTTTCTTTCTTTCTTTCTTTCTTTCTTTCTTTC
>NW_012100510.1:90693-97741 GCF_000951045.1 Mandrillus leucophaeus | reverse complement strand
ACTGCGACTCCACATCTTGGGTTCAAGTGATTCTCCTGCTTCAGCCTCCTGAGTAACTGGGATTACAGGTGCCTGTCACCATGCCCGGCTAATTTTTGCATTTTTACTAGAGATGGGATTTCACCGTGTTGGCCAGGGTGGTCTCTAACTCTTGACTTCAAGTAATCTGCCCACCTCGGCCTCAGATAGTGCTGGGGTTACAGACGTGAGCCACCATTCCCGCCATGGCTGTCATTTTAAAAATCACTATCACGGACATGACAGCGGCTGATGTGATTGTCTTTTTTTTTCTGGAGAACCCCAGGTGCACAAAATTGCATTAATCAGAACCCCGCCCCCCCATTCACTCTCAAACTACTTTATCTGTTTTGTTCATTTTTTAGTTAGTTATTTCAAATGGAGGCATACACTCTCACAACTCACTGTCTCAACTCACTGTCCCAAACAAAAGCCAGACCCTTGACAATGACCCCTATCTATCAAGAGGTTAATTAGAAGAAATAGAAAATAGAGGCTGGGCACGAAGGCTCACACCTGTAGTCCCAGCACTTTGGGAGGCCGAGGTGGGAGGATTGCTGGAGCCCGGGAGGTCAAGGCTGCGGTGAACCATGATTGCACCACTGTACTTCAGCCTGGGCAACAGAGCGAGACCCTATCTCAAAACAAACAAAAACCTCACTTCACAAGAAAAAGAAAGAGGAAAGGAAGGAAAGGAAGGAAGGGAAGGAGGGAGGGAGGGAGGAAAGAAGGAGGGAGGGAGGGAAGGAAGGAAGGAAGGAAGGAAGGAAGGAAGGAAGGAAGGAAGGAAGGAAGGAAGGAAGGGAGGGAGGGAGGGAGGGGAGGGAGGGAGGAAAAATAGATACGGGGGAGAATTGCTCATGACCACGCCCCAGCCTCGTCCTCAGGTCACCCACTGAGCATCTGAGAGGTGGACTTCTGGGCCATGCTTCCAGGACATTGATAAACATACAATGAAACAAGGTCACACAATATTCCCTGCTTTGTAAATAGACTTTTCTGTCCCCTATTTTACCATACTCGCCACTCACCACCGTCTCTGGGAAATAAATATACATGTCCATTTTTTCTTTTTTTTTTTTAGAGACAGGGTCTTGCTCTGTAGCCCAGGCTGTAGTGCAGTGGTGTGATCATAGCTCACTGCAGCCTTGAACTCCTGGGTTCAAGTGATCCTCCAGCCTCAGCCTCCTGAGTAGCTGCGACCACAGGTGTGTGCCACCACACCCAGCTAATTTTTTTTCTTTTTTTTGTGGAGATTGTTAGGGGCGGGGGAGGGTCTTGCTGCATTGTCCAGGCTGGTCTCAAACTCCTGGGCTCCCTCGATCCTCCCGCCTTGAACTTCCAGAGCACTGGGATTATAGGCATGAGCCACTGCACCTGACCCACCATTTTTTTAAACACCTGCAGAGAATTTCATTGTTGGGTTGGACTCTAATTAATAATGTGATTCAGATAGTAGTGCTAAAATCTGTCTAATTCCTAGTTGGGAGAAGTGCTTTGAGAAAGAGTAATAGGGGTGGTGAGGGGAGGACAAATTTAGATGAGAGAGGACAGGGAGGATGTTTCTTTTTTTTTTTTTTTTTTTTTTTTTTTTTTGAGGCAGAGTCTCGCTCTGTCGCCCAGGCTGGAGTGCAGTGGCGCGATCTCGGCTCACTGCAAGCTCCGCCTCCCGGGTTCCCGCCATTCTCCTGCCTCAGCCTCCCAAGTAGCTGGGACTACAGGCGCCCGCCACCATGCGCGGCTAGTTTTTTGTATTTTTTAGTAGAGACGGGGTTTCACTGTGTTAGCCAGGATGGTCTCGATCTCCTGACCTCGTGATCCGCCCGTCTCGGCCTCCCAAAGTGCTGGGATTACAGGCTTGAGCCACCGCGCCCGGCTACAAATTTAGATGAGAGAGGACAGGGAGGATGTTTCAACTGAGACCCAAAGAAAGAAGAGGGGGAAGAGTGTTCCAGGCAGAGAGAACAGGCAATGCCAGGGCCCTGAGGCTGAGACGTGCCTGGTGTGTTTGTGAAAAATGGGGTAAGTTCAAGTTGCTGGAACACGGTAATTGCGGCAGAAAGTCGGGGGAGATGAGGGCAAGGGTGTGATGGGGAAGAATGTGCAGGGCTTTGTGGTACAAGGAAAGGACCTGGGCTTTCCTGCTGAGGAAGGTGGGAGCCATAGAGAGTACTGAGCAGATGGGGGATGTGACCTGGCTCAGGTGTTCACAGGCGCCCTCTGGCTGCTGCAGGGGGAACAGACAGTGGGGGATGGGAGCAGGAGGGCCAGCGTGGAGACTGCTATGCTGGTCCAGGTGATCAGTAGTGGAGGCTGGGCCAGGGTGGGACAGTGGCAGTGGGGTGAAGTGTGTGGATTCTGGATAAGGAGGAAGGTGGAGCCTACAGGATTTACAGTGGGTTGAATGTGCATGTGAAGAACAGGTGTCGAGAATAATCTGAACCTGGGGACACAAGCAGTTAGGAGGACAGAGCTGCCATTAGTGAGTCGGGGCAGATGGGAGGTGGGCGGGAGCTGGAAGTACCCATGCTGTGTGTGAAGGGCCCTTGACCCCCTCATGTGGGGCACCTGGACGCAGGTGCCACCAGCGGTGCAGACTGAGGACATTTGGGAGTTATTGGATGGAGCTGATGACTAAAGATCTGAATGTCCCTGGGGGACCCAGTGTAGCTGGATAACACAGTGAGATCATGTCGCTACAAAAAAAAAAAAAAAAAAATTTTTTTTTGAAGATTAGCTGAGGCTGGGGGAGGTGGCTCACGCCTGTAATCCCAGCACTTTGGGAGGCTGAGGCAGGCAGATCATGAGGTCAGGAGTTCGAGACCAGCCTGACCAACATGGTGAGACCCCATCTCTGCTAAAATTACAAAAATTAGGCCAGGCACGGTGGCTCACACCTGTAATCCCAGCACTTTGGGAGGCCAAGATGAGCGGATCACAAGGTCAAGAGATCAAGACCATCCTGGCCAACATGGTGGCAGGTGAAACCCCGTCTCTACTAAAAATACAAAAAAAAAAAAAAATAGCTGGGCGTGGTGGTGGCATGCCTGTAGTCCCAGCTAGCCGGGAGGCTGAGGCAGGAGAGTTGCTTGAACCCGGGAAGCGGAGGCTACAGTGAGTAGAGATCGCGCCACTGCACTCCCGCCTGGTGACAGAGCGACACTCCATCTCAAAAATAAAAATAAAAATAAAAAATAAAAAAATTAGCTGGGCATAGTGGTGAATGCCTGTAATCTCAGCTACTCAGAAGGCTGAAGCAGGAGAATCGCTTGAACCCGGGAGGCAGAGGTTGCAGTGAGCCGAGATGGTGCCACTGCACTCCAGCCTGGGCGACAGAGCAAAACTCCATCTCAAAAGAAAAAAAAGAAGAAAACAGCTGGCCAGGAGTGGTGGTGGGTGCCTGTAGTCTCAGCTACTTGGGGGGCTTAGGCGGGAGGCTTGCTTGAGCCCAAGAGGTGGAGGCTGCAGTGAGCTGAGATCACACCATTGCATTCCAGCCTGGGTTAAAAAGTGAGACCTTGGCTTTAAAAAGAAAAAAAGTCAATGTTTGTTAGTGGACTATCAAGCATGTGATAGTGATGTGAGCTGGGTATTCAAGGATCCCCTTGGGGTCACATGTCACCCCAGGGAGACATGTCCTCCCCAGGTGGCAGGTCCCCATCATTCTATACAGGCAGTGCCAAGTTGTTATAGCCACTGCCGTGTCCCCTCTCCCATATCCGACTCAGCCCCACCCATGGTGACAACTCTAGAGATACTTATTGAGTGACGGATGGGTCACTTCCGCCAACTCCGTGATGGCTTAGACGTGGCCTCACTCTCTCCATCTGTGAAATGGGTCTCTGCCTCACCCCTGCCTGTCTGACCCCCTCACCCAGGTGTCCTATGCCAGACCCAGTTCAGCATCCATCCGGGATGCTAACCTGTACGTCAGCGGGCTCCCCAAGACCATGAGCCAGAAAGAGATGGAGCAGCTCTTCTCCCAGTACGGCCGCATCATCACGTCCCGCATCCTGGTGGACCAGGTCACAGGTCAGGCAGTCAGGGAGGGTGCACCTGGTGGGGGTGCTGGGCAAAGGCAGTCAGGTGGGATCAACGTGGAGAAACCGACCGAGAGTCAGGGCATGAAGCAGGGAATGGAGGAGTGGGGTTACACAGGAGGGGGACAGGGTCGTCGTGATGGACGTTCCCACCCCCTGGCAGGTGTCTCTCGGGGTGTGGGATTCATCCGCTTCGACAAGAGGATTGAGGCTGAGGAGGCTATCAAAGGACTGAACGGGCAGAAGCCGCTGGGCGCAGCTGAGCCCATCACAGTCAAGTTCGCGAACAACCCGAGTCAGAAGACGGGGCAGGCGCTGCTCACCCACCTCTACCAGTCGTCTGCCCGGCGCTACGCAGGCCCCCTACACCATCAGACACAGCGTTTCCGGTGAGCCCCCTGCCACCCACCCAGACGGCCCCAGGCTGGGTGTCCCCAAGCGTGCAGGTGCCCTGCCTGAACCCCATTCCTGCCAGGGGAGGGATGCCGGGAGGGCGCACACATGGGGGCCAAGGCGCCTATCTGTCAAGCGCCAAGGCCAGCCGCTCGTATACAGCAGGCACTCAGTGTGTGCTGGCCACAACGATTGGCATTCTTGGTGTTAAAGATTTTGGCATTGGCCGGGCGCGGTGGCCCAAGCCTGTAATCCCAGCACTTTGGGAGGCCAAGGCGGGTGGATCACGAGGTCAGGAGATCGAGACCATCCTGGCTAACACGGTGAAACCCCATCTCTACTAAAAACACACAAAAAATTAGCCAGGCGTGGTGGCGGGCGCCTGTAGTCCCAGCTACTCGGGAGGCTGAGACAGGAGAATGGCGTAAACCCGGGAGGCAGAGCTTGCAGTGAGCTGAGATCTGCTGCTGCACTCCAGCCTGGGCAACAGAGTGAGACTCCGTCTCGAAAAAAAAAAAAAAAATTTCGGCGTCATCTGACTGGGTTCCAGCTCTGGTGGCCCCTTTTTCTTTCAGGTTCGTGACTGTATCTCTCTGTGCCTCAGTTTCCCCATCTGTAATAATACCAAATATTTCATGAGTCTTTGCTGTGTGCTACACACCCTTATTTTTCTGCAACCCGATGAGAACAGAGCTTGTGTCGTCCCTGTTTTATGGACGGGGACTCTGAGGCACAGAGAGGTGTTGGGGTTTGCCCGGCCCAAACAGAGCAGAGACTCGAACCCAGGACCTGGAGTCCAAGCTCGTAGTCACTCCAAGGGGAGACAATGGAAGCCCCTTGTGGGCCCCTGGGTGGTCGGGGCAAGTTACCCACCCCTTCAAGTGCTGCGAGAATGTTGCCTATAGTAGTTACTGTTGCCTTTGTTAGGCGTTATCTTTCCCGAGGGATCCCAGCGCCTGGGCCCAGAGGGGACACGCCGGCCAGGAGGGGGAGGATGGATGAGGAGGGCAGTGCAGGCTGGGCAGCGGCGGGGCAGGCGAGAGGCGGTGCCTGAGTGACCACGGTTCCGTGCCAGGCGGTGTCTAGCCGGGCGGGCAGGGAGCAGGCAGGCGGGGGCAGGGCTCTGCTGCAGGCTTGTTGGGTGGGGGTGGGGAGGGCAGGCCTACGGTGTCACAGCCGGGGGGCATGACTGGAAGCCACCTCTGACCACCACCTCTGCCTCCACAGGCTGGACAATTTGCTCAACATGGCCTACGGCGTCAAGAGGTAACAGTGCCCCCGCCCCGCTGTCCCCACCCCTCACCATCCATGCCCCTGATGCACCCCTCCCCGGCTCATCCTGAGGGCTGCAGGCTTAGTCTTTTTTCCCTGGGTCTTGGAGTAGCATGGCCATTGAGAGACGTGACATCGAAGCCAGGCATGGTGGTTCTCGCCTGTGCTCCCAGTGTTTTGAGAGGCTGAGGGGCAAGGAGCACTTGAGGCCAGGAGTTTGAGACCAGCCTGGGCAACATAGTGAGATCCTTCTCTACAGTTTTTTTTTTTTAAAGGATTAGTCTGGTGTGGTGGCACATGCCTGTAGTTCAGGCTACTCAGGAGGCTGAGGCGGGAGGATCGCTTGAGCCCAGAAGTTGGAGGCTGCAGTGAACTGTGATGGTGCCACTGCACTCCAGCCTGGGTGACAGAGCGAGACCTTGTCTCCAAAAATTAAAAAATGTGGCCGGGCACGGTGGCTCATGCCTGTAACCCCAGCTACTCAGGAGGCTGAAGCAGGAGAATCGCTTGAACATGGAAGGAGGAGGTTGCGGTGAGCCGAAATCGCGCCACTGCACTCCAGCCTGGGCAACAAGAGCAAAACTCCATCTCAAAAAAAAAAAAAAAAAAAAAAAAAATTTAAAAATGTAAAAGAAGATCTGAGTCTCAGTCTAGCAGGGGAGGAGACAGAAATGAATAGTGATGAGGGCTGTGCAGTAGAAAGGGTAATGGAGGCCAGGCGCGGTGGCTCTTGCCTGTAATCCCAGCACTTTGGGAGGCCGAGGTGGGTGGAGCACGAGGTCAGGAGTTCAAGACCAGCCTGGCCAAGATGGTGAAACCCCGTTTCTACTAAAAATACAAAAATTTAGCCAGGCGTGGTGGTGGGGAGGCTGAGGCAGAGAACTGCTTGAACCCGGGAGGCAGAGGTTGCAGTGAGCCGAGCTCATGCCACTTTACTCCAGCCTGGGCGACAGAGCGAGACTCCGTCTCAAAAGAAAAAAAGAAGGGGTGACGGAGACCCAGTAGCAGAGATCCCCTCGCATCTGAGGCAACATCCACACACAGGCAGAGTGGAAAGGGAGTTCGTGGCAGTGGGAGCAGCCTGTGCAAAGAGGGCCAGAAGGAGAGAGTAGTTTGTTCCTCGTGGTCAGGATTGAATGGTTCAGGCCCTTGGGTCCTCCTCTCCCAGCTGAGGGCTTTAATGGAGGGCCGGATTGCCAGCGAGGAATGTGGGTGGAGCCAATTCTGTCCTTTCATGAATTCATTCAACAGACACCTCCCAAGTGCTTACTGGGTGGTGTTCAGGGGCTGGAACAAACTCTTGCAGGGAAGATGGAGTTGATGAT
>NW_012100510.1:80536-88648 GCF_000951045.1 Mandrillus leucophaeus | reverse complement strand
TTTACCAACTGGGGCAGGGGTGGGGGGGAGGGGTCCAGGGAGCAGGGCTTAGGGGCTGGCAGCCCACGGGGCCACACAGAGAAATAACCACGCAGGAGAATTTTTACTGGGGATTCTTGAACTTGAAAAAAAAACACAAAAAAAAAAAAAAAAAAAAAAAAGAAAATATTTTGGCAGGCTATGTTTACCAACTGGGGCAGGGGTGGGGGGGAGGGGTCCAGGGAGCAGGGCTTAGGGGCTGGCAGCCCACGGGGCCACACAGAGAAATAACCACGCAGACACTCACACCACGGGGACGCACGGACAGACGCAGACAGACACAGCGACATGCCCCAGACACGTTAAGGGACTGGTTGGCCAAACTCAGACACGTGGACAGGGATAAACAGAAAGAGACAGAAGTTGGGGCTATGTCCATGTGGACACAGACCACAGATGTGGGCACACGAATCCATCCACCTGTCCACGTGCACACGTGAATGTAGCGATAGATATTTGGACATCAAATTTGGACACCAAGTCACAGAGAACACAGAGAAACACAGACACCACCCAGGAACACGCAGACATATGCCCACAGCATCCCATAGGCCCAGGCAGGAGGTCCCACCCCAGACCCCGCCCCAGACGCTCCCTCACCCTCTTGGCCCCCTTGCCCTGGCCCCCAGGTTCTCTGCAGAGATCTCTCCTGGACCCCCAGTGGTCTCCTTGGCGCCCATGAACACAGGCGTGCACACGCAGCGCACATGCATTGAGACACACGATACCTCGTTCCACCTTGGCGCATGGTGGGCTGGAGGCAGCCCCCCCCCACAACACTTGAGGCCAAAGGACACCCCTGTCCCCGGGGCTCAGCCTCCCCCTGGGCCGAGGCCTTGACCCACGCAGCTGAGGGAGAGGCCCAGTCCTGAGCCTCCCCCACCAGGACTGGGCCTACCCAGCAGCAAGCCCCCCGGCACTCCCCGCCAGGCCCAGGGTGGGGTGGACGGGCCCAAGGGCCCAGCCCCACACTCCTTTCCCGTCCACTTGTCACCTACCTACCCCCTTTCGGTTTGTTGGGTTTTTCGTCTTTCCAGATTGCAGTGGACACAGCCCCCGATCTCGAGCCCCGGCCCCCGGCTTCTGTCTGGACATTGCATCGCCCTAGTTTTCTTTCTTAAAAAAAAAAAAAAAGAAAATTCCAACAGAAGCCACAGGCCGGAGCCCCTGGGAGCCCTCGCACCGCTCCCCACCAGCCTCAGTGGCCCCATCGGAACTGAGAATTGCAAAACCCCGACTTATAGCTATAGTTAAGTTGCCTTCCCCCGGTGTCCCCACGTTTGGTGTCTGGCTATGGCGCCCCCCATCTGACTGTCCAGCTCTCTCTCCCCCACCCCTCCCGGTGTTGTTATTAAACGTCTGTGGAGCTTCTGCTGCAAGGAACAAAAACGAAAAAAAAATCAAAAAAGCGACAAAAAAACACAAACAGAAGAGGAAAAAAAAAAAGCAACAAAAAAAGAAAACACACAGAAGAGATTTAAAAAAAAAAAAGGAAAAAAAAAAAAAGACATAAACTGGCACCAGTTAACTTTCTTGTACTTTTTTGCTGAATTTAGCTTCTTGTAGTTTTAACTTATTGCTATGTTAACTATTTATTCTCCTCGTTGCCCTGTAAGGACATCCGTGTATATTTCTGTTACTTCATCCGGTTTGCAAGTCAAAGGAACGACAATGTTCTCTTTGTTTCTTTAAGTTTTGCCGAGACATGGTTATGCCTAATTTATTTATAAAAGGGGAAGTGGAATCATTAAAGTAATAATAATTATTAATAACAGTAATGGTAGCCGAGTGGCACGCGGGGCGTGTGCTCTGCGGGGCAGTCCCCACGGCCAGCGACGTCCAGGTCATCCATGGGATTCTTTTTGCTCTTGTCTTGAGAACTTTTTCAGTCCTATTTAGCTGGTGAAATCCCTAGCTTGTTCTTGATACACAAACCTATTTATTCTTGTGGTTTTAAGTCCTCCCTGCCCTCTCCCCTCTCCCCTCCAGCAGGGCAGGGACCCCTCTCCCCTGCTGTCCCTTGGGGCTCTCTCCCCTCCGCCCTCTGCATTCGGGAACACGCATGTCTGCGTGGGAAGCTTGCAGCAGGGCGTCCGAGCAATAAGGGCTGGGTTTGTCCCCCACCCTGGGGGGGGCCAGGCTCCAGAGAGGGGGCACCTCCCCACACACCCCCCCCACCGAGGCCTAGGCCCCTGCTGCCCCCAAGACTGGGAGGGGACTTCTTTTTCTAAAACACAAAACTCAGCCCAGCCAGGCCCCCTCCCTGGAGGCCAGCACCTCCCCACAGGGGGCCAGGCCAGGGCTCCCAGGGGAGGGGGACTCGGTTCTTCCACGTCCCTGGGGGGCAGGGGCCAGGCCAGGGGGGAGGGGGCTCAGCCCCTCCACCCCTCCCTTCATCCTGTTATTTATTCGGAAGGTTTCAAATCACGACAGAGTCCATGTTGGAGGTGATAAAAAACTGTAAAAAAAAAAAAAAAAAAAAAAAAAAAAAAAAAAAAAAAAAAAAAAAAAAAAAAAAAAAAACCCAACAAGAACATTTCGCGTTGCGTTTAGACTATTTATTACCGGGATCACAGGCCTGGCCGCGGTAACAGACTTTTACATGGAATTGTTTAATTATTTGTACTTTTCATGCCAGAAAATAAAAGTTCAGAATCTTAAGGCCTTGGGTCATCTCTGCACAGCTGCGCGGGGAGCATGCAGGAGCGTCCTGTGTGGTGGTACCCAGGCCCCTGTCCTTCTCTGGGCCTGGGTCTGTCTGCAGCCGGGGCTTTGGTCCCAGGAGGGAACCCTCGGCCTCCACAGAGCACAGATGAGACCCAGGGAGGGTGGGACACGGGCCCGGATGGATGCTCAGACGGAGGTGGTCCAGGGTTCATCCATCTGGTATCTTCAGGACTGAGCCCTACATGGCAGGGGAGGAGGCCTGGGCAGGATCTGCAGACAGCAGCGTCCCCTGCGCTCAACCCCTGCCCACACCCCGGTCCACACCCCAGCAAAGCAAGACAAACACAGGCAAGTTTGGGTGGGGGGTCACATTTATTGTATTGAGGTCACAGGTCAAGTCATTCACTGGTCCCCACCAGGAGGAGTGGCAGGGACAGGGCTAGGGGTGGTGGGGTGAGTCACCAAGGTGGGGGGCCCAGGGAGGGCAAGCTCCTTTACCCATCTTTGGAGGCCGCTGGGGCCTGGGAATGTGGACCAGCATTGCTTGGGCCCCAGAACAGGGCACAAAGCCCCACAAAGTCCTGCCCCCACAGAGGAGGGCAACAGAGCCACAGGCAGCCCCGGACACGGGGCGGGTGGACGGCACTGCAGGGGCTGGCTTCATGCCTTCTTGAGGTTCTGGGGCAGGAGAAAGACCAGATTAGAAAGCTGGGGACAGCCGGGCACAGTGGTGTTTGCCTGTGGTCCCGGCTGCTTGGGAGGCTGAGGTGGGAAGATCACTTGAAGCCAGGAGTTGACCAGCCTGGAGACTTTGTCCATTTTCTCCTTTTTTTTTTTTTTTTTTTAAAGAGTCTCACTCTGTAACCCAGGCTGAAGAGTGCACTAGCATGATCTTGGCTCCACCTCCAACCTCCACCTCCCGGGTTCAAGTGATTCTTGTGCTTCAGCTTCTCGAGCAGCTGGGACTACAGGCACCTACCACCACACCCACCGAATTTTTTTATATTTTTAGTAGAGACGGGGTTTCACCATGTTAGCCAGGATGGTCTCAATCTCCTGACCTCAAGTGATCCGCCCGCCTCAGCCTCCCAAAGTGCTGGGATTAGAGATGTGAGCCACCACGCCTGGCCTATTTGTTTTCAAAAGTAAAAAAACAAAACAAAACAAAACAAAACCTTCTTTTAAAAAGCAGGGGATGGCCAGACACGGTGGTTCATACCTATAACCCCAGCATTTTGGGAGGCCGAGGCAGGTGGATCATCTGAGGTCAGGAGTTCGAGACCATCCTGGCTAACATGATGAAACCCTGTCTACTAAAAATACAAAAATTAACCAGGCATGGTGGTGCCTGCCTGTAGTCCCAACTACTTAGAAGGCTGAGACACGAGAATTTTTTGAACCCGGGAGGTGGAGGTTGCAGGGGGCTGAGATTGTGTCACTGCACTCTAGCCAGGGCAAAAGAGTGAGACTCCACCTCAAAAAAAAAAAAAAAAAAAAAAAAACCACGGGACACGGGCACACAGGTTGATAGAGTGGCCATGTGGGTCCAACTTCCTCAGGGCCCGCCGCCTCCCCTTGCTGGGGCAGGCCGAGACTCCACCTCCCCGCCCACCTCTGCGCCCATCCAGCTAGAGCTCGTCATGGTCGTCTTCGGTGGGTGCTTCAGGCGGTGGCTCCAGGCAGGCGGCCGGTGTCATCAGCTCCATGAGGTACTCACAGCGACTGGGCTCCGTGGTGCTGGTCACCATGGTCTCTTTCCCGCATAGGAGGCGCACCTGGGGATGGGCAGACAGGCGCTCAGGAGGGTTCGGCTGGGCCAGGCCTGGGTCTCCCCGCCCCAGCTCCCCGCCCTGCAGGCACTCACGGTGGTGGAGCGGTTGGGGCCCTGCCAGCAGCCCGTGCCTTGCTCATACTTCATGGCACTGAACCTGTCGTGCTCAGGGCCAGCCCAGGAGCCCCAGGTGCTGCAAGAGACACAGGGTGCTGAGGGCTGGGCCGGTGTCGGGCACCAGGAGGAGGCAGAGGGAAGGGGCCAGCCCATGACACTCACCCGAGGCTGGTGGGAGAGCCCCCAAGTTTGGGTTTCTGCGAGACAAGCTTGAAGGGGCAGAGGCGGTAGACGTACCTGGGGAGGAGCAGGGAATATGGGTGGGGGGGACGCAGGGATCCCAGCCTCCTCCCACAGCCCCTCCCTACCTCCTCCTGTCCCCGTACACAGGGCACCTCCAACTCCAATCACCAACCCTAAGCCTGCTTCTGCTCCCCCTCAATATGGAGGGCAGCGCTCAGGCCCCACCCTGCAGGTGGTTCCCCAACCATCAGGAAACTGTCGGTGCCGCTTCCGGGGCCACCCGCCTCCCACCCTGCCGGTGGGGGCCCCTGCACCCCTGGGACGCACTCGTTGGTGGTGAGCTCGTAGCACTGGCTGTACAGGTAGGCAAACTCCCCGTTGGGGCCAAAGTCAAAAGAAATCTCTTGCTCCAGGTTCCTGGAAGTGGAGGCGGAGCGGTTAAAGGGCAGCTGGGGACGCCAGCGCCTGCCCCAGGATGACAGACACAGGAGGGCCTGGGTGAGCTGTGGTGCCCAGGCTGTCCTCCCTGCCACCTCCGGAGAACCCTCCCTGCAGGGGCCAGGCCCAGCCTGCGGCTGCCTCAGTGATTCCCCATGACTGGCTCCCCTGGGAGCCGGGGAGCAGGCACTGTGGGACGGGTGTCCCGCCTCCTCAGCCCCCGCTACCTGATGGACTCCTCCATGTCCTTCAGCGACCGCTCGGCCTCCTCGAACTTGTTGCGGGCCTCCTGGGCAGCTGGGGGAGGGGCTGGAGGTCAGAGACGTCCTCACCCCCACTCAGGAGGATGGGGAACGGGGTTCCACGGATGCAACTGTGTCCTCCTCTAAGCTGATTTTGCTTTGGCCAAGGGCTTTGCCCAGACAGACCTGAGGGCCTCACCAGCTATGAACAGCCCCGACTTGCTGCCCAGGCTCGCGGCTCCGGAGGGACTGGGGCCAGGGCTCCTGGGGCCCGCCAGGAGCGACACAAACAAGCTGCGGCCCTCGGGGAAGCAGAAGGGCCCCTTGGGGTTGGCGAGGGTGGGACTGGCTTACCCCAGGCTCCCTTCCTGGACTCCCCAAGATACTGGGGCGTGTGCTGGCCGAGTCAGAGCAGGGGCTGAGCTCAGGATCTCCCCTGATCTACGCCACCACGGCAGGAAACGCTGGGCTCACCCGAGGAGCCCGGCCCCCGCCCGCCCTCACCATCGATGAAGGCCTGCGTCTGCTCGTCGTACGGCGGCATCTTGTCTTCCTCGGCAGGGCTGGCCGGCTGCGGGGGTGCCAGTGGCAGCAGGGCCTCCTGGGGAAGGGGCAGGGTCAGTGAGCAGCCCTTCCCCCACCCTCTCTGTCTCCCCTTCTCCCCCAAACACGGACCTTGGGCTGCTCCCCCTGCACCTCGGAATCCTCCTCCTCCTCCTCTTCTTCTTCAGCCTCCTCTTCTTCCTCCTCCTCCTCCTCCTCTTCTGTGGGTGGCGAGGGCACTGGTGGCTGCTCCTCCTTGGGCTCCGTCAAGTCAGGGGCAGAAGGTGCTGGAAGGTCAGTGGGTAGTGCCTGGCGGGTGAGCAGCGTGGTCGGTGCTGTGGACTCAGGGTCCACCCACACCCTCAGGCTCACACCACAGCCCAAGGGGCAGCCTCGGCGTCTCTGCCCCTCCTGCGGGGCCTGCAGGGAGGACCGACAGCTGGGGTGGGGGGGCCTCGGTGGGGGTGCTGGGGCCGCCCAGCTGGCCAGGGTGGCTGGGTGCCAGAACCGGAGGCAGCTCCTTTGTGAGGCGGGGTGGGGCCAGTGTCGGAGGAGGACCAAGTCCCCTCCCTTTCCCTCCACTGACCTCGGACCGGTACTTGTCCCTGATGGCGGCCCAGACGCGGTCGAAGAAAGACGTGGCGTCTGTCTGTGTGTCCCCACTGAGGAGGGCCTGTGTGTGTTGGGGGTGGTGTCAAGATCTAGGCCGCCACGTGTCCCCTTTCCCGGCCACCCCAGGCACCCGCGCTGCGGTGCCAGGCACGGGAGGGCTGGGCCCTGGGCCCTTATGACCAGGCCGGGGCCACGCCACTGAGGCACTGCGGCCAGGAGGGGGCAGCACAGGCCCGTGGGAGGGGAGGAGGGGGCCGCGGGCTGGAGTGGCTGGGGGCACTGAGACAGAAAGAGAGAGGCAGACAGACGGATGGACGGACAACACGGACAGACGGAGGAAGAGAGCCCAGGATCAGAGGGGACCAGGCCCTCCAAGGGAGAGGCCAAGGCCAAGGCTGCAGAGGGACAGGGAGACACTCAGGGGAGGGCGGAGAAGGGAGGCAAAAAGCCAGGGGCCACAGGGAAGGAGGGGAATAGGATAGGAGACGATGGACTGCGGAAGATGGGGGTGGGGAGGAGGGGAATGGGGGGAGGGAAATAGGGCAGGACAGGGATAGAGGAGAAAGGGGGCTGCGTGCTCAAACAGCAGGGAGAGCACGGGCAGGCGGGGGAAACGGGCTCCAGCCCGACCTGGCTCCATCCCGGGTCCTGCCAGGTGGGAAGCAGCCCTGAGTGGCTGCCATCCATCCCAGCTCACCCAGAGGAGGCGTCCCAGGCCAGCAGGGAGCTTTCCTTGGTTCCCCTCCTGTGCCCTGAGGTCACCCTGGGGCAATGCTTCCAGAAGTCCCCAGCCAAGGGGCAGCCGAGGTACCTGAGCTTCCGCTTCCGACAACACCCCGTCCCCATCTGTGTCCAGCTCTGGATGAGTCTGCAGCTCGGTCACCGAGACCCTGTGGGGGCGTGGCAGAAACAGACTGGAGGGGTGACGCCCCAATGGCTCTCAGCTGGGGGCACCACGTGGCCCACCTGCTCTTCCCTGCCAGGGCCTACCCTGAACTTGCTTCAGGAACTCAAGGTGCAGGGGCCTCCCCGCCTTCCTGCCCCTTCCCCAGGACTCCATGACCCCAAAGGGGCTCAAAGTAAGGGGTGGGACTGGGAGATACCTGGACCCCCAAATCCCTGATGACCTCTCTCCCAACTCACCCAGGTGGCACCTCCTTCCACCCTCAGAACCCGGCACATTGAAGCCATCTACCTTGGTCCTCCACTCAGCAAAGCCCACCCCCACCCTTGCCCATTCTGCCCATTTGGTCCCTCTGAAGCCCCCTGCTCCTTGGCACCCCACATCTCCTAGGCTCCTCGTGTGTCCCTCAGCCCCCAAAAGTCCACCCTCCACCAGGTAACCCAGCAAGTTCAGAGGCACAGCCAGGATTCTACCCAGAGCGTAGAGTGGGGCTGGGAAAAGCAATCCTCAAAAAACACTTCCTGGGGCTGAGGGTCTGTGCCCAGCTCCCATCACTGGACGCCTAGCCACACTTCCTGGGGCTGAGGGTCTGTGCC
>NW_012100510.1:75116-80426 GCF_000951045.1 Mandrillus leucophaeus | reverse complement strand
CTAGCCACACTTCCTGGGGCTGAGGGTCTGTGCCTAGCTCCCATCACTGGACGCCTAGCCACACTTCCTGGGGCTGAGGGTCTGTGCCCAGCTCCTGGGGAGAAGGTGGTCCCCCTATCTCCTCGCCCAGGGCATCCTGGACCCAGCCATCCACGAGTAAAAGGCAGGGTCACACGGGGCTTGGGATCAGCCTGGACCCCATGCCAGGGGAACCCAGGGGGAGCTCTGGCTGGTTTCTAGAGGCGAGGGTGGCGGGAAGGGAAACCCAGGCCCACGGAAGGGGGCGCAGCTCCAACTTGGGGACACTCACGTCCCGTCCATGTCGTCATCCAGCTCCTGGAAGGCATCAGCCGCCAGCTCCTGCTCCCGTTGGACCTTGGCGGCAGCCAGCTGCTCTGTAAAGAGGCCACCTCTGTCACCCCCTGCCCACCCACTGGCTCCCACCGACCCCACACCCCACAGGGCCATTTGCCACTAAGCGCCTACTATGTGCCTGGCCCCATGCTGGACCCTGGGGACACGACTGTGGAGGAGACAAAGGTCCCTGCCCTTACCGGGGGAGGACAGACGAGGAGCAAGGTGACTGGCTGAAGCCTGGTTGTGTTGGGGGAGACTGGGGCAGGGTGGAGAGTGCAGGGGCGGGAAGGCCACCCGTGGGGCTGGAGCAAGGAGGTGGGAAGCCAGGTGGCAGAGGGCGGCCCTGTCAGGCCACTGTTGGGACAGAGGTGGGGGCGAGGGCGGAAGCCAGGTGACAACAAGGGATGGCCCAGGCTGCGGGCCGAGGAAGCAGCACGGAGCAGAGGAAGATTCTGGGGAGACGCGGATACGGTGCGCAGACGGTCAGAGGTGGGAGATGGGGTTGGGGAGAGGACAGCGGCCGCTGAGACTTTAGGTTTAGGACCTGGCAGAGGCATGTCAGGGGCAGGGCTGGCAGGAATGAGACTTCATGGCCAAGGACGCTGGGAGATGGGGAGGATACAGGGAGGATACAGGGAGGATACAGGGAGGGAGACTGGTCCTGGGGGCATCTTGGGGATCCCCAGGGCCAGTCCCAGGAAGAGTGGCCAGCCGGACAGAAGGGGACCGAGCCTCTGTCCCAAAAGTCCCTCCTTTATCTGTCGTTACTCTTCTAACCTAAGCAGAGGGGGAAACAGCCACAACAGTGGCTCCAATGATTAACTGCCTACTGTATACCAGGATTCACTTCCCACTGTATACCAAGCTCCAGCTTGGTTCTCTACGAACAGAATAAAAACAGTGGGTATTTCCTCTAGAGAGTCCTGGGTCACCCCAGGAGATGCCACATGTCCCAGCAGACCCGGCTGACACTGTTCTGAGTCTCACAGATGAGGGCCTGAGGGGTCCCTGACCCTTCCATGGGTGAAGGGACCTGCCCATCATCACCCAGCCAGGGAGAGGTATAGCCTGGGGCCCAAACCAGGCCATCTGCCCTCGGAGCCCTGGCTCAGCCCCGCCACCCTTTGGGAATCTGGGTCAAAACATGGCGCTTCCCTACGATTCCACAGCTGCACGCTGAGAACACGTCCTGAGGAAAATCAGGCCTGAGCTTGCCCACACCCACGTGAAAGGAAGCTCGCAGCACGGCAAAGGTTCAGGGGCAGACAGAGCCAGTGAACTCCCGCTCTACGTGCAATGCGGCCTTGCCAAAAACACACCAGGCCCTAGCACCAAAAACAAATAAAGAAGGGAAATCCTATCTTCAGTTGCAGACAGAGCTGGGCGTCGTGGCTCATGCCTGTAATCCCAACACTTTGGGAGGTTAAAGCAGGCCACCTGAGGTCAGGAGTTCGAGACCAGCCTGGCCAACATAGTGAAACCCCATCTCTACTAAAAATACTGTGGTGGCAGGTGCCTGTAATCCCAGCTACTCAGGAAGCCTAGGCAGGAGAATCACTTGAATCCAGGAGGTGGAGGTTGCAGTGAGCACAGATCATGCCATTGGCACTCCAGCCTAGGCAACAGAGCGAGACTCCATCTCAAAAATAAATAAATTAAAAAAAATTTTCAGTTGTAGACAAAAGGGCAAACCCCAGATAGATAAAGCTCTTTTATTATTATTATTTTAGATGAAGTCTTGCTCTGTCACCCAGGCTGGAGTGCAGGGGCGAGATCTCAGCTCACTGCAACCTCTGTCTCCCGGGTTCCAGCGCTTCTCCTGCCTCAGCTTCCCGAGTAGCTGGGACCACAGGCACACACCACCATGCCCAGCTAATTTTTGGTTTGTTTGTTTGTTTTGAGACTGAGTCTCACTCTGTTGCCAGGCTGGAATACAGGGGCGTAATCTCAGCTCACTGAAACCTCCAACTTCCTGGTTCAAGGGATTCTCCGGCCTCAGCCTCCCAAGTAGCTGGGATTACAGGCACGCACCACCATGTCCAGCTAATTTTTGTATTTTTAGTACAGATGGGTTCCACCATGTTGGTCAGGATGGTCTCAATCTCCTGACCTCGTGATCCGCCTGCCTCAGCCTCCCAAAGTGCTGGGATTATAGGCATGAGCCCCTGCACCTGGCTGTATTTTTTTTCTTTTTTTTCTTGAGACGGAGTCTCGCTCTGTTGCCCAGGCTGGAGTGCAGTGGCACGATCTAGGCTCACTGCAAGCTCTGCCTCCCAGGTTCACGCCTTTCTCCTGCCTCAGCCTCCCGAGTAACTGGGACTACAGGTGCCCGCCACCACGCCTGGCTAATTTTTTTGTATTTCTTTTAGTAGAGACAGGGTTTCACTGTGTTAGCCAGGATGGTCTCAATCTCCTGATCTCGTGATCCGCACACCTCGGCCTCCCAAAGTGCTGGGATTACGGGCGTGAGCCACGGCGCCTGGCCAAGAAAAAGCTCTTACAATTAGTGAAGACAAATACCAAACACTTGATAGGAAAAATGGTCACTGGATTAAATTAAGTCTTGCTAAAGTCAAATAACAAAATCTACGTTGATGTTAAAAGGATGTAGGCGGCCAGGTGTGGTGGCTCACGCCTGTAATCCCAACACTTTGGGAGGCCGAGACAGGTAGATCACTTGAGGTAAGGAATTCGGGACCAGCCTGGCCAACATTGTGAAGCCCCGTCTCTACTAAAAATACAAAACAATTAGCTAAATGTGGTGGCAGGTGCCTGTAATTCCAGCTACTCAGGAGGCTGAGGCACAAGAATTGCTTGAACCTGGGAGGCAGAGGTTGCAGTGAGCTGAGATCACGCCACTGTATTCCAGCCTGGGTGGCAGAGGGAGACACTGTCTCAAAAAAAACCAAAATTATTTAAACAATTTTTTAAAAGGAGGCTCCTGACATATGCCACAATCCAAGCGAACCTCAAGGCACACAAGGCAACGGGCACCAGGATCAAAAATCTGCTGAAACTGACAGCAGATAATGAGCGCGAGGCTCCCAGGCCCAGACGCCTCCCACCCAGGAACTGAAGGTGAGTCCTCCGGCCACTTTATGCCGTACCTTCCCACAGCCTCTGGTGCTGCTCTTTGGCCTCTTTCTCTGGCTTCTCGGCTTCTTCCTTCACTGTCCGCAGCGTCTCCACCTGGTCCTCCAGAGACTTCTTCCCAGCCTGGAGCTCAATGAGCTTTTTCTGGGTGGGCAGAAGGCAAGAGACCGGCTCTCCTCGGTTCTGCCTCCTCCTCATTGACTACTACCTCCCCGCCTCTACTCCATAGGGCAGCAGGGGGATGTCACAAAATACACATCAAGATGGGTCTCTCTCCCAAGCTGGGCTTCCCTGCAGCCCTCTGGAGAGAAGCCCAAACGCCTCAATGTAGCCCGCAAAGCCCCAGGTAATCGGGCCCCTGGCTGATTCTCCAGCCCCATTTGCCCCAACCCTATCTTACTAGAACCCAGTTGCCCTGACAACAGGCAGACCCCCAAACGCTCTTCTGCCTCCGGTTCTTCAAACATGCTGTTCCTTCAGCCTGGAACACCCTACCTGGCTAACTCCAAATTACCCAACAGATTTCATCTGAGATAGAGGCCTCCTCCTCCAAGAAGCCTTCCTTGCCTCCTGCCCCCATGACAGAGAGGGAGAGGAACTGGGCAGGAAGTCTCTACCCCACATTTCCCTTTGTCCAGCAGCCCTGGTTGGCTGTCCCTCCCGCTAGCAATGAATCCCTTGAGGCAGATCCAGGTCGGTTTCCAGCCTCCTGTCCAGTACACAGGCAAGGCAGGGAGAGACACATGCCTAGGGACCCCAAAGAACCCACCCTACGGAACTAATCTGGCTGCTACTGGCTGACGTTATCTTGTTAACATCAGCCCATCTTACAGGAAATGGCGCCACAGATCCGGGATACAGAGAAGCAACCCTCCCGTCCCCAGGAGGCAGCCAGGCCCTTCTAGCCTGCTTTAGTCTGATGTCCAAGGCCCTGATAAAGCCGACAGCCTTGCATTTAGGAACTATTATACTTAGCCAATAACTAAACGCCTAGCACACAACTGACAAAGCAAAGCTCAGAACGGCAGTCACTTGCCCCAGAACAGCAGTCAGGGGCAAACCCCTCCCCAGCCTTGCAGGCCCATGCTAGGAGGCCTCGAGGCCCAGATCACCCTGCGGCAGCCCCCGCGGGCTTCTTACCTGCTTCTCCTCCCGCGCCTTCTTCCAGTCCTCAATAAGGATCTTCTTCAGGCGGAACCCCTCGCGGGTGACCTCGGCCATCTGCTGAAGGGACTCCCTCTCCTTACGGCCCTTCTCTCTGCGGTGGGGGGACACACAGGCACCACCAGGTCTGCCTCTTCCCAAATAGCTCAATCCAGCTGTGGCCCCCACCAAGACATGCTGGGAAAGATGAGAGCACACCCTCCTCCCAGTCTCCCAGGTTCTCTCAACATCAGCATCCTTCATTCACTGTCCCTGAAAGAGGGACAGTGGGTTCTGTAGGCCCCTGGGGTCAGGGAAGGGACTAGGGAGTGCCGGGAGGTGGGGATATCAACTCTCAAGAGACAGGAGACTGGCTGGGTGCGGTGGTTCATGCCTGTAATCCCAGCACTTTGAGAGGCCAAGGCAGGAGGATCACTTGAGCCCAGGAGTTCGCAACCAGCCTGGACAACATATAAAGACCCTGTCTTTACATATAATTAAAACAAACAAAAAAACCACAGAAGACAGAAACAACAGAAATCACGACCCCCAGACAAAAAGACAATCTGGTTATTAAGTGTGTTGGTTGGCCGGGCGCGGTGGCTCATGCCTGTAATCCCCGCACTTTGGGAGGCCGAGGCGGGCGGATCACGAGGTCAGGAGATCGAGACTATCCTGGCTAACACGGTGAAACCCCGTCTCTACTAAAAATACACA
>NW_012100510.1:72064-74583 GCF_000951045.1 Mandrillus leucophaeus | reverse complement strand
AAAAAAAAAAAAAAAAAAATTTCAGCCTGGCGCGGTGGCTCACACCTGTAATCCCAGCACTTTGGGAGGCCAAGGCGGGTGGATCACGAGGTCAGGAGTTCAAGACCAGCCTGGCCAATATGATGAAACACTGTCTCTACTAAAAATACAAAAATTAGCCAGGTGTGGTGATGGGTGCCTGTAGTCCCAGCTACTCAGGAGGCTGAGGCAGAGGAATCGCTTGAACCCGGGAGGCAGAGGCTGCAGTGAGCCGAGATGGCACCACTGCACTCCATCCAGCCTGGGCAACAGAGTTAGACTCTGTCTCAAAAAAAAATTTTTTTTCAGCGAGATGGGTCTCACTGTGTTGCCCAGACTGGTCTCAAACTCCTGGGCTCAGGTGATCCTCTCGCCTCAGCCTCCCAAAGTGCTGGGATTACAGGTGTGAGCCACATGCCCAACCAGTAATTTTTTAAATTATAATTTCCAATTTTTATTTTTACTTTTAATTTTTTTTTTTACTTCTTACAGAGATAGGGTCTCGCTCTTTTGCCCAGGCTGGTCTCAAACTCCTGGGCTCAAGCAATCTTCCTCTCTCGGCCTCCCAAAACGCTGGGATTATAAGCATGAGCCACCATGAGCTGGGCCTTATTTTTATTTTTTCATGTCAGACAGGTAACGTGCCAAGGTCGCAACAAGGTTTAAGGGAGGCACATCTCTCACACGTGCATAAAAAACTAATCATTGTGGCCAAGCACGGTGGCTTAGCACCTCAGCGGGAGGCTGAGGTGGGCAGATCACCTGAGGTCAGGCGTTCGAGGCCAGCCTGGCCAACATGGTGAAACCCCATCTCTACTAAAAACATAAAAGTTAGCCGGGCACGGTGGGGCACACCTGTATTCCCAGCTACTTGGGAGGCTGAGGCGTGAGAATTGCTTGAACCCAGAGGGCAGAGTTTGCAGTGAGCTGATATCACGCCATTGCACTCCGGCCTGGGCGACAGAGTGAGACCCCGTCTCAAAAATAAATAAATAAATAAAAATAAATCATCGTGCTTATGAACTATAAAAGGATCAGTTGGCAGGAATTGAGAACTGCTGTTCCTCTAGATGCCACAATCCCCATCCCTCCTTATTGTCTCATACTCAGTCTCCTTCTGTTGTATACTTTTTTGTGTGTGTGTGAGAGACGGAGTCTCGCTCTGCCGCCCAGGCTGGAGTGCAGTGGTGCGATCTCGGCTCACTGCAAGCTCCGCCTCCCAGGTTCATGCCATTCTCCTGCCTCAGCACCCCCGAGTAGCTGGGACTACAGGCACCTGCCACCACACCCGGCTAATTTTTTTGTATTTTTAGTAGAGACGGGGTTTCACCATGGTTTGGATCTCCTGACCTCGTGAACTGCCCGCCTCAGCCTCCCAAAGTGCTAGGATTACAGGCGTGAGCCACGGCGCCTGGCCTCCTTCTGTTGTATACTTTATCTGCCTGTGGGTGTGTAGGTTTTCAGGGCCTGCTGCAGATTGTGACAATGGAAAGTTTAGAGTCCAAGTGCCAGCTCTGCTCTCTCCTATGTGACCCTGGGGAAGTCATTTCCCTTACTTTTTTTTTGAGACGGAGTCTCGCTCTGTCGCCCAGGCTGGAGTGCAGTGGCCGGATCTCAGCTCACTGCAAGCTCCGCCTCCCGGGTTTACCCCTAGTAGCTGGGACTACAGGCGCCCGCCACCTCGCCCGGCTAATTTTTTGTGTTTTTAGTAGAGACGGGGTTTCACCATGTTAGCCAGGATGGTCTCAATCTCCTGACCTCGTGATCCACCCGTCTCGGCCTCCCAAAGTGCTGGGATTACAGGCTTGAGCCACCGCATTTCCCTTTCTAAACTGGAGTTCCCCCATCTGTTGAATTGGGAAACAATCCTACCTGCTTCCAGACTAGAGGGAAAGGTGGGGATTAGGATTTACAAGGCACCTGGCACAGACAGAGCACCCGATACAGAAAAGCAGAGAGAGAGCGGGCCTGATTCACTGAGTGGAGCCAGGCAAAGTCGTGGAGTGGGGTGATGGGAGGGGTACTGTCACCCACATACTTGCAGGTGTTCTCACAGACGATGCCGCTGTTGTACTCGTCTGTTCCATCGCAGCAGTCTGTGGCAGAGGCAGAAGCCGAGATCAGACCTGGCAGTGCCTCCACCCTCCCTCCCTCTACCACCTTTCCAGAATCCTGGTGCATCGTCACTTACCACAAACACCATCGTTGACCCGGTTGGAGGGGATATACAGGGGCTTATAGCCAGTGTTGGTGCAGTGGAAGCTGCCGTTAGGACAGGCAGCCGTGCCTGTGAGGAAGAAGGGAGGGAAGGTTTTCAGTCAGGTGAGGGTCAGACGTGTCCCATCCATCCACAGACAAGAGCCCCCGACCCACCCTGCACACAGAGAGCACAAGAAACATAAGGACAAGGCCGGGCGCGGTGGCTCACGCCTGTAATCCCAGCACTTTGGGAGGCCGAGACAGGCAGATCACGAGGTCAGGAGATCGAGACCATCCTGGCT
>NW_012100510.1:68904-71509 GCF_000951045.1 Mandrillus leucophaeus | reverse complement strand
GCTGGGCATGGTGGCGGGCGCCTGTAATCCCAGCTACTCAGGAGGCTGAGGCAGGAGAATCGCTTGAACCCGGGAGGCGGAGGTTGCAGTGAACCAAGATCGTGCCACTGCACTCCAGCCTGGGCGATAAGAGTGAAACTCCATCTCAAAGAAAATTCAAAACAACACGGCGTCATCCAGGCACGGTGGCTTGCACCTGTAACCCCAGCACTTTGGGGGGCCAAGGCGGGAGGATGACTTGAGCCCAAGAGTTCCAGGCTGCAGTGAGCTACAATCATGCCACTGTACTCCAGCCTCGGCAACACAGCAGGACCCTGTCTCTTCAAAAAACAGGAAAACAAAAAGCCAGGGTTTCCCTTCACCTCTGTCTCCTGCTGGATTGCTCTTGGCCCCACCCTGTCTCCCACTTCCAGGGGTTTGCCCATGTTGGCCCCTCCAGCTGCAGCACCCTCGGGATTTAACTGAAACCTCACCTCCTTGGAGGAGCCTTTTCTGACCCCTAGGCTTGGGAGTACGAGGACTCTGGGCTCCTCCAGCTGCCCGGGGCCATAAGAGCTGGGCTTGTTTCTGCCCACTCACGGGGGAGTCAGCATAGGGAGTATCTTGGTCACACAGACAGGGCCTGGCACTGAGCAGCGTGCAATAAATATCTGATGGATGAACAGAGAAAAGGCTCACCTGGCTCGTCAGAGCCATCTTTGCAGTCGCAATAGTCATCGTTGACCTGATCGAATGGGATGGTGGCCGAACCGTCCAGGCAGGTGAAAGGCTTGGACTCATCATAGAAGTGATGATCTGTGGGGTGCAGGAAGCTCAGCCCAGGGCAGGAAAGCGCCTTCTCCACCAAATACCACCTCTGTCCTCCCACCCCCACCAGCGGAGCACTACCGGGAAACTGAGGCAAAAGGTTGTAAATGCCTACCCCCAAGGCCCAATGTTGGCCCCTCCCACCTCCAGCCTGGCGGGAGGGTGAACAGGAGGACTCACTGGTGAGGGAGACGCCCCGGGGCCTCTTGACCTCCACGGCCCAGCACATGGGTAGCAGCAGAAGGAGCGGCAGCAGCATCTCGCCAGAGGCTCTGAGGCCCGAAACGGGTTCTGTGGGAGGAAGCCGACAGCGGGAAGACGCGCTGTGTCTTCACGCTGCAGGAAGAAAGGGGATCCCGGTCAGTGGGAGAGGGCTACTTCCAGCCAATTGGATTCCTCCATGGCTTCCAGGCAATGAGGCCTCACTTTGTTTCCGATATGGGGGCGAGGGGCAGCGATCTCCCCAATCCTGGCCAGTCTCACTTTGCTCAAATCAATGGCGAGGATCTCAAGATCTCAAAACCTCCGCTCCCTGTGCCCAATTGTGACCCAATTCCCGCCAACAGGCCAAAGAGATTAACAGTTTCCGCCGTCCACACCCACATATGCACTCTCCGGTTGCCCCCTGCAGGAAACTGAGGTGCCCTCCCACCCGCTCGTTCACACCTACACGGGGCCGGAGCAAAGGTCAGTATCCACCGCGCCCCTCTTGACCGGCAGCCACGGTTCCTGCAGCAGAAAGAAAGCGGAACTGTCTGGACCCGTCACTTCCGGTCGTACGTCCCGCACCCGAACGGGGAGTCAGGGTAGCCATGCTGGGAGAGTCAGGAGTAGGGGCGGTGCCAAAGCCGAGACGGCCATCTTGGGCAGGACTGTGAAGCCTTAGAGAGGATGGTTGTGAGGGCTAGCTCTTAATGGCGGCGCAACGTACCTCCATCTTGGGAGTGGCGGCTTCTCAAGCCGGAAAGAAAGTTCCTGAAAAATGCCCACGAACCCCCAGGGGCGGGATAAGGTTGCGGGGGGCGGGGGTAAGGAAACGGATGAGCACGTGACCCCAAAGTGCCCAGATCGTCTGTCCTGTAGCGCGGCTCTGCCCCGCCCCTCTGTTGGGACCGCCCCTCTATGCAGCCTCAGCCAATGAGAACGCACTGTCAGCCACGGAACGCGGGTGGTCTCCATGGAAACACTGGAGGGAGACGGGAGGCGGTTACCCAGCAACCGAGAGATGCGGAGAGCAACCACCTAGCGGTCGGAAAGTGCATTTTTCAGAGCCCTAGGAATTCGAGCTGACGGATCCCTGACAGGAGCGACTGACTCCTAGTTGTCCCCCTAACCCCTAGGGGCCTTCGGCCCCAACCCCATCATGACATCTCCCCTGTGCAGGGCGGCCTCCGCCAACGCCCTGCCTCCTCAGGACCAGGTTTCGACGCCCTCTTCCAAGGTCAAGGGCAGGGAGGCTTCGGGCAAACCCAGCCACCTCCGAGGCAAGGGAGCAGCCCAGGCCTGGCCCCCCGGCCGTTCCAAGGGAGGATCCTTCCACAGAGATGCCGGGAAGCCCTCTGTGCACGCTCAGGTGGCTGAGTTACATAAAAAGATACAACTGTTAGGTAAGATGGCTCCAGAGGGTACAGAGGGTCAGGGGTCAACAGTGCCCATCCAATCTTCTGACCAGGCATGGTGTGAACAGTTGAGTCTAGGTGAACAGTTTCTGGGCAAAAACTCATACTTGATTCATGTTTTTCATCCTCTCTCTCTTAAAACTTCTTGGCCGGGCGCGGTGGCTCAAGCCTGTAATCCT
>NW_012100510.1:64500-66826 GCF_000951045.1 Mandrillus leucophaeus | reverse complement strand
AATCTTGCATGGTTGCTTGTGACCTTAAGCAATTTAATCGGCCCAAGCCTCTGTCTTCTCATCTGTGCAAGGCGTATGATATGCCTATGCATATGGATACCTATTGGCACATGATATATGGCATTTGGAAACCTCTTAGTCCAACATCCAAAACATAATAAATGCTCAAAGTGAAGTACAGTTGATCCTTGAACACCATGTGTTCACGTATATCATTCATCCTTTCAAGTTTAAAAAAATTGAGATGGGCAGGCCGGGTGTGGTGGTTCATGCCTGTAATCCTAGCACTTTGGGAGGCTGAGGCAGAAGGATTGCTAGAGGCCAGGAGTTCGAGACCAGCCTGGGCAACATAGACCCTTGACTCTACAAAAAATAAAGTAGCCGGATGTGGTAGCACATGCCTCTAGTCCTAGCTACTTGGGAGGCTGAGGCAGGAGGACTGCTTGAGCCCAGGAGGTTGAGGCTTCAGTGAAAAATGATAGCACCACTGCACTTCAGCCTGGGTGACAGAGCAAGACCCAGTCCCAAAAAAGAAAAGAAAAGAAAATACAACAGTCATGGGATGCAAAACTTGAGTATACAGAGGGACAACCGTTTGTATCTGCAGTTTCCACAGGGCTGACTGTAGGACTTGAGTATGGAAGGATTTTGGTATACTCGGATCCTGGAACCAATGATCTGAGTATACCCAGGGACAGGGGTTTTTTTTTGTTTGTTTGTTTGTTTGTTTGTTTTGAGATGGAGTCTTGCTCTGTTGCCCAGGCTGGAGTGCAGTGGCAGGATCTCGGCTCACTGCAGCCTCCACCTCCGGAGGTCAAGTGATTCTCGTGCCTCAGCCTCCCATAGCTGGGATTACAGTCACCTGCCATCATGCCCAGCTAATTTTTGTAGAGGCGGGGTTTCACCATGTTGGCCAGGCTGGTCTTGAACTCAGGCGGATGACCTCAGGTGATCTGCCCACCTCTACCTCCCAAAGTGCTGGGATTACAGGAAAGAGCCATTGTGCCCAGCCTCACACCTGGCTAATTTTTGTATTTCTAGTAGAGACAGGGTTTTACCATGTTGGCCAGGCTCAGGCTGATCGACGATTGCATTCTTACAATATTAAGTTGATGAGGCCGGGCGTGGTGGCTCACGCCTGTGATCACAGCACTTTGGGAGGCTGAGGCGGGCAGATCACCTGAGGTCGGGAGTTCGAGATCAGCCTGACCAACATGGTGAAAGCCCGTCTCTACTAAAAATACAAAATTAGCCAGGTGTGGTGATGCATGCCTGTAATCCCAGCTACTTGGGAGGCTGAGGCAGGAGAATCTCTTGAACCCGGGAGGCAGAGGCTGTGGTGAGCCGAGATTGCACCATTGCACTCCAGCCTGGGCAACAAGAGCAAAACTCCGTCTCAAAAAAAAAAGATGATGATTGCAAAAAAGGTCTTCCCTCTGGGATATTGCACCCACCCACCCACCGTCCCAGTAACTGTGTGTCTGTCCACTTCACCTGCCTGCCAGAGGGTGACCGGAAGGCTTTTTTTGAGAGCTCTCAGTGGAACATCAAGAAGAACCAGGAGACCATCAGTCAGCTCCACGAGGAGACTAAGGCACTGGAGCTAAAGCTGCTGGACCTGCTCAAGGTAAGGGGCGCAGGGGTGGGTGGAGGGTTCCTGTGGCGGGGGTTGGGGGAGCAAGGAGGTAGCACCTGGCCTCAGGGGGAAGAGGCATGCTGAAAGGTGACTGGACTTCCCTCCTTGCAGGGAGATGAGAAAGTTGTCCAGGCAGTGATTCACGAATGGAAGTGTGAGAAGCCATACCTGAAGAACAGGACAGGCCAGGTTTGCCCACCCTCACCCCACCTCCTCCTTCATTTCCAGCCTGGGTTCCCTCACCTATGAACTCCAGGCTCACCCTCTCCAATCCTTCCTGCACAGTAGCTGCCATTCGTATGCTCATTCAATTAAATATTTATTACTAACTGTCCTTGTATCTGGCATCCTGGCATGGTAGTAAATGCAGTGAAAAAGCAGACCAAGTCTCCACTTCTAAAAGCCGCTCATATCCTAATAGGGAAAACAGGTTTAAAAAAAAAAAAAAAATCACAGCCAGGCGCGGTGGCTCACGTCTGTAATCACAGCACTTTGGGAGGCCAAGGCAGGCAGATCACCTGAAGTCAGGAGTTCAAGACCAACCTAACCAACATGGAGAAACCCCGTCTCTACTAAAAATACAAAACTTAGCTGGGCATGGTGGCTCATGCTTGTAATCCCAGCTACTCGGGAGACTGAGGCAGGAGAATCGCTTGAACCCGGGAGGCGGAGGTTGCAGTGAGCTGAGAT
>NW_012100510.1:60839-62450 GCF_000951045.1 Mandrillus leucophaeus | reverse complement strand
AAAAAAAAAAAAAAAAAAAAACTTCTCATGAGTTCAGAACCGAATGAACTGTACTTCATACTTTCCTGTAATTTATTTTTTCTCTCTCTCTCTCTTTTCTTGGCAGAAATCTCACTCTGTTGCCAGGCAGGAGTGCAGTGGAACGATCTGGTCTCACTGCTACCTCCACCTCCCAGGTTCAAGCAATTCTCCTGCCTCAGCTTCCCATGTGGCTGGGACTACAGGCGCCGGCCACCATGCACCGCTAATTTTTGTATTTTTAGTAGAGACGGGGTTTCACCATATTGGCCAGGGTGGTCTCAATCTCTTGACCTCGTGATCCGCCCACCTCAGCTTCCCAAAGTGCTGGCTAGGATTACAGGTGTGAGCCACTGCACCCGGCCTTTTTTTTTTTTTTCCTTTTTTTTTTAGACAGGGTCTTGCTCTGTTGCCTAGGCTGGAGAGCAGTGGCATGATCTCGGCTCACTGCAATCTCTGCCTCCCAGGTTCAAGTAATTCTCCTGCCTCAGCCTCCTGACTAGCTGGGACTACAGGTGCATGCCACCACACCTAATTTTTATATTTTTAGTGGAGACAGGATTTCACCATGTTGGCCAGGCTGGTCTCGAACTCCTGATCTCAAGTGATCCACCGGCCTTGGCCTCCCAAAGTGCTGGGATTACATGTGTGAGCCACTACGCCCAGCCTTCTTTCTTTCTGACAGGTTCTTGCTATGCTGTTCAGGCTGGAGTGCGGTGGTTCGATAATAGCTGGGCTCAAGCGAGCCTTCCACCTCAGCCTCCTGAGTAGCTGGGACTACAGGCATATGTCACTGTGCTTGGCTAATTTTCTTACTTTTTGTAGAGATGGGGTCTCACTATGCTGCCCAGGCTGGTCTCGAACTCCTGGGTTTGAGCAATCCTTCCTCCTCAGCTTCCCAAAGTGCTGGGGTTATAGGCATGGGCCACCGCACCTGGCCTGAGCATAGATTTTAGAGCCAGATTTTCTGGGTTGGAATCCTGACTCTGCGTAATAGTTGTCAGCCTTGGGGGACTAAGAGTAACCTAATTGTTCTCAGTTTCTCCATGTGTGAAATGGGGATAGTAACGGTACAACATAGGTACCTGAAATGTGTAAAGTACTTAGAACAGTGCCTGGCACATAGCAAAGTACCATAAGGTGTAAACCAATGGTTCTTGTTAGAAAAGGGTTAGTTTGCCCCACAGTGGCCATTTGGCAATGTCCTAAGACATTGAGACCAGCATGGCCAACACGGTGAAACTCCGTCTCTACTAAAAATACGAAAAATTAGCCAGGCATGGTGGCGGGCGTGTCTGTTGTGGGTGTGTCTTCCACTGGCATCTAGCGGGCAGAGGTGAAGGTGCTGCCCAACATGCTACAAAACACAGGAGAGCTCCCCACAGCAAATAATTATTTGGCCCAGTTGGTCATCCTGAGGTTGCAGAATCCTTGTGTATAAGCCATTATTATTGTTTTTGTTGATATTATTAAGAGGTAATCATGGCTGGGCGAGGTGGTTCACTCCTGTAATCCCAGCACTTTGGGAGGCCGAGGCAGGCAGATCACGAGGTCAGGAGATCGAGACCATCCTGGCTAACACAGTGAAACCCC
>NW_012100510.1:49045-60789 GCF_000951045.1 Mandrillus leucophaeus | reverse complement strand
GCCATTCTCCTGCCTCAGCCTCCCAAGTAGCTGGGACTACAGGCGCCGCCACCTCGCCCGGTTAGATTTTTGTATTTTTTAGTAGAGACGGGGTTTCACTGTGTCAGTCAGGATGGTCTTGATCTCCTGACCTCGTGATCCGCCCGTCTCGGCCTCCCAAAGTGCTGGGATTACAGGCTTGAGCCACCGCGCCCGGCCTCAAAAAATAATTTTAAAAATTAAAAGGCTGGGCATGGTGGCTCACGCCTGTAATCCCAGCACTTTGGGAGGCCGAAGTGGGTGGACCACTTGAGCTCAGAAGTTCATGACCAGTCTGGGCAACATGATGAAACCCTGTCTCTACCGAAACTACAAAAACGTAGCCAGGCGTTGTGGCATGTGTCTGTGGTCCCAGCTACTGAGGATGCTGAGGAAGAAGGATCACTTTAGCTCAAGGGGCAGAGGTTGCAGTGAGCCAAGATCGAGTCACTGCACTCCAGCCTGAGTGACAGGGTAAGACCCCATCTCAAAAAACAAAACAAAATAAAACTGGGCTGGGTACAGTGGCTCATGCGTGTAGTCTCAGCACTTTGGGAGGCCCAGGAAGGAGGATGGTTTGGGCCCAGGAATTCGACACCAGCCTGGGCAACATAGCGAGACCCTGCCTGTATAAATTTTCTTGTTTGTTTTTTGGGATTTTTTGAGACGGAGTCTCGCTCTGTCGCCCAGGCTGGAGTGCAGTGGTGCGATCTCGGCTCACTGCAAGCTCCGCCTCCCAGGTTCTCGCCATTCTCGTGCCTCAGCCTCCCAAGTAGCTGGGACTACAGGTGCCCGCCACCATGCCTGGCTAATTTTTTGTATTTTTAGTAGAGATCGGGTTTCACCATGTTAGCCAGGATGGTCTCAATCTCCTGACCTCATGATCTGCCTGCCTTGACCTCCCAAGGTCCTGGGATTACAGGTGTTAGCCACTGCGCCTAGCCTAAACAATTTTTTTAAAAGAAAAAAATGGCCAGAAGTCAGCCGGGTGAGGTGGCTTATGTCTGTAATCCCAGCACTTTGGGAGGCCGAGGCAGGTGGATCACCTGAAGTCAGGCATTCGAGACCAGCCTGGCCAACATGGTGAAACCCTGTCTCTACCCAAAATACAAAAATTAGCCGGGTGTGGTGGCACATGCCTGTAATCCCAGCTACTTGGGAGGCTGAGACAGGAGAATTGCTTCAACCTGGGAGACGGAGGTTGCAGTGAGCTGAGATCGTGCCAGTACACTTCAGCCTGGGCAACAGAGCGAAACTTCTTTTCAAAACAAAACAAAAGAAAACAAAAATTAGCCAGGTGTGCTGGTGGGAGCCTGTAATCTCAGCTACTTGGGAGGCTGAGGCAGGAGAATGGCGTGAACCCAGGAGGAGGAGGTTGCAGTGTGCCGAGATTACCCCACAGTACTCCAGCCTGGGCGACAGAGCAAGACTTCATCAAAAAGAAAAGAAAAGAGAAAGAAAAAAATTTTTGTTTTAAATTTGTAGAACCCTGAGCCGGTGTAAGATCACCAAGGTGGTGGATATAGACAGAGAGAAGACCTTGGTGCTCTCTCTCCAAAAACAGCACAGAAGGGGTGGCCAGGGAGGTGGGTAGAAAACGGGAGAGGGGAGTCCTGGAAGCCACAATATGGGAGAAGGAAGGGAAGAAGGGCTAGGTGTGTGTCGGGGTAGGGTGTTCAGGCCCCTGCTTTCGCTCCCCTCCTTGCAGCAGGCCCTGGAGCACCTAGACCACCGGCTGAGGGAGAAGGTGAAGCAGCAGAACGCCCTGCGCTACCAGGTGGTGTTGCGGAAGAGGCGGCTGGAGGAGCTCCAGCTGCAGCACAGCCTGCGCCTTCTGGAGATGGCGGAGGCGCAAGACAGCCACACGGAGGTGGCCAAGGTAGGGGCGGGTGAGGCCTGCCGGGCAGAGGGTCGTGTGGGAGGGACTGAGTGCGGAGGGCCCTCAGCCCAGCCCTGCTGCTCTCCAGACCATGCGGAACCTGGAGAACCGCCTGGAGAAGGCCCGGATGAAGGCGCAGGAGGCCGAGCACATTACCAGCGTGTACCTGCAGCTCAAGGCCTATCTAATGGTAGGGACTAGGAGGGCTCGGGTGAGATGGCAAGCAGGGAGGGCGGGCTTAGCCAGGGACAACAGTCACAGGCCTGCCCCATCTTCCCAACCCCTCCCCACCACGCTCCAGGACGAGAGTCTTAACTTGGAGAACCGGCTGGACTCCATGGAGGCTGAGGTGGTGAGGACCAAACATGAACTGGAAGCACTGCACTTGGTGAACCAAGAGGCCCTCAATGCTCGGGACATTGCCAAGGTGCCACCCCTCTTGCTCTCGGCCATCCTGCCCAGCTGCTGCGGTCTCCCAGCTTGAGAATCTGACCTCAGCTGTCCCTGAGCTTCCCCAACGCCCCCGCCCCCATCTATCTCCCAGCACCCTGCGGCGGGCAGCGATAGGTGCCAGCTGGTGCTCCCCTGCCTGCCCTCCAGAACCAGCTGCAGTACCTGGAGGAGACCTTGGTTCGAGAGCGCAAGAAGCGAGAACGCTACATAAGTGAGTGCAAGAAGCGTGGCGAGGAGAAGAAACTGGAGAACGAGCGCATGAAGCGCAAGGTGGGCGCACGCACCCAGGGGTGCGCGCCTGTGACTCCAGCCCTGCCCGGCACAAACCAGTCATGCCCTGGCTCTACCTCATCCTAGGCCTTCTCCCGCTTCCTAAGTTTCTCCTAACTCCGCCCCCTCTCTGACTTCACCCCCACTTAGTGCAAAGACTCCTCCCACATCTCTGACCCCGCCTCTCCTCCCCTCCCCTCCTACGCGACAGCACCATTTTGGCTCAGACATGGCCTCCAGCCTTCCCCTTGCTCAGTGACTCCTACCCATCCTTTCCCAACTGACTAGACTGCCTGTCCTAAATCTGACCCTGCTTCTAACCCAACCCTTGCTTAAGTCTCCGCCCCCTCACTCTTGGCCCCGCCCCTGCACCTGCCCTGAGGCTGCCACTCATCCAGCCCTCACCAAGGTTTTTTTTTTTTTTTGAGACGGAGTCTCGCTCGCTCTGTCTCCCAGGCTGGAGTGCGGTGGCGCGATGTCGGCTCACTGCAAGCTCCGTTTCCCGGGTTCACGCCGTTCTCCTGCCTCAGCCTTCCCAGCAGCTGGGACTACAGGCGCCCGCCACCACGCCAGGCTAATTTTTTTTGTATTTTTAGTAGAGACGGGGTTTCACCGTGTTAGCCAGGATGATCTCGATTTCCTGACCTTGTGATCCGCCCGCCTCGGCCTCTTAAAGTGCTGGGATTACAGGCGTGAGCCACCGCGCCCGGCCAAGGGTTTTTTGTATTTTTTTTTTTTTTTTTGGTAGTTTTTTCTGTGTGTGTGTGTGCGTATATATATATATTTTTAGACAGGGTCTCACTCTGTCGCTCAGACTAATTATAGCTTACTGCAGCCTTGACCTCCTGGGCTCAAGCGATCCTCTCACCTCGGCCTCCCAAGTAGCTGGGACCACAGGCGCCCTACCACGCCCTGCTAATTTTTGCATTTTTTGTAGAGATGGGGTTTCGCCATGTTGCCCCAGCTGGTCGCGAACCCCTGGGCTCAAACGATCCTCCGGCCTCAGCCTCCTAAAGTACTGGAATGAAAGGCGTGAATCACAGCCACCACCACCGCGCTCGACCTTGTCCCACTTTCTGCCCGGTTGCCTTTATCTGGCCCCAAGCTTTTGTGCTCTCCCTTCTCTCCAGTTTGAGCTCTGTTCCCTCCTGGGCCCCAGTCTGGATCCCTGTCCCCGGCCTCCACCCTAAGCGCTGTCCACGGGCTGACCCTGGCTCTGACCTCAACCCACGAGCAGACGCACCGCGAGCACCTACTGCTACAGTCTGAGGACACCATCCAGGACAGCCTGCATGCCGAGGAGGAGGAGCTGCGGCAGCGCGGGAGCATGTACCAGATGGAAGTGATCTTTGGCAAGGTCAAGGACGCCACTGGCACTGCCAAGATGCACGTGAGTTCTGCCCGCAGCCCTCCCCGCCCTGCCCCGTCCACCCCAGACGGGCCCCAGGGGTGCCCAGGCTGGTGAAACCGGCATACCCTGCCTCCCCTCTCTGCCAGGTCAGTTCTTCAGCTCACAAACCTACTCCTTTCTTGAAAAACATCCCTTCCCCCTCCAGCTACCGTTCAGTTTTCCTGCTGCCCTTCACAGCAAAACCCCCAGGAGCTGTCCACACTCGCTGTCATTTCTACACTCGCCTTCCGTTCTCTCTTGAACCGTGCTAATTCCTTTGCCGTGCCAGCTCTAGGAGAACTGAGAGTTTCCTCTCTTGTTCTGTCTCCAGTGTCTGTAACATGGTCTGTGACCCAGTAGACCGCTCAGATCCTGGCAAGTGGGGTCCCTGCACCGGGTCCCTCACTTTACAGCATCTTCTTTGCATTATTCTAAGACCAATGTGTCCCCTTTGGGTCCTGGTTCCCGCCAGTGAACACTGGACCCCAACCCTGTTTCTCCCCTCTGGGTGCCTGCCAACCTGCTGCTCCCCCCATGGGGCCGACCCCTGAGGAGTTCCGGGACTCCCACCTATTGGAGGACACCTATGGGGTCATCTGGGGCACTGAGGCGCAGCCCCTTTCCAGATGTGGGCCTTGTGAGCAGATGGCTCCGAAGAAGGGAGGTATTTCCTGTGGGATCAGGCGAGATTCGCGGCCAGAAATTGATGGCACGTTGATTTTTGGAAAGAAGCTATGCTCGCCTGTCCAGCTGTCCCCGAATTTGAGCTGACTCAAATTCCTTATATAGGCTAGAAAGGGCCCCGCAAAAATGATATATCCAGGGCTGCTCATCCTTGAAGCCACCCTGAGTCCAACGCACAGTGTCCCCATACATTGCTGTGCAAAAGACGCCAGCTCAGGCCACCTGTCCTGCGTGCGATGGGACGCAGGGTGGGGGAGAGGAGGTGGAGCGCCCCTGCGCCTCTCTAGGCCCTGGCTCTGACTGGGGCTGGGTGGCCCACAGTCGTTGGTGCGGCGGTTCGTGGCCCAGGGCGACACCTTCGCGCAGTTGGAGACGCTCAAGAGCGAGAACGAGCAGACGTTGGTGAGGCTGAAGCAGGAGAAGCAACAACTTCAGCGGGAGCTGGAAGACCTCAAGTACTCAGGGGAGGCCACGCTGGTGAGGTGAGGCGCCAGGGCCCTGGGGAGGGCGGCGGGGCGGGCTGAGCCCCCGGGGTGACCTCCCGGCTCCCTCCAGCCAGCAGAAACTGCAAGCCGAGGCGCAGGAGCGTCTCAAGAAGGAGGAGCAGCGGCACGCCGAGGCCCAGGACCAGCTGGAGCGCGCCTTGCGGGCGATGCAAGTGGCCAAGGACAGCCTGGAGCACCTGGCCAGCAAGCTGGTCCACATCACTGTGGTAGGCCCCGCCCGGGGGAAGCCCCACCAGGCCCTTACGGGACCAAAGAGGCGCAGCCACAAAGCGGGGGTTCCTGCCACACCCGCTTGCCCTGGAGAACATGGCCTGCCACATCCTCTGTCCCGAACGTCAGAGGCCCCGCCCACAGGGGAAGCCCCACCCCGGGGAAGCCCCACCCCATTCCCCGCCCCACCTCCCTGGGGAAGCTCTCACTCCCCAAGGAAGCCCAAGACTTCAGTCCCCTCTCAAGCTCCGCCTCCAAGGGAAAGAAGTCCCACCCTGTCCCAGAAAACCTCGGAGACCTATCTGCAATTCTGGAGCAACCCGAGACAGACGCCCTATCCTGCCCGCAGCAGAGGCCCATTTCTTCAGGAGGCCATCCCACAATGGTCTCCCTGGAATCCTTACTGTTCCCAAGAGGCCTCCCCGAAACCTTTTCATATAGAGCTAGAGTTCAGAGACTCCCCCATCGCAGACCCGGCCTTGATCTAAGTCCCCGCCCACAATGGCTAGGATGGCCCCCTGTAGGTGGGCCCTTAGCTCCTAGGCCCAACTCCCGAGAGAAAAGCCCCGCCCCTGGGTGGCGCCTTCCAATAGGCCCCACCCCTCTCGGCTGACCCGGCTCTACCTTGGCCACAGGAGGACGGCCGCTTCGTGGGGAAGGAGCTGGATCCCCAGGCAGATAACTATCTGCCAAGCCTGCTGGGCCTCGTGGAGGAAAAGCTGCTGAAATTGCAGGCGCAGCTCGGGAGCCACGACGTGCAGGAGATGCTGCGCCACATCGCTGACCGCGAGGTGCCCTGCAGCCCTGGGGCAGAGCTCCAGAGCTCTAGTAGTGGGGCTGGGTCGGAAAATCAGGGAACTGGGGGCCACTTCGAGAGACCAGAGTGCAGGCTGATCAGCCAGGAAGGGGTCTCGGGGACACAACGGGTGAGGTTTGAGGAGCTAGGGGTGAGCCCGAGCCACGAGGGAAGAAACCAGACGAGGTGCGGGCGGATCCCGGGAGGCTAGAGGACGCGGCTGGGGGATCGGGATGGGGAGAGGCCTATAGCAGGGCCCCAGAGACCAGGGGCGGACCTGAGTGATGAGGAGGCGAAGCTGGGTATCAAGGTGCCTGCTGAAGGAAGGATGGAAGTGGGCAATGGTCTCCAGTTGGAACCAGGGCATATCTCCGAATGGGGTAGGGAGGAGGGGGAATGTGATTTCTCGGTGGCCCCTGGTCCCTCCCACCTTCCTCTCTCACTTCCCATCCCCGCTTAGTTCCTCGCCAGCTTAGAGGGAAGGCTGCCCGAATACAACACCCGCATCACGCTGCCCCTTGCCACTCCCAAGGACAAGTTTTTTGGTCAGTATGGGTGGGGGGATGAAGGGGTGCGGTTAGGGCCCCAAGCTGGGGAACAGGAGGTTGTCCCATACCTTGCTCAAGGCCAAGGTGGGGGTGGAGTGGGGTGGTAAAGGGAAGGGGTACCAGGGATGGGGACCTGGATCCCTCATCGCTCCCTGCTCATCCCCCCACACCGCCCCCCCGCCGTAGATGAAGAGAGTGAGGAGGAGGACAACCAGGTAGTGACCCGCGCATCGCTAAAGATCCGTTCCCAGAAATTAATCGAAAGCTACAAGAAGCACCGTCGCTCTCCGAGGTCCTAGAGTCGCCCTGACACCCCCCTGGCGGCCCCCATCGGTGCCCCCGATCCCTCCGGGTCTAGCGCAGGCCCCACGGGGCCCCTTCAAGGGCTGAACGCGGCCCGGACAGGGAGCGGAGGCGGCCAGCGGCGCCCGGAGGGGAGGAAGGGGCCGGGCCAGACGTTCCCACAGTAAATCTCCCCAGCCAGGTCTGCCCCGGCCTCAGAGTTGCGCAATAAAGGTTACTGACCACGCCCCTGGCATTCATCTCTTTTTGACCCTGCACCACCCAAGAGATGGCTGTCCCTGAAAACCCAGGGCCACAGACTCTGCCTCCTCCAACCTGGGTCATGATGACTCCCATCAGCTGGTGACGCAGATGGAGCTTAAAAATGGGAGATGGCCGGATGTAGTGGTTTTACGCCTGTAATCCCAGTATTTAAGGAGGCTGAGTTGGGAGGATCACTTGAGTCCAGGAACTTCAGGCTGCAGTGAGCTATGATCATGCTACTGCACTCCAGCCTGGGCCACAGAACCAGACCCTGTCTCAATAAATAAGATAAGAGCCGGGTGCAGTGGCCCATACCTGTATTCCCAGCACTTTGGGAGGCTGAGCTGGGTGTATCCATTGAGCCCAAGGGTTCCAGAATAGCCTGGGCAACATGGTGAAAACCAGTTCTTACCAAAAAAAAAAAAAAAAAAAAAGCTGAGCAACTGAGCATGGTGGCACGTGCCTGTAGTCCCAGCTACTTGGGAGACTGAGGCAGGAGAATAGATTGAACACAGGAGGCAGAGATTGCAGTGAGCCAAGATCAAGCCACTGCACTCCAGCCTCAGCACCAGGAGTGAGACCCTGTCTCTAAAAAATAATAAGGCTGGGCACCATGGTTCATGCCTGTAATCCCAGCATTTTGGAAGGCTGAAGCGGGTGAATTTCTTGAGGCCAGGATTTTGAGACCAGCCTGGCAAGCATGGCAAAACCCCGTCTCTACAAAATATACAAAAATTAGCCAGGCATGGTGGCACACGTCGGTAATCCCAGCTACTTGGGAGGCTGAGGCAAGAGAATCGTTTGAACCTGGGAGACAGAGGTTGCAGTGAGCTGAGATCAAGCCACTGTACTCCAGCCTGGGTGACAGAACGAAACTCCATCCCAAAATAATAACAATAATAGTAAAAAGTGGGCGATGCCCTCACACTTGGTCAAGCTAGCCTCTTCCACTGGAGGACAGAGGACTCTGGTCTGGGGACACTCACCTGCCCCCACACAGGAACTCCCCCACATCTGGGGGTACAAAAAAGATCCCTTGGGGATAGATGTGTCCTTTCTCCTGGGTACAGATAGGCGCCCAGTGGAAGAGCCAGGACCTCTCCTGGGCTCGCGCGGGGTCCAGCTGGAGGCACCCAGAAGCTGGGTCGGGCCTGCCCCGCCCAGCCCCAGCAGCTCGGCCGCCCCGCCCCTCTGGCCCCAGCGCCCGGTCACTGCCCGCCACCCGCCGGCCCTTCCGTTTCACTCAGCGGAGCCACTGAGAGGGACGGGTGCCGGCCATGGAGCGCACAGCAGGCAAAGAGCTGGCCCTGGTAAGGGGACAAGGGATCCCCGGACCCCGCATTCCTGGTGACCCGCAGGTCCAGAAACTCCAAGTGCCCTCCCGTCGGACGCTATTTGCTCCCATCTGAACTTGCCCTGGAGTCCCCTCCTGGGGACTCAGGGCCCTTGACCCAGTGAAGCGACTACTTCCCTCTTAGGGATAGGGGCGCGAGTCTCTGAGAGCAGTCGGCAGAAAGGGCTAGAGACAGGTTCTATGAGGCGGGGCCCTGGGACATCCCCAAATGCTACCACATGTCCTCAGGACCTGGGAGGAGGGGACCCGCGGCTAGGAGGGTACTAGCCTGGGACCCCAGCCCGAGTCTCGCAGCTTCTGGCTGGGAAGGGGCGTGGGGATGGAGCAGCAAGACTCAGCCCGAGTCCAAGCCGCCAAGGAGGCTGAGGCCCCAGGACCTGCGCCCCTTTGGTGCCCTGAGTCCGCCTCTGCGTCTAGGCACCGCTGCAGGACTGGGGGGAAGAGACCGAGGACGGCGCGGTGTACAGTGTCTCCCTGCGGCGACAGCGCAGTCAGCGCTTGAGCCCGGCGGAGGGCACCGGGGGCAGCCAGGTGAGGAGGGGGTTTGGTGGGTGGCGCGGGGCCGGAAGCGACCAGGTGAGGGCGGAGCCGGAGAGCCGAGCACAGGCAGCCAGATGCAGTGGGCGGAAGGAAGGGAGGGGCTCAGAGGCGACCAGGTGAGGCGACCAGGTAGAAAGAGGCCTGGGGGCGGCCAGGTAAGTGGGGGAAGATCCAGGGAATCGGGTGGGGCCAGGTGATGGCCGCGCAGTTCCCGAGAGGAGCCTGGGGACAACTTGGTAAGGACAGAACTGGACAACAGGGTTAGGAAAGGCAGGTTTAGAGGGCCGGGGCTGGAAGGTGGAGAGGGGTTGGTTTAGAAGTGGCTGGGTGAGGGCGGGTGGGGCAGCCAGTGAAGCGCGACAGGAGGGCTGAGGGAAGCCCGGGGTGGACAAGAGTGTATGTGTGGGGGCGGAGGGAGGGAGTAGGGGACAGGGCATGTGAGAGGGAGGGTTTCCAGGGCAGGTTGCAGGAGATATTTGTGGATGGGGAGGAATAGTAACTTCAAGCGGGCAGGGTGTGGGGCACACACCTATAATCCCTGAGCTTTGAGAGACCAAGGCAGGAGGCCAGGAATTCGAGACCAGCCTGGACAACACAGCAAGATTCTGTCTATATAAAAATAAAAATCAAAAAATTAGCTGTGGGTGGTGATGCCCAGCAGTGGCCCCAGCTACTCAGGAGGCTGGGGCAGGAGGAACACTTGAGTCTAGGAGTTGGAGGCTGCAGGGAGCTATGATTGTGCCACTGCACCCCAGCCTGGGCAACAAAACAAGACCCTGTCTCTAAAAAAAACAAACCGAAACAATAACTCCAAGAAGCCGGGAGTCAGAGGAATCACACGCAAGAGTGGTGCTAGGGGCTGGGCGTGGTGGCTCACGCCTGTAATCCCAGCACTTTGGGAGGCCGAGGCGGGTGGATCATGAGGTCAGGAGTTCAAGACCAATCTGGCCAAGATGGTGAAACACCATCTCTACTAAAAATAAAAAAAAATTAGCTGGGCGTGGTGGCGGGTGCCTGTAATCCCAGCTACTTGGGAGGCTGAGGCAGAGAATTGCTTGAACCCAGGAGGCAGAAGTTTCAGTGAGCCAAGATCATGCCACTGCACTCCAGCCTAGGTGACAGCGCGAGATTCTGTCTAAAAAAAAAAAAAATAGTGGTGCTAGGGGCTGGGCACTGTGGTTCACGCCTGTAATCCCAGCCCTTTGGGAGACTTTGAGAGGCCAAGGTGGGCAGATTACTTGAGGTCAGGAGTTCGAGACCAGTCTGACCAACATGGTGAAACCCTGTCTATAAAAATTAGCTGGGCATGGTGGTGTGCACCTGTAGTTTCAGCTACTTGGAGGCTGAGGCAGGAGGATTGCCTGAACCCAGGAGGCGGAAGTTGAAGTGACCCAAGATGGTGCCACTGCACTCCTGCCTGGGTAACAGAGTGAAACTCTGTCTCAAAAAAAAAAAAAAAAAAAAAAGCCAGGCGCGGTGGCTCACACCTGTAATCCCAGCACTTTGGGAGGCTGAGGCAGGCGGATCACAAGGTCAGGAGATCGACACCATCCTGGCTAACACGGTGAAAACCCGTCTCTACTAAAAATACAAAAATTAGCTGGGTGTGGTGGCGGACGCCTGTAGTCTCAGCTGCTGGGGAGCCTGAGGCAGGAGAATGGTGTGAATCCGGGAGGCGGAGCTTGCAGTGAGCTGAGATCACGCCACTGCACTCCAGCCTGGGCGACACAGCGAGACTCCGTTTCAAAAAAAAAAAAAAGAAAAGAAAAAGAGTGGTGATAGTGATTAATGTGATTAGAGAAGGAGTGCTGCGAGGACAACTGCTGCTCTCTCATGGCCGCCTCTCCCCTCCTGCAGGCCCCCAGCCCCATTGCCAACACCTTCCTCCACTATCGAACCAGCAAGGTGAGGGTGCTGAGGGCGGCGCGCCTGGAGCGGCTGGTGGGAGAGTTGGTGTCTGGAGACCGTGAGCAGGACCCCAGCTTTGTGCCCGCCTTCCTGGCCACCTACCGGACCTTTGTACCCACTGCCCACCTGCTGGGCTTTCTGCTGCCACCAATGCCGCCGCCCCCACCTCCTGGGTCAGTAGTGAACCAGAACCTCCATGTTCCCCACCCTAGACCCCCAGTTGGGCACCCCCCTCCACCTCCTCAGGTGTGGAACCAGGAAACACCTCCCAAACCCAGGGCCCTCTTCCTAAGCCCCCTCTAGCTTCCCCCTTCTTCACCTGCTGGGGGACTTCTTCCCAGGGTAGAGATCAAGAAGACAGCGGTACAAGATCTGAGCTTCAACAAGAACCTGAGGTGGGTCCTTCATCTGGATAGGGGAGTGCTGGGAGGGAAATCCCAGAGGTCAAAGGTTAGCAGTTGGCCTGGGGTTTTGAAAATTGCAGATTGGGTAATAAAAGACTGGGAGTCAAGCTGGGCTTGGTGGTTCACTCCTGTAATCCCAGAACTTTGGAAGGCAGAGGCAGGTGGATCACTGGAGGTCAGGAGTTAGAGACCAGCCTGGCGAACATGGCAAAACCCTGTCTCTACTAAAAATACAAAA
>NW_012100510.1:44350-44865 GCF_000951045.1 Mandrillus leucophaeus | reverse complement strand
AATAAATAAATAAAAACCTTTGTCTGAAGTATTAGCACATGTCTAATACTTTTCCCTCCTTGGTGCCATTGGGTCAGGATGCCTGTGTTTCTAGCTGCATACCATTGCCTTGATACTTGTCTTTAATTATTATTATTTTTTTTGAGTCAGGGTCTTGCTCTGTTGCCCAGGCTGGAGTGCATGTCTCCATCATGGTTCACTGCAGGCTCAACATCCTGGGCTCCAGCGATCCTCCCGTCTGGGTCTCCCAAAGTGCTGGCATTACAGGCGCTAGCCACTATACCCAGTCTGTAAAATGTTTCTTATTTTTGAAATTCTTTTTTCAATTTTTTTTTTTTTTTTGAGACACAGTCTCGCAGTTGCCCAGGCTGGAGTGCAGTGGCTGTCTCTTATACACATCTAGATGTGTATAAGAGACAGCTATCGAACCAGCAAGGTGAGGGTGCTGAGGGCGGCGCGCCTGGAGCGGCTGGTGGGAGAGTTGGTGTCTGGAGACCGTGAGCAGGACCCCAGCT
>NW_012100510.1:43078-44300 GCF_000951045.1 Mandrillus leucophaeus | reverse complement strand
TTTTTTGAGACACAGTCTCGCAGTTACCCAGGCTGGAGTGCAGTGGCACGATCTCCGCTCACTGCAACCTCCACCTCCTGGGCTCAAGTCATTCTCCTGTCTCAGCCTCCTGTGTAGCTGGGACCGTAGGCGCATATCACCATGCCCAGCTAATTATTTTGTAGAGGTGAGATTGTGCCATGTTGCCCAGGCTGGTCTCAAACTCCTAAACTCAAGTGATCCGCCTGCCTTGGCCTCCCAAAATGCTGGGATTACAGCCATGAGCCATTGTGCATGCGCAGCCTCCTTACTTGCTTATTGGCTTTCGCTCATCTCATAGACTGTGAGTGCGTGAGAGGAGGACCTGTTGTTCTTGCTCCCAGCTCTGTCCCCAGGGGCAGGAACAACACAGATTAGTTTGCTGAATAATTGCATCCTGCTTAGGAAGTATCATCTTTCACCCATCTGTGTTTGATCTGATCCGCATCACAAAAGCATCTTTATCCCTAATCCCCATGGCTTAATCTCCAGATTATAGTGGCCACATTCCTGTTCAATTTACAAAGCAGCAGCTACTTCTCCATCCCTGGTGACAAAGTCTCAGTTATTTATGTATATAAAGGCATATATATACACACACACACACACACACACGTGTGTGTATATATGTGTGTGTGTGTATATATGTGTGTATATATATGATTTCTCCAGCTGATTCCAAGTCATTAGAGCTCCATAGTCCAATGTGGTGGCCACTAGCCCCTGTCGCTATTTAAATTAATTAAAATTAAATAAAATTCAGGTCTTTTCTTTTCAGAGATGGGGTCTTGCCATGTTGCCCAGGCTGGTCTCGAACTCCTGGGCTTAAGCAATCCTCTGGCCTCAACCTCTCAGGGTGCTGGGATTGTAAGTGTGAGCCACTGTGCCTGACCCTACCTTTTTTTTTTTTTTGAGACAGAGTTTCGCTCTTGTTGCCCAAGCTGGAGTGCAGTGGCATCATCTTGGCTCACTGCAACCTCCGCCTCCCGGGTTCAAGTGATACTCCTGCCTCAGCCTCCTGAGTAGCTGGGATTACAGGCGTGTGCCACCAAGCCCGGCTAATTTTTGCATTTTTAGTAGAGACGGGGTTTCACTGTGTTAGCCAGGATGGCCTCAATCTCCTGACCTCGTGATCCGCCCACCTCGGCCTCCCAAATTGCTGGGATTACAGGCATGAGCCACCATGCCATCCTTTTTTTTTTTT
>NW_012100510.1:41026-41798 GCF_000951045.1 Mandrillus leucophaeus | reverse complement strand
TTTTTTTTAAATCAGAAATATTTGATATAAAAAAATACCGAGTCCAAGCCGAAAGCAGAGGCTCCTGCTGGCAATCCCAGCACTTTAGGAGGCCAAGGCAGATGGATGGCTTGAGCCCAGGAGATTGAGACCAGTCTGGGCAACATGTTGAAATTTCGTGTCTACAAATAATTAGCAGAGCGTGGTGGTGACTGCCTATAGTCCCAGCTGCTTGGGAGGCTGAGGCAAGAGGATCATTTTAGCCTGGGAGGGTCAAGGCTGCAGTGAGCCGTGATTGTGCCACTGTACTCCAGCCTAGGTGACAGAGCGAGACCCTGCTTCAAAAAAAGAAAAAATACCCAGTCCATATTCAAATATTCAAATCCCCCGCTTGCCCCTGAACCTGTTTTTTTGGACACTGGGTCTTCCTATTTTGCCTGGGCTGGGCTTGAACTCCTGACCCTCCCACCTCAGCCTCCTGAGTAGCTGGGACCACAGGTGCCTACCACCGCGCCCAGCCCTACATTTTTTTGACAGTTGTTTCTGGCCGGGTGTTGTGGCACGTGCCTATAGTCCCAGCTACTTAGGATGCTGAGGTGGGAGGATCTCTTGACCGCGGAAAATCAAGGCTGCCCTGAGCTGTGAGCATGTCCCTACGCTCCAGTCTAGGTGACAGAGCTGTGGGAAGGAGGAGTAGTTGTCTCTTCAAATTGAAATCCAAAGAAGATCTACTCAAGGCATTTGGTTGTTTGCTTCTCTCTCTCTTTTTCCTTTTTTTTTTTTTTTTTTTTTT
>NW_012100510.1:33662-35636 GCF_000951045.1 Mandrillus leucophaeus | reverse complement strand
GATGGTCTCGATCTCCTGACCTCGTGATCCGCCCGTCTCGGCCTCCCAAAGTGCTGGGATTACAGGCTTGAGCCACCGCGCCCGGCCTGTGTTTTTGTTTTTTTTGTTGTTGTTGTTGTTTTGTTTTTTGAGATGAAGTCTCGCTCTGTCACCCAGACTGGAGTGCAGTGGCATGTTCTCGGCTCACTGCAAGCTCTGCCTTCCGGGCCATTCTCCTGCCTCAGCCTCCCGGGTAGCTGGGACTACAGGCGCCCGCTACCACGCCTGGCTAATTTTTTCTATTTTTTAGTAGAGACGGGGTTTCACTGTGTTAGCTAGGATGGTCTCGATCTCCTGACCTTGTGATCCTCCCATCTCGGCCTCCCAAAGTGCTGGGATTACAGGCGTGAGCCACTGTGCCAGGCCCCTTCTTCCTTTCTTAAAGACAAATCAAGTGCAGTAGTGAGAAGTGGGGAAAAAGTAGAACAAGGAGTTCAATCTGCACCTGTGAACACTCCACTGAGATAAGTCACTACCTTGGTACCAGCCACAAACAGGTTATTCAAAGACACAAATGTCTGGAGAGACATTTGGAGGCTGGAGGGCACAATTCAAGATCCCAACTTCCAAAGTTTCCCTTAGGGGGCGCCACCATCAAAATCCACTATATAAAATTATTCATATTTGTTGAGCGCTTTATAGTAATCTGGTATGCATGATCTTAAACAAAAACAAAAACGAAATCCACAGCCAGGTGCACTGGCTCACGCCCGCAATCTCAAAACTTTGGGAAGCCAAGAGGGAGGATCGCTTGAGCTCAGGTGTTTGAGACCAGCCTGGCAACATAATGAGACCCTGTCTGTACAAAAAATAAAAAATTAGCTGGGTGTGTGCCCGTAGTTCCAGCAACTCAGGAGGCTGAGGCAGGAGGATCGCTGGAGCCCAAAAGGTTAAGGCTACGGTGAACTGTGATTACACCACTGTACTCCAGCTTGTGTGACCCTGTTTCAAAGTGAGAGCCTGTTTCAAAAAGAAGACACAGCTCACTCCTGCAATCCCAGAACTTTGGGAAGCCGAGGCAGGCAGATCACTTGAGGTCAGGAGTTCAAGACCAACCTGGCCAACATGGTGAAACCCTGTCTCTACAAAAATACAAAAGTTAGCTGGGCGTGGTGGCTCTTGCCTGTAATCCCAGCTACTTGGGAGACTGAGGCAGGAGAATTGGTTGAACCCCGGAGGCAGAGGCTGCAGTGAGCCAAGATCGCACCATTGCACTCCAGCCTGGGAGACAGAGTCAGACTCCATTCAAAAAAAAAAAAAAAAATCACACAGAGAGGTTAAAACACATGCTTTACACAGCAAACTAGTGGACAAGTTTGCATTTGAGTTTGAGACTTTCTGACAATAGCCTTCCCTGAACCAGGAAGTCATATCACCTCTTTCCAAAAAAAGAGGTCAGAATAATCTTATCCTAATACATATTCAAAATCACAAAGCTTGATTTTCTTATTTGGCCTTTGAGTACCTGGCTTCAAATCCCTGACCTGCCATTCACCGAAGGTGTGACAAATTGTTCTTTGCCTCCCTTTCCTTAACTGTAAAAGCTGGATAAATAACAGTACCTCCCTCACTGGACTGGTGTGGTGAGTTACTGAATAAATCCACACTAGCTGCTTAGTGAACATTACTGTTGCTGTTACATCTAAAAACATTCAGGGCTGGGCGTGGTGGCTCACACCTGTAATCCCAGCACTTTGGGAGGCCCAGGTGGACAGATCACTTGAAGTCAGGAATTTGAGACCAGCCTGGCCAACATGGTGAAAGCTCGTCTCTATTAAAAATACTAAAATTAGCCGGGCATGGTGGCACATGCCTGTAATCCCAGCTACTCAGAAGGCTGAGGCAGGAGAATCACTTGAACCCAGGAGGCTGAGGTTGCAGTGAGCTGAGATTGTGCCATTGCACTCCAGCCTGGGCAACAGAGTAAGACTGTCA
>NW_012100510.1:31103-32208 GCF_000951045.1 Mandrillus leucophaeus | reverse complement strand
TGGCTCTACCAAACTTACAAAAAAAAAAAAATTCGCCTGGTGTGGTGGTGTGCCCCTGTCATCCCAGCTACTTGGGAGGCTAAGGCAGGATAATCGCTTGAACCTGGGAGGCGGAGGTTGCAGTGAGCCGAGATCGGGCCATTGCATTCCAGCCTGGAGGATAAAGCGAGACTCTGTCTAAAAAATAAAAAATAAAAATAAATAAAAATAAAATAAAAATTAGCCGTACACGATGGCAAGCTCCTGTAGTCCCAGCTACTGAGGCAGGAGGCTGAGGCATGTGGATCGCTTAAGCCCAGGAGTTCGAGGCTGCCAGTGAGTTATGATCGAGCCACTGCACTCCAGCCTGGGCCATAGACCCTATCTCTAAAAAAACTGCACGTTATGCACATGTACCCTACAACTTAAAGTATAATAATAATAAATAAAAAAAAAAAAAAAAAAAAAAAAGAAGACAAAGAAGTTTCAGGATGAAAGGCGGATAATGCCTGGGTCTGACCTGCGTCCCCACCGCCTGGCAGCGCTGCCGAGAACTGCGGAACTTCTCCTCCTTGCGCGCCATCCTGTCCGCCCTGCAATCTAACCCCATCTACCGGCTCAAGCGCAGCTGGGGGGCCGTAAGCCGGTGAGCTGGGGCGGGACCTCTTCCTCACCCCATCCCAGGTCTGACCCCTCCAAGCCACTGACCCCTGACCACCCTTTTCCTGTCCTCCCAGGGAACCGCTATCTACTTTCAGGAAACTTTCGCAGATTTTCTCCGATGAGAACAACCACCTCAGCAGTCGAGAGATTCTTTTCCAGGTAGAGATGGATGCAGACCCCGGGGATTTTAGGCCCAGGAAGTTGGGGGAGGGACTTGGGGCCAGGCAGGGAGAATCGCCCTGCTGTGGTCAGGACACTCTGTCCTTCCCTACCGCTCAGCAATGACCTTACCCTTGTCCCTGGCGGGTTGCACGTTTTTCTTTCCTTTACTTCCTGCATTGTAGTTCACAGTCAGTGACTGCCCTATTTATTCACTCAGCAAAACACAAGAAAGCACAAAGAAAAGGTTACTTAAGGCCAGAGTCATAGCACAGGGTGGGAACAAAAAAAAAAAAAAAAAAAA
>NW_012100510.1:27230-28968 GCF_000951045.1 Mandrillus leucophaeus | reverse complement strand
CAACCCTGGGGGCCACCACCCCTACAAGCTTCACCTCTTTTGGGGGAGCCCTCTCCCTGCTGTTTGTCACCTCTCTACCCCCACCCAAGGTGGTCTGGCTTCTAGAATGGGCCTTCACCACTGGCTTCTTCTTTTTTTTTTTTTGAGATGTTTTGGTCTTGTTGCCCAAGTTGGAGTGCAATGGTGCGATCTCAGCTCACTGCAGCCTCTGCCTCCCGGGTTCAAACATTCTCCTGCCTCAGCCTCCCAAGTAGCTGGAATTACAGAAACAAGCTACCATGCCCAGCTAGTTTTTAGTAGAAACAGGGTTTCACTCTGTTAGCCAGGCTGGTCTCAATCTCCTTACCTCATGTGATCCGCCAGCCTTAGCCTTCAAAAGTGCTGGGATTACAGGCATGAGCCACCATGTCCGGCCTTTGAAAAATAGTTTTTTTTTTGAGAGGGAGTCTTGCTCTGTCGCCCAGGCTGGAGTGCAGTGGTGTGATCTCGGCTCACTGCAGCCTCTGCTTCCCAGGATCAAGCTATCCTTCTGCCTCAGCCTCCCAAGTAGCTGGGACTACAGGCGTGAGCCACCAAACCTGGCTAATTTTTGTATTTTTAGTAGAGACGGGGTTTCACCATATTGGCCAGGGTGGTCTCGAACTCCTGACCTTACATGATTTGCTTGCCTTGGCCTCCCACAGTGCTGGGATTATAGGCCTGAGCCATCACGCCTGGCCTACCACTGGCTTTTGATTACTCAAAGCACGAAGGGTACATACAATGGGTCTGCAGGCATCCTCCCTGAGGAATTGTCCCAGGAGACCCCAGGCCTGCTCAGTTTTTCTCTCCCCCCAGGAGGAGGCCACTGAGGGATCCCAAAAAGTGGACAACACCCCAGGCAGCCTGCCCTCGGTGAGTGATTACAGTTTGGGATGGGGACAAGGGGGATCTTCAGGGAGGGGCGTGGAGGTTGATGGGATCAGTTATGGCCCTGAGTGACTGGAGCTTTGGGGGCCGCAGAAACCACCCCCAGGCCCTGTCCCCTACCTTGGCACCTTCCTCACGGACCTGGTTATGCTGGACACAGCCCTGCCGGATATGTTGGAGGTCTGATCCCTGACCCTTGACCCCGACCCCAGCTCCACGTGCCCCGATATCCACCCTTGATCCTACCTGTACTCCTGACACCGCCCCACAGTGGGGCTCCTGACATCCCAGCCCCTGACCTTGACCCTTGACCCTGGGTGCTGCAATTCAGACATACTTTGCCCCCAGGGGGATCTCATTAACTTTGAGAAGAGGCGGAAGGTGAGTGGAGGCTACAGTGGGTGTGGGGGTGGTGCCTGAAGGTGGGGTGGGGGTGGGCCAGGGGTAGAGTCTCAGAGGCTCATCCCCCAGGAGTGGGAGATCCTGGCCCGCATCCAGCAGCTGCAGAGGCGCTGTCAGAGCTACACCCTGAGCCCCCACCCGCCCATCCTGGCTGCCCTGCATGCCCAGCGCCAGCTCAGTGAGGAGCAGAGGTGACCACCCTGTAGCCTGTCCTGGCCCCACCGCAGCCGATCCTGGTCATGAACTGGATTCCACCCATTCCGTACACACCTCCAGCTCCTCCCAAGACCCCCTCTTGAGCCCTGACCCCCCTACAACCTGTGACCTTGCAGTATCTCCAGACGAATCAAATAGACTGGGCCTGGTGGTTCACACGTGTAATCCTAGCACTTGGGAGGCCAAGGTGGGTGGATCGCTTGAGCCCAGG
>NW_012100510.1:25292-26805 GCF_000951045.1 Mandrillus leucophaeus | reverse complement strand
TGACCCTGACTTTATTTTTTTATTTTATTTATTTATTTTTGAAACAGACTCTCACTCTGTTGCCCAGGCTGGAGTGCAGTGGCACGATCTCGGCTCACTGCAGCCTCCGCCTCCCAGGTTCAAGCAATTCTCCTGCCTCATCCTCCCGAGTAGCCGCAATTATAGGCGCAAGCGACCACACCCGGCTAATTTTTTGCATTTTGAGTACGGATGGGATTTCACTATATTGGCCAGGCTGGTTTCGAACTCCTGACCCAAAGCAATCCTCTCGCCTCGGCCTCCCAAAGTGCTAGGATTACAGGCGTGAGCCACCACGCCCGGTCCTGACCCTGACTTTAATCCTGACCCAATTTGATTCCTTAGTGCCACCCTGTGAATCTCTTTGTGACCTCTTGACCAGCCATCCTGTCCCATCTCTGATAAGACCTTGATGCTTAATGACCCTCATTTACCACCCTGACCCTGACATGTGGGATGCCACCTCTGGCTGCTCCCTCTTACACCCCAAACCCACCTCCCAACTGATTCTAACTCTTATCTCTCCATCCCCTGTATTTCCTGCCCCCACCACCTCATCCACATGTTGACCCCCTCAGCTACCGGCTCTCCTGGGTCATTGAGCCACCAGCTGCCTCTTGCCCCAGCTCCCCACGAATCCAACGGCGGATCAGCCTCACCAAGCGTCTCAGTGCGTGAGTTTCAGTGTGTGTGTGTGGGGAGTGATGTGGGCAGATATCAGCAGGGGCTGCTCCTGCCTTAGCTTCATCCCCTGTCCCCCTCCTTAGGAAGCTTTCCCGAGAGAAAAGCTCATTCCCTAGTTGGAGTCCTGGGAACCCCTCATCCCCTACCTCCAGGTGAGCATTCTGCTTGGTGACGGGACCAGGGACCGTGGGATCAGGAGTCAGCACAGCCACCCCACCTTGGCCTCTGCATCTCCCCCAGTGTGTCCCCAGGGTCTCCCCCCTCAAGTCCCAGAAGCAGAGATGCTCCTGCTGGCAGTCCCCCGGCCTCTCCAGGGCCCCAGGGCCCCAGCACCAAGGTACCAAGACAGCTTGTGTGTGCATACGGGCCTGTGGGCACCCAGGCTCTGTGTGTGTGTGTGCGTGTGTGTGCATGCACATGTGTACACACAGGATTGTGGGGCCAGGAGTGTACACAGGAGACACTCTGAGCACCTGGGTTATCCATCCAGGGCATTGCGTGCATCTGCATGGCCCTATCTGGGTGATCACTCATCAATCTGACTCGTACTCAGATCTGGACCTGTGTAACTGCTTACCCATGGGGCATCTAAGGTGCAATCACATCACACCCCCTTCTTATTTGAAACAGGGCCTTCTAGCTCTATCTATCACCCAAGCTGAAGTGCAGTGGTGCAATCTCAGCTCACCGCAACTTCCACCCCTCCCCCAGGCTCAAGCGATCCTTCCACCTCAGTCTCCCAAGTAGCTAGGACCACAGGTGTGCACCACCATGCCCTGCTATTTTTTGTCTTTAGTAGAGATGAGGTCTC
>NW_012100510.1:22735-23767 GCF_000951045.1 Mandrillus leucophaeus | reverse complement strand
CACTGCACCCAGCCAATGTTTTCTTGAGATTTTCAATGTGGGGTTATTGAATACACCAGTGGTGGCTGAGAAGTTCATGCTTTCCTAGCCCTCGGCATCTGCAGATGAGCCAAGTTGTAGCCTCCATCCCTTACTGCCTGCAGCTGCCCCTGAGCCCAGACCTGCCCAGACCCGGCCCTTTGCCTCTGGGCAGCCCTCGAATCCCCCTCCCGGCGCAGCAGAGCTCGGAGGCCCGCGTCATCCGCATCAGCATCGACAATGACCACGGGAACCTGTATCGAAGCATCTTGGTGAGGGGCTGGGCTGGGGGTCTGCTAGGGGCTGCCCTGCCCTTGGGGCCGGGGCCCTCGCCTCACCTCCCGCCCCTCTCTTCCAGCTGACCAGTCAGGACAAAGCCCCCAGCGTGGTCCAGCGAGCCTTGCAGAAGCACAATGTACCCCAGCCCTGGGCCCGTGATTATCAGCTCTTTCAAGTCCTTCCTGGGGACAGGGGTGAGCAGGGATGGCTTGGAGCTCAGGATGGGGGGCAGCAGGGAGGGGAGCAGACTGACCAGGCTCAAGGATGGAGCCCAAGGTTACCTGGGTTCACAGGGCTGTGAGGTGGTTCAGGCAGAGAGTAGGGGTAAGATAATCAGAGTGGGGGTAAGAGGACATAAAACATCTGTACCCCAATGATGTAAGGTCATGAGGTTGTCTAGGCTCAGTGTGAGAGAGAGGCACCAAAGGTCATCTTCCTAGAATTTAAAAGACAGTAAGATTGTCCAGGGTCCGGCCAGGCGCGGTGGCTCATGTCTGTAATCCCAGCACTTTGGAAGGTCAAGCTGGGCGGATCACTTGAGGTCTGGAGTTTGAGACCAGCGTGACGAACGTGGTGAAACCCTGTCTCCAAGAAACATACAAAAATTAGTCGGGTGTAGTGGCACACTCCTGTAATCCTAGCTACTCGGGAGGTTGAGGCAGGAGAATAATTGCTTGAACCTGCAAGGCGGAGGTTGCAGTGAGCCGAGATCATAGCACTGCACTTCAGCCTGGG
>NW_012100510.1:18777-20725 GCF_000951045.1 Mandrillus leucophaeus | reverse complement strand
TTTTGAGTTGGAGTTTTGCGTTGTTGCCCAGGCTGGAATGCAATGGCAGGATCTCGGCTCACCGCAACCTCCACCTCCCTGGTTCAAGTGATTCTCCTGCCTCAGCCTTCTGAGTAGCTGGGATGACAGGCATGCGCCACCACACCCAGATCATTTTTTTGGTGTTTTTAGTAGAGACGGGGTTTCACCATGTTGGCCAGACTGGTCTCGAATTCCTGACTTCCAGTGATCCACCCACCTCGGCCTCCCAAAGTGCTGGGATTACAGGCGTGAGGCGCCGCGCCCCGCCAGTTTGCCCACATTTTTACTGCAGGTTGCCTTGTCTGTGATGAGGGGGAGAATGTTAGGAGGTTGCCCAGGCTTTTGATAAGGGAAGGCTTGAGGTGGTGCAGGTTTTCAAGTGAGAAGTTGTCCAGATTCCCAGTGAGAGCAGAATGAGCTTGCTTGGCAGTAGCTGCAGAGGGACCCACGGCTGTTCAGGTTCGAGGTTGAGTGGTAGTAGGTTCCCGGGTACTCTGTGAGGGTGACACAAGGTTGTGAGGGTCTATTACCACCGTCTCCACTCCTGACCAGAGCTCCTGATTCCTGACAATGCCAACGTCTTCTATGCCATGAGTCCAGCCGCCCCCGGAGACTTCATGCTACGGCGGAAAGAGGGGACCCGGCACACTCTGTCTGTCTCCCCGACCTGAGGCAGCTGTGTCCTCCCCGCAAGACACAAGTCCCACAGGCAAGCTTGTGACTCCTCTCCTGGAAAGCCGCCATCCCCCAATAGAAGCTACTATACTCTGTATCCCGGGACCACCCCCCAACTGTAGCCCATTGGACCCCATCTCTTTTCATGACCCTGTTGGTACTAGATCCATATTCCAAAGACATCAGCCCATGGGTGGCTGGTGGACAGCTCAATCTCATAAATATAGAAAGGGGTGGGGCATGGGTACGTCAGATCCCTCCCCAGAGAAATGTTACAAATGTTGGAGATGCATCAGAAGCGACAGATGCAGATGAAAATAGTGACCAGAGTTATGAAACAGGTGTCAGTCTTGTTTATTTTGCGCCTGTGTGCCACGTTCACCCTTTATCAAGATAAAGGAAAACAACCACACACACACACACACACACACACACACACAAACACAGAGAGAGAAAAACCTAAGAGCCAAGACCAGCCTGGGCAACATAACAAGATCCTGTCTCTACAAAAAATACAAAAATTTGGCTGGGTGCGGTGACTCACGCCTGTAATCCCAGCGCTTTGGGAGGCCAAGGCAGGCGGATCACCTGAGGTCAGGAGTTCGAGACCAGCCTGGCCAACATGGCAAAACCCTGTCTTCTACTAAAAGTACAAAAAAATTAGCCAGGGATGGTGTCATGTGCCTGTAACCCCAGCTACTGTGGAGGCTGAGGCAAGAGAATTGCTTGAACCCGGAAGGTGGAGACTGCAGTGAGCAGAGATAGCGCCACTGCACTCCAGCCTGGGTGACAGAGCAAGACCCTATCTCAAAAATAAACAAACAAGCAAGCAAAAAATGTGCTGAGCGTGGTGGTACGAGACTGTAATCCCACCTACTTGGGAGGCTGAGGTGGGGGAATCACCAGAGCCCCGGGAGGTTGAAGCTGCAGTGAGCAGCGACTGGGCTGCTGCACTCCAGCCTGGAGGAGAGAGGGAGACCCTGTCTCAAAAACAAAAACTAAGAGCCCTAAGAAAGGTGTTGGGTGGGGTATGACACTGAACCCAGATGCCAGAGAGGACCCTGTCTGGCTGGACACAGTGGCTCAGGAGGGTAATCCCAGTACTTTGGGAGGTGGAGGTAAGAGGATCACTTAAGTTCAGGAGTTCGAGACCAGCCTGGGCAATACAGTGAGATCACATCTCAATAAATAAATAAATAAAGGATCTTATCACACAAAGAGGGTTTAGAACTTCCTTCCCCAACATTTTTTG
>NW_012100510.1:17237-18567 GCF_000951045.1 Mandrillus leucophaeus | reverse complement strand
TGCCTCAGCCTCCTGAGTAGCTGGGACTACAGGCGCCCGCCACCTCGCCCGGCTAGTTTTTTGTATTTTTAGTACAGACGGGGTTTCACCGTGTTAGCCAGGATGGTCTCGATCTCCTGACCTCGTGGCTGAGCCAGGAGAATGGCGTAAACCCGGGAGGCAGAGCTTGCAGTGAGCTGAGATCCAGCCACTGCACTCCAGCCCGGGCGACAGAGCAAGACTCCGTCTCAAAAAAAAAAAAAAAGAAAAAAAGGTGGCCGGGCACAGTGGCTCATGCCTGTAATCCCAACACTCCAACACTTTGGGAGGCCAAGGCAGGCGCATCACTTGAGGTCAGGAGTTCGAGATCAGCCTGGCCAACATATAGTGAAACCCCGTTTCTACTAAACAAATATAAAAATTAGCTGGGCATGGTGGCACACATCTGTAGTCCCAGCTACTCAGGAAGCTGAGGCAGGAGAATCGCTTGAACCCGGGAAACAGGTTGCAGTGAGCCAAGATGGTGCCATTGCACTCCAGCCTGGGCCACAGAGAAAGACTCCGTCTCTCAAAAACAAAACAAAACAAAAAACAAACAAACAAAATGTTTTGTAGAGATGGGGTCTCACTCTGTCACCCAGGCTGGAGTGCAGTGGCATGAACATGGTTCACTGCAGCCTCCACCTTCTGGGCTCAAGTGATCCTCCCACCGCAGCCTCGCGAGTAGCTAGGACCACAGAGGTGCACCACCTCATCTGGCTTACTTAAAAAACAAACAAACAAACATGTTTTATAGCGACGAGATCTCACCACGTCAGCCAGGCTATCTTCCACATTTTATACATGAATAACTGAGACAAGGGAGGGTTAAGTAGTGTATTCAAGGTTCCATGGTAAGTGGTTGGTGTTCAAATATTGATTGAACTCCAGTAAACATGCATTTAACTCTGGGGCCGGTTTGTCATTCATAATAATTTATTGTGACCAAAGTTATGAAACAGGTGTCCATCTTGTTTATTCTACCTTCCTCTCACATACATGCACAATCTAAATATCAATTTCCTGAGGAAGAGATTTGCATTGACTTCCGTTTTTAAAAGCGCAGGGGTGGCCGGGCGCGGTGGCTCACGCCTGTAATCCCAGCACTTTGGGAAGCTGAGACGGGTGGATCACCAGGTGAGGAGATCGAGACCATCCAGGCCGACACGGTGAAAACCCCTCTCTACTAAAAATACAAAAAAAATTAGCCAGGCGTGGCCGGGCGCGGTGGCTCACGCCTGTAATCCCAGCACTTTGGGAAGCCGAGGCGGGCGGATCACGAGGTCAGGAGATCGAGACCATCCTGGCTAAC
>NW_012100510.1:14437-14997 GCF_000951045.1 Mandrillus leucophaeus | reverse complement strand
AGGATGGTCTCGATCTCCTGACCTCGTGATCCGCCCGTCTCGGCCTCCCAAAGTGCTGGGATTACAGGCTTGAGCCACCGCGCCCGGCCAGTCCCAACAACTCTGGAGGCTGAGGAAGGAGAATCGCTTGAATCGGGGAGGCAAAGGCTGCAGTGAGCCGAGATCGCACCATTGCACTCTAACCTGGGCGACAGAGCCAGATGCCATCTTAAAAAAAAAAAAAGCCTGCTTTCATGGAGTAGTAAGTAGCAGCAAATCAATAACAAAACATCAAATACATGTCAGGTGACAATAAGCACATTGGCTGCAAACAAAAACAAAAAAAACCCACCTTCTTAATAGCAACGGGGTGGGAGTATTGCTATTTTATTTCATTTTTTTAAATTTTAATTTTTATTTATTTATTTTTTTGAGACAGGGTTTGGATCTTGTTGCCCAGGCTGGAGTCTCAGCTCACTGCAACCTCTGCCTTCCAGTTTCAAGTGATTCTCCTGCCTCAACCTCCTGAGTAGCTGGGATTCCAGGCGCATGACACCACGCCAGCCTAATTTTTTTTTTTT
>NW_012100510.1:13694-14200 GCF_000951045.1 Mandrillus leucophaeus | reverse complement strand
CTGAGGCAGGAGAATGGCGTGAACCTGGAAGACAGAGCTTGCAGTGAGTGGAGATCGCGCCACTGCACTCCAGCCTGGGTGACAGAGTAAGACTCCATCTCCAAAATAAATAAATAAATATATATATATATAAAATAACCGGGCGTGTTGGCAAGCGCCTGTAATCCCACCTACCTGGGAGGTGGAGGCAGGTGAATCACTTGAACCCGCGAGGCGGGAGTTGCAGTGAACCGAGATCCTGCCATTGCACTCCAGCCTGGGCAACAAGAGCGAGACTCCACACACACACAAAAATCCCTGCCTAGCTGGGCTCAGTGGCTCATGCCAGTAATCCCAGCACTTTGGGAAGTTGAGGCAGGGGGAAATCACTTGAGGTCAGGAGTTCGGGACAAGCCTGGCCAACACAGCAAAACCCCGTTTCAACTAAAAATACAAAAAATTAGCTGGATGTGGTGGGACACACCTGTAGTCCCAACTACTCTGTTTTTTTTGTTTTGTTTTGTTTT
>NW_012100510.1:7313-8489 GCF_000951045.1 Mandrillus leucophaeus | reverse complement strand
TTTTTTTTTTTTTGAGATGGAGTCCTGCTCTGTTGCCAGGCTGGAGTGCAATGGCACCATTTCGGCTCACTGAAACCTCTGGCTCCTGGGTTCACGCGATTCTCCTGCTTCAGCCTCCCAAGTAGCTGGGATTTACAGGCATGGACAACCACGCCCAGCTAATTTTTGTATTTTTGGTAGAGACGGGGTTTCACCATGTTGGCCAGGATGGTCTCGGTCTCTTGACCTCATGATCTGCCCTCCTCGACCTCCCAAAGTGCTGGGATTACAGGCAGGAGCCACCGCACCCAACCTACGTCTGGCTAATTTTTGTATTTTCAGTAAAGACAGGGTTTCACCATGTTGGCCAGGCTGGTCTCGAACTCCTGACCTCATGATCCACCTGCCTCAGCCTCCCAAAGTACTGGGATTACAGGCGTGAGCCACTGCGCCCAGCCAATTATTATTTTTTGAGCAGAGTCTCACTCTGTTTGTTGCCCAGGCTGGAGTGCAGTAGCGTGATCTTGGCTCACTGCAATCTTCATCTCCCAGATTCAAGCAGTTCTCCTGCCTCAGCCTCCCGAGTAGCTGGGATTACAGGCGCACACCACCACACCTGGCTAATTTTTGTATTTTTAGAAGAGATGAGATTTCACCATGTTGGCCAGGCTAGTCTCGAACTCCTGACCTCAAGTGATTTGCCTCCATCGGCCTCCCAAAGTGCTGGGATTATAGGCGTGAGCCACCGGGCCCAGCCCAAGAGAATAAAAATGTGGGTGGTAAAATTTTTTTCCCGAAAATTCATAAATGAAAATCTCACATATTATACATATTGTCCAGGAGCATGGTTTAGCACTGTGCAAACACTCAACTGCTGGTCGTTATAAGGATTATTATTGGTCAGCTTCAGTGGCTCTGGTAATCCCAGTAGTTGAGAGATGGAGGCTGGAGGATTGCTTAAGCCTGGAATTTCAAGACAAGCCTGGACAACATAGTGGGATCCCATCTCTACAAAGAATTTTAAAAATGAGCTAGGTGCTGTGGGAAGATTGCTTCAGTACAGAGGCTGCAGTGAGCTATGATTGTGCCACTGCACTGCAGCCTGGGTGACAGAGCAACACCCTGACTGAGGCAGAAAGAGAGAGAGAAAAGGAAGGAAGGAAGGAAGGAAGGAAGGAAGGAAGGAAGGAAGGAAGG
>NW_012100510.1:5016-6718 GCF_000951045.1 Mandrillus leucophaeus | reverse complement strand
GACAAGCCTGGACAACATAGTGGGATCCCATCTCTACAAAGAATTTTAAAAATGAGCTAGGTGCTGTGGGAAGATTGCTTCAGTACAGAGGCTGCAGTGAGCTATGATTGTGCCACTGCACTGCAGCCTGGGTGACAGAGCAACACCCTGACTGAGGCAGAAAGAGAGAGAGAAAAGGAAGGAAGGAAGGAAGGAAGGAAGGAAGGAAGGAAGGAAGGAAGGAAGGGGAGAAAAGGAAGGAAGGAAGGAAGGAAGGAAAGAAAGAAAGAAAGAAAGAAAGAGAGAGAGGGAGGGAGGGAGGGAAGAAAGAAAGGAAGGAAGGAGAGAGAAAGAAGCAAAGAAAGAAGGAAGGAAGGAGAGAGAAAGAAGGAAAGAAAGAAGGAAGGAAGGAAGGAGGGAGGGAGGGAGGAAGGGAAGGAAGGAAGAAAGGAAGGAAAGAAGGAGAGAGAAAGGAAAGAAAGAAAGAAGGAAGGAAAGAAAGAAAGAAACGAAAGGGATGAAAGAAAGAAAGAAAAGGAAGACAGAGAGAAAGAAAGAAAGGAAAGAAAAAAGAAAGGAAAGAAAGGAAAGAAAAAAGAAAGGAAAGAAAGAAAGAAAGAAGGAAGGAAAGAAAGAAAGAAAGAAAATTATTTCCAGGCTGGAAAGAGATGCTGATTTCTGCGATAAAATCAGTAGATACATTTTTTGGAATGTTTGCTATGTGCCAGGCTAGATTTTACAGATGAGAAGTCTGAAGCTCAGGTAAGGTAAGTCACCTGTCCAGGGCCACATAGCAAAAAAAAAGGATGTCTGAAGCCAGAACGGGAGGTGTTGCAGCCCAACTCCCTCCCCTGCACCCAAGCGGCCTCTGGGCCCGGGAAGGGCCCCTGCCCCCTCCCGCCAGACACTTATCTCTACCCAGGCTGTGTTGGCCCCGCCCCCTCGGGGATCTGCCACTTAGAGGCGCCTGGTAGGGAAGGGCCTGGTCAGCTGCGTCCGGCGGAGGCAGCTGCTGACCCAGCTGTGGACTGTGCCAGGGGCGGGGGACAGAGGGGCAGGAGCCCTGGGCTCCCCGTGGCGGGGGCTGTATCATGGACCACTTCGGGGGGTCCTTGTGGCCCCAGGTCGGCTCCCTTTGTCTCCTGCTCGCTGGGGCCGCCTGGGCGCCCCCGCCCAACCTCCCGGACCCCAAGTTCGAGAGCAAAGGTAAGGATGAGCTGCGTGTGGACCCCTACACTGGAGCCTGCAGAACCATGCTGGGGCCTGAACTCCCAACCTAGTCCTGGCGGCTATGCCTATTTCTGGACTTCCAGACCGGGTCCTGGGGGTCAAGCTGGCATCTGAACCCTTAGACTGGGTCCTGGATGGGCGGGGGTGGGGTGGGACATGTTAGGATTCAAGACTCCTGATCGCGTCCTGGGGAAGAGCTAGAGTAGGCTTACGGTTCCCGTTTTACCTTTTCAGGGAGTCTGGGACATGCTAAATCCTAAGGGCGCAGGCTTGGCGCTAAGGTCCCTGGGGGGTGGGCACCCAGACGGTCCTCCCTAGGGGAGGGAGGATAAAGCCCAGGTCCGAGTTAGAGGGGCCAAGCCACAGGTTACTGTAAACACGGTTTGCCTGAGGGCGCCAGATCCCTTGCCCGGCCCGGTGGAGGGAGGGAGGCGGGGTACACGGTTGGCGCTATCGGTCGGCGGGGAGCCTGCCGGGGCCGATAGGGGGCCCG
>NW_012100510.1:3822-4966 GCF_000951045.1 Mandrillus leucophaeus | reverse complement strand
AGTGGCAGGGCTGGGATGCATGCCAGACTAGACCAGAATGTTAACATTTTCTGCTCTTGGGGACTTTCACCTGATTTTCCTTCTACATCAGGGGCTGCCATTTCTTGGGTCCCTTTGCTAGGTAGCTTCCCCAATGTCATCACCTTTGTAAAATCAACTAGATGAATGCACACACCCCCAGCCGCGCGCAAGTCCTAGGCTGGGGCGGGGCTGGCAGCCCCGAGCTCAAGGTCTTGAACTCCGCGACCAGCTCAGCTGGCCGCAGGGTGGGCAGGTGTGCGCGAGTGGTGACGGCGGGGGACTGTAAGGCGAGCAACTTGCCTCTGGGAATTAGGGGGCCACCACCTCTGCGGACCCCTCCAAGGGCCCCGCTTGGGAAGATGTCAGGGCGGGGCTTTTTTCTTATCGGGTCCGCCCAGGCTGCGGGAGGGAAGAGGAGGGGGCTGTCTTCCGAGGACAGAGCTCAGACCCCCATGCCCTTCCTTTGTCGCCCCTCCCCAGCGGCCTTGCTGGTGGCCCGCGGACCCGAAGAGCTTCTGTGCTTCACCGAGCGGTTGGAGGACTTGGTGTGTTTCTGGGAGGAAGCGGCGAGTGCTGGGGTGAGCCCAGACAACTACAGCTTCTCCTACCACCTCGAGTGAGTCCGATCCGGCGGGCGCCTCCTCGGGCGGAGGGAGCGGGTGGGGCAGAGCTCCTTGGAGGTCGTAGCCTCGGAAGTCCCCGGCTGTCTGAGGCCCGAGGGCGCCTCCAGTCGTGGTCACTGGAGGGAACCCTGCGGGTCCAGGGCTGGCACGCCCCCTATGGGCCGGGGCGCGAACACTCCCGCGATCACCGCTGGAACGCGACCCCAAACATCAGGCTGGGATAACAACGCCTCCAACTCGAGGGTTAGGCGTTACTACATCGGCGCTGGGACGCCCTCTCGAGGTAGTATCCAAAAGGAGACCAGCAGTGACTCATGACTGTAATACCAACTCTTTGGGAGGTCGAGGCGGGAGAATTGCTTGAGCCCAGGAGTTCAAGACCAGAAAGGGCAACACAGCGATATCCCCGTCTCTTAAAAAAAAAAAAAAAAAAAAAATGCCCGGCGCAGTGGCCTAAGCCTCTAATCCCAGCACTTAGGGAGGCCGAGGCGGGCGGATCA
>NW_012100510.1:0-3276 GCF_000951045.1 Mandrillus leucophaeus | reverse complement strand
TCTCCGTCTCAAAACAACAACAACAACAACAACAACAACAACAAAAAACCGGCGTGGTGGCGCGTGTCTGTGGTCTCAAATACTTGGGAAGCTGAGGTGGGAAGATTCCTTAAGCCCCAGAATTTGAGGCTGCAGTGAGCCATGATAGCGCCACTGCACTCCAGCCTGGGCGACAAAGGAAGACCTTGTCACACACACAAGGCGAGACATACACACACACAGTCCCCCACAGGCCGGGAACGCAAACTCCCCGGTCCACACTCCCAACTTGCTCCCTTCCCTCCCGGGTCCCTGGGCGCACAGGGATGAGCCATGGAAGCTTTGTCGCCTGCACCAGGCTCCCACGGCTCGTGGTGCGGTGCGCTTCTGGTGTTCGCTGCCTACAGCCGACACGTCGAGCTTCGTGCCCCTAGAGTTGCGCGTCACAGCAGCCTCCGGCACTCCGCGATATCACCGTATCATCCACATCAATGAAGTAGGTAAGTGCTCTGGGAATGGAGGAGTGGTCAGAGGAGAGGAGTCTCGGTCCTCGCCCTCCTGACCGACCCCCATGCCTGCAGTGCTCCTGGACGCTCCCGTGGGGCTGGTGGCGCGGCTGGCTGACGAGAGCGGCCACATAGTGTTGCGCTGGCTCCCGCCGCCTGAGGCACCCATGACGTCCCACATCCGCTACGAGGTGGACGTCTCCGCCAGCAACGGCGCAGGGAGCGTGCAGAGGGTGAGGCCAGCCCCTACGGCCCGGCCCAGCCCCCAAAGCTCCACTGACTACTGCCCAGCCACGCCTCTCGAGGTCGCACCCGGTGCCGCCTCCAGGGCCGGTCCGTGACATCCCACATCCCATTACCCTGGTGCTGAAGACCGTTCCACGCCCACAGACACGCCCCCTTTCCTAATGTCCTCGCAAGCCTGCTGAACCCCAACCCCTTCTCCCTCTGGCCCGTAACCCTAGACCCCTTTAGCGCCCGGCTCCCTTTTCGCCTGCTAGCCCAGTTATTAAATTACCCGGGTCCCGCCCCTTGGTACCAGAGTCTCTCTCTTTGATTGGCCCCGAGTTTTCTTGGGCTCCTCCCCCTACTCTTATTGGTCCCATTGCGATTCTAGGGCACCGTTTTTCCTTCCCCTGATTGGCTCGGTTCCACCAGGGCCCGCCCCCCATGTGCTCTATTTTTGTCTGACTCGCCTCCCTCGCCCTGGTTCCGCCCCCAGGTGGAGATCCTGGAGGGCCGCACCGAATGTGTGCTGAGCAACCTGAGGGGCCGGACGCGCTACACCTTCGCCGTCCGCGCGCGTATGGCTGAGCCGAGCTTCGGCGGCTTCTGGAGCGCCTGGTCGGAGCCTGTGTCGCTGCTGACGCCTAGCGGTGAGGCCCCAGGCAGGGGTGTAGGAGGAGCCGGGGCGAACCACCGGGCAAGCCCACCGCCCTGACTTCCTCCCCGCCTCTCAGACCTGGACCCCCTCATCCTGACGCTCTCCCTCATCCTCGTGCTTATCGTGGTGCTGCTGACCGTGCTCGCCCTGCTGTCCCACCGCCGGTGAGCTCCCCATTCGGGCGCTGGGCCCAGACTCCTCCGCGCCAACGGTCCTCTTTCACTATGGAAACCTAGGCTCAGAGAGAGACACGCACTTGCCCAAGGTCATGCAGTAAGGAGTCACGTCAGTGGCAGGGCTGGGATGCATGCCAGACTAGACCAGAATGTTAACATTTTCTGCTCTTGGGGACTTTCACCTGATTTTCCTTCTACATCAGGGGCTGCCATTTCTTGGGTCCCTTTGCTAGGTCCTTTCCCCAATGTCATCACCTTTGTAAAATCAACTAGATGAATTTAGTGGAAGAATTTAAGCCCCTGAATGCCTCCCACCCCTGCAGTCAAGCTCCTCAGACACTATGATCAGACCAACCATTCTGAGGTATTTGTAATTCCAAGCACACACCAGGTGGTTTCACACCCCCAAGCTTTTGCCCATCCTGTTCCCTCTTGTCTGAAATACCCTTCCTGCCTTGTCCGCTAAGCAATCTTCTAGTTGTCTTTCATGGCCCTGTTCATTTACTTGGTTGGAAAATACATACTGAGTGCCAAACTTGTGCCAGGCACTGGAGAGAGAATGCAGAACAAGCCAGAGCCTGACCACAAGTCTCTGACCTTGTGGATCTCAAGTCAACAAACAAGGGACCCAAGAAATATTTGATGATAAATTATAATGAGTGATATCAAAGAAACAAACAGGATGTGGGGACATGACAGGATGATCAGGGAAGGCCTCCAGGAGGAGGTGACATCAGAGTGGAAACCTGAAGGCTGGAAGGAAGCAGCTGCTTGAAAAGTGGGGAGAAGAAATGGCAAGTGCAAAGGCCCTGAGGTGGGAATGAGATTGGAACATTCAGCCAGCTTCAAGAATTGCCACATGGCAGGGCCGCAGGGCCAGGTGCGGTGACTCACGCCTGTAATCCCAGCACTTTGGGATGCCGAGGCAGACGGATCACCTGAGGTTCGGAGTTTGCAACCAGCCTGACCAACATGGAGAAACCCCGTCTCTACTAAAAATACAAAATTAGCCAAGCGTGGTGGCACATTACGCCTGTAATTCCAGCTACTCGGGAGGCTGAGGCAGGAGAAACGCTTGAACCCGGGACGTGGAGGTTGTGGGTGAGCCGAGATTGCAGCATTGCACTCCAGCCTGGGCAACAAGAGTGAAACTCCGTCTCAAAAAAAAAAAAAAAAAATGAATTGCCACATGGCTGGAGCAGTATGTAAGGGGGTGTGGCAGACGTTGAGATGAGGGAGGTGACAGGGGTCATATAATCCAGGGCCTTCTGCAGGGTTGTGGGGAGGAGTTTGGATGTTTTTTTGTTGTTGTTGTTTTTGAGACAGAGTCACTCTTGTTGCCCAGGCTGGAGTGCAGTGCAGCAGTCTTGGCTCACTGCAATCTCCACCTCCCGGTTCAAGCGATTCTCCTGCCTCAACTGCCCAAGTAGCTGGGATCACAGGCGTGCATGCCCTGCTAATTTTGTAGTTTTAGTAGAGACGGGATTCTACCATGTTGACCAGGCTGGTGTCGAACTCCTGACCTCAGGTGATCTGCTCACATCAGCCTCTCAAAGCGCTGGGATTGTAGGCAGGAGCAACCGTGCCCAGCTTGGATTTTATTCTGAATGCCTTCTCTCATTACTCCAGAAGGTAACATAACAACATAATATTTATCTATGAAGTGACATCATGGACCTCCTGGAAAAGTCTGGGCCAGGGTTTTGGTTTTTTGATTTTTTTTTTTTTTTTT